>NC_077237.1:33051355-33652188 GCF_947179165.1 Solanum dulcamara | reverse complement strand
CCTGTAAGAAACCTTAATACAATCATGGGGTGCTTAGAATTCTTGATAATTCGTACCCAATCTAGTCCAAGTAATAGTACTCGAGTTATATAATTAATGTAGTAGTTTATCTAGAGCCACATTCCTTTCTTCCCTACCAGTGATTAGCTAGTGCTCACGATAGTTTTCACTTCTCCATTCGGAAGTACTTGTACTCTTGTGACCCATGTTTCTAGCTCTACTATAACACTATCTTTATCCTAGTGGATACCACTTGTTCCTCCAATAGGAGTTTTCCTCCGACATAGAATTTCCTAAGTAAACATGGCCCCCCCTTACCAACAATCACGGAAGGTACCCCTACAGCTTTAGTTCATCATAATAGGGGTACTCAGTATTGACTTCCAAGCCGTATGATAAACTTATAGTTCATTCCTTTTTTTATTCTAGAAAATTTCGACAGAGTTGCCTCTATATTTCTTACTATCCAAAACCTGCACTAAGGAAATACCAAAAATGCCATGTAAGACCAATATATATATATACATCCATATCATATCATATCATAACCATTACGCCTCATAGGGCCAATATATATATAGGTTTATAGCATCTCATACTACAGCCACGCAGGGCTTCCTACATTAAGCCAAAACCAAACTGATAAATTGCCCCATGTGTACCTTGGGGGCCTTCTCCGCACCCCCTCTACTGTCTAGAGCTGGTCGCTTCATATTCCACCACAGCCTATACCCACCTGTAAGAAAGGAGGTCAAAAACAAGCTTTCTTTATAGGTATGGTCGCACACATAGTAGTCTGCTAGGGAGGGATTATCCTGATAGACAGCTCTATCGCACGATCTAAGACAAGAAAAGAAATGTAACATCCTTAATGTCATGTAGCCTCCTATTTATAGATGTGGTGCATAACACACCGATAAATAGGAGTCTACTAGATATGTTCTGTAGACATTCCGAGGACCTAAGCGCTCTGATACCACTTCTATCATGATCCAACCCCGTAGGCCGTAACGAGTGCTCGGAATGGACACTCGCATATACCCCTGCTAACTATAAGTAACCCTGTCTCTTATTTGCATCATAAGGAATCAACAGGCACAATAACATATAAGCCGACAAGGCTTCCATGACAAAAGGAAATGTCCTAAAACATAAGTCTTATAGGCACCACTATAAATACACACATATACAACCCACATAAATGTCCACAGACCTCTAAGAGTAAGAACAGTAATATAAGGCGGGACAGGGCCCCCGTCATACACGTGGACAAATAAATATATACATCAAGGATTAGTACCAAAACTAGGCTCTGGCACAATAGAGCGCTTCTGAACTGCTGAGTGGAACTCCTACAGTGGCGGAATCCTCAAAGTGTGTATCAATACCTACAGGCATGAATGCATCCCCTAAGAAAGGGGGGTCAGTACGACATATGTACTGAGTATATAAGCAGAGTCATCAAAAGAAAATCACAGTTGGCATAAGGATGCAGGGAACAAGTATAACAATTAATAAATCACTATACCTGCATCTTCTAAAACTATGTTATATATCTCAGTGTCATATTCTGTACCTGGCCCATTGTGGGACTCAATGTTATAAATGTATCATTATGTCATCATATGCATATATATAACGTACCCAGACCTTTATGGGACCCGGTCAATAATCATGTCATCTTACCATCATATACATATATCATACCAGACCCTTTATGGGACTCGATCATACCCGGCCCTTTATGGGACTCGGTCATACCTGGCCCTTTATAGGACTCGGTCATACCCATTCCTTTATGGGACTCGGTCAAACCCGGCCCTTTATGAGACTCGGTCATACCCAGCCCTTTATAGGACTCGGTCATATCCGGCCCTTTATGGGACTCGGTGAATACTTATATTATCTTATATCATACCCGGCCCTTTATGGGATTCGGTCGTACCCGACCATATTTTGAGGGACTAGGTAGAAGATATGTTAACCATATGCATGAGCAGAGCAGTGAGTAACCATATGCAAACTAAATCATTATCTGAGACTCCATAAAATAGCCAAGTGTACCGTCACTTAAAGATCTGGGTAGTAATTATCTTGAGTACCCTCTGAGGGTCATTAGGGATCATATTAAGTGGAGCCTCAAGCATCATAGACTTGCATCCATATTGTTACACCCCGTACTTTTGTACTTTGGAACGCCTTCATAAATCTCTTAGAAGGCTCTTAAGTTCTTGGAAGGATCGTAAGCCTCTTAAGTTTTTTAAGGTTTCTTAAAGCTTCTTAAGCTTTCTTAAAAACTCTTAACTTCTTAAGAGTTACCATGTGAGCCGAATAATCTATAACGCTATCAAACAGCTCTAAGGAAAGAAGAATGTGATACTCCATAGTAGAGAAGATTGGAAATAGAGTTATAAGAACCCGAAAGAAGTTGGAGACCGAATAATGAGTTGTAGGACACAACTTATTTACGTAAGATTCCAACTTGGAAATCTTACATACTTAAGCTACTGGAGTACATACCAAGCTTACGTAGCAAGGATTACATAGGTTCATAAAAGAAGACGAGATTACGAATCCACTAGGGGGAAAAGTGTTATACCCCATACCTTTACGCTTTGGAACGTCTTCTTAAGCTTCTTGAAAGATGTCCCATGACCCAGATTATCTATAACATGATTAAATAACTCTAAGGAAGGGAGGACGTGACGCCCCTTAAGAGTGAAGGTTGGAAATAGGTCTATAAGGATTTAAAATGAATTGGAGGCCAAAATAACAAGTCGTAGGACTCGACTTACTTACGTAAGCTACCAACTTGGACGACTTACATAACTAAGCCACTGGAGTACATGTTGAGCTTACGTAGCAAGGATTATATGGACTCCTAATGTAAAACGAGATTACGAACCCACGGAAGAGGCGGAAGGAGGCATAGCACCTACTCGGAAGCAAGCAGGTGATGCACCTACTTTGACTAAGTAGGTGATGCACCTACTTGGACCAAGTAGGTGACACACCTACTTGAGGTGGTTCCCACACCGCCACATGGCAGCCTTGGAGGCTAGGTATGGATTTGTGGCCCAATAAGGGATTGACACGTGTCACCCTTAGGGGATGACATGTGGCACTTCCTAAGGAACCATATATATGTATGCTAATGACTCATAAGTCATTATTTATCTAAAATCAGCTCAAAACATGGAGAGAAAAACGTGGAGAAGAAGAAGGGAAGGAGGCAGCCATGGTTTAGAAGAATTAAAGGTGAGTTCTTCACTTTTCTTCCATCAATTAATTATCTACGGTGTTCCTCAATTATGTGGAAGTGTATATATGTATATTACAATGCCTACGGAACCATATTTTCAGTTCTTCACTTGGAAAACTAAGAGAAACTTAAAGAGAAAACGCTAGGGAATAAACCTGTTTTTGGAGGGGACAATTATTAGTAATATTGGTATAACTTCTTATGTATAGCTTCGTTTTGGGTGATTCAATATGTTTTGGAAAGGTATTTCATAGGTCTATAACTTTTATTTAGACTTTCAAATCCAGTTTTTCTTTTAGGTTCGCGAAAAAGGGTGATGAAGTGTAGAGGAGGTACTGCCCAGATTTGGTTTTGGAAATCCTGCACGGACAGCTGTGAGTATTTTAGTCATATATTTTCGTATAAAATTGTTGTAGGGTTAATTCAAAATTGTTTGCGACCTTGATACACATGTCTATAACTTTCATTGAGGCCACAAATCTTGTTTCCTTAAGTTACCCCTTCGAAACTAAGCGACAATACAAGACAGTAGGCTGTCCAGAATTCATGTTTTGATAGGTTTGGCGAGTTTTGGTCAATTTTGGGAAAGGTAAGGTTTTTCCTTTCAATTTGAAGTTTATGGTGTTTTTATATGGTGTATTACACCCCTTGTATGCTGTTGGAAGTTTAAGAATGTCGTAGAAATGCTCGATGTTCGAAATAAACTAAATTGGAATCGCTATAGTTAAATTGTCGTCGAAGGATAGTGTTTTTCGTGTGAGGTGCTGCTGCAAGGGTGTGATGTGTTGTTGCAGGGCCTAAATATGTTCTATTGTGGGTTAGGGTGCTGCTGGTTGAATCCACACGACCCCTCGTTGCATATAATGAAAGGCGTTACAAAATAAAGGCTAGACGCCCTATTGTGCTATCGTATTTTTGGATAAGTCGTTTGGAGTTTATGTTGTATATTGTTGGTGTGAATTGCTGCAGGTTGTTGTTGTTGGTTGGCTGTAGCTCTTAGGGACCTAATTGGAAGTTTGGATAGGGCACATTATAGGAGAGGTGCTGCCCAATTTTCATCGATGCCTTAGCGAATAACAGAACTAGTCGGGGAAACGACTAAGGAAATAGATTCCATTAATACTAAGATGTAACCTAGGGTGCTGGAAAGTAAAAGGGGTTGATATTCAAACTACTTTCATATTGAATAGGTTCAACGGACGGCGAGGCAAGCAGGATAAGGAGTAATTCAGACAAGGTATGTGAAGCTTTCTTTTGGCATGTTTTCGGCATAAGTATGTAAAGCTTATCTTTTTTTCTTTTGGCATGTCTTAGTCTTAAGTGAATTGTGTATGTAATGTGAGAATAATTCCATTCATGGAACTCCGAGTATGGTTCATAAATCTTATTCACTTCTAGATATTAGAACTTCTGTGATAGTTGAGTTATGGACTTGTAAGTCTTCTATATGCTGAAAAGTAGTGTATGTAAAGCTATTCCTCCTTCTTTAGGCATGTATTACATATAAGTTATGAATGGTTTATACATATGAAACATGTGAATAACTCCATTCGTGAAGTTCCGAGTACAATTTATAATTCTTATCCACTTCGTGATGGTAAAACTCCTGTAATAGTTGAGTTATTATCGTTTAAGGCTTCTATATTATAAAAGGTAATATATGTAGAGCCTATCGCTTCTTTCTTATGGGACGTCTTAATGTAAATGAAATAAGATATGATTTGAGTGTAGAGGTAGTTCCAGTTGTAAGTTCTGAGTATAACTCGTGACTCGAGTTCACTCCTAAATGCTAAGGGCCTTAAAGTAGTTAAACTACGACCCTCGAGCCTTCTATAGACTGAATAGTGATTGGATGTGTAAGCTCCTAAACCTGGGGGTTCTTGGGCATACTTTACGATAATGGTTGAGAGATATTTGATATGTTACAGAGTTTTGCGTGCACGTATATGCATTATGATATATATATATGGATCATCGAGCCGGACGTACCTCGGAACATTTTGCTATGTAAGGATCGGGTCATACGTTCCATGATAGATTATGCATTATACGGATTGGGCCATCATACCTCGGCATTATTATGCATTATACGGATTGGGCCATCGTACCTCGGCATTATTATGCATTATACGGATTGAGCCATCGTACCTCGGCATTATTATGCATTATATGGATCGGGCCGTCGTACCTCGGCATTGTTATACGATATATGGATCGGACCATCGTTCCTCGGCATTATTATATAATACATAGATTGGGCCGTCATTTCTCGGCATGTACTTTCTATATACAGGGATCGGACTGTACATCCCATAGTGTTAATGGCATATATATACCTAGCATGATAGATGATGTGTTTGTACCATCGAGTCCCCGAGCGGGCTAGATACGGTATGTGATAGTGGTATACATGACTTTATTTTGTGAGGTGCAGGCATAGTACCCTATTAAATGTTATACTTGGTTTCCTGCATCCCTGGTTCAGTTGTTATCTCAGTTATGTTGTGCTTAGATACTCAGTACATATATCGTACTGACCCCTCCTTTCTTCGGGGGGGCTGTGTTTCATGCCTGTAGGTACAGATGTTCATTTCGGAGATCCGCCAGCTTAGAATTTCTGCTCAGCTATGTTGGAAGTGCTTCACTGTTTCAGAGCCTAGCTTTTGAGTACTGCTCCTATGATGTATATATTTGTTTATGCAGGGGTACGGCGGGGGCCCTGTCCCGCCATATATTGTCGTTCCTATTCTTAGAGGTCTGTAGACATATGTGTGTGGGTTGTTTAGGAGTTTATTTCAGTTATGCCTATGCGATATATTGTAAAAGCTATTATGTTGTGGCAGCCTTATCGGCTGGCTTTTCCTTTCATGACATGATGCAAATGAAAGAGGCCACACGTGTATGAATATTTTATCACCCACTGGGTTCATATGTTTGGTTCCTATATCTAGGAGGCTATATGAATATGGAAATTTTTTAACCCATTGAGGTTTTTGTGAGCAGTATCACATTATACATAGTCCAATTTGACTGTAGTCGACAGTTACGTAAATGGGGGTCCATGTCGGACCCCAATCGCGGCCCACGGGGTTGGGTCGTGACAAAAAGAAAATACCACATGGAAGCATGGGAAAGTGCCACATGGCAGCATGGGAGAATTCTACGTGGAAGTAGTTGGAGAAAGGGGTGGGCCCCCCACATGCTGTCTGTGATTGTAGGAAGGGATGTGTTGGCCCAATGAGGGTTTGACATGTATCACCACTTAAGGCTTGACATGTGTCACCACTTAGGGGATGACATGTATCCTCCCCCTAAAGTAGAAAATATATATACATATCTGATGACTCATTAAGTTCTATATTCCTCTATAAAATTCAAGAACAAGAAAGAAGACAAGAGAAGAAACTAGAGAGGGAGAGAGCCACAGTTTTGGAAGGAAAAGAAAAGTGAGTTCTTTGATTTTTCTCCGTGAATTAATTATATAGGGTGTACCATGATATTATGAAGGTATTAGTAATAAAATTTATGGTTTTTAGCATCACCAAATCGTTAGCATGCATCCACAAAGTTGTAGGCACGCTAAAGGAACTTTCGAGGCAAGTTTCAATGAGTTTAATGTGTTTCGGGAAAGGTAAGGGCTTCCCTTTCAAATCAGAGTTTATGATATTATTATGAGGTATATTACATGTCTTAAATAAGGTTGGAAGTGGAAAAATTGCATAAGTATGATGGATGTTAGAAACAAACTAAATTGAAGTGGTTATAGCTAAATCAAAATCGAGTAGTAGATTGTCGTTGTGGTGCTGCGGGTGCATATGGTTGGGTTGCATGTTGCAGGGATTTAAAGTGTTTTAAAAAGGGTGTGGGTGCTTCTGGTTGTATCCACACAACCCTCCATTTGTTATGGTTAAAGATTTTGTGAAATAAAGATTAAAAAACTCTATTTTTGTATCGTAGTTTGGAGCTAGTTGTTGTGAGCTTGTATTGTGTAAGGTTTAAGCGATTTACTTGTAAATATGCTGCTGGTTGTTTTTGGTAGTATGGTTTTGGTTATTTTGGCCGAGTTAAAATCATGGGGATGTTGAAGTCATAAGGTTGATGCTGCCCGATTTTCGGTAGATTTGGAACTAGTAACAAACTAGTCAAGGATAATGGATAAGGAAATAACTCCTATGAGTACTTGGGTGTAGAGTTGGAAATTGGAAAGTGAAAGGTCATTAACCTTAGTATTACTTTCATGTTAAATAGGTTCAAGAGACGACGAGGCGAACGTGTAAGAGTAATCCGTAAGAGGTATGTGAAGCTTTCTCCTGGCATGTCTTTGGCATAAGTATGTGAAGCTATCCTTCTTTTCTTTTGGCATGTCTCAGCCTTAAGTGATTGATATAAGAAAAGTGGGGATAATTCCATTCATATAACCCCAAGTATGACTCATAAGTCTTATTCACTTCTCGATGGTAGAACTCCTATACTAGTTGAGTTATTGCCACTCAAGGCTTCTATATGATGGAGAGTAGTAAGTATGTGAAGTTATGTAATGATGACTCCTTGAGGAAAAGTACAAACTAGGTAAAGCTTATTCTTTCTCTTCCTTTGGCATGTCCTAATTGTAAGTAAAATGTGATACGAGCTCTTGGGTAACTCCACTTTTAAGTCCTAAATGTAATCTGTATCTCTTATTCACTTTTGAATGTCAAACTCTTGTAGTAAGTTGAACTACCTTCCTTGAACTCCATAGGTTGAGAAGTACTGGATGCATAAGCTCCTAGTCCTAAGGACTATGTGACGACGGATATCCCTGATTCTATGAACTATTAGTACTACTTTAGTACATGTCTAGGGTCCCCGAGATCCTAAGTGATATAGGCCTCAATGGCATTTAGAAGGCACTCGCGATGGCTACACTACTATTCTGGTCCTCGGACGATAGCTTAATCTTATTACGTTGTCGAGTCTCTAATATTGATTTAGATTGTATATGGTTACTCACTACTTGATTTGTGTATACTGTAATACATCTTTCACCGAGTCCCATAAAGGGCCAGGTATGGTATATAATGATTATGACATTGAGTCTCATAAAAGGATCAGGTACGGTATATGATAATTATGACACTGAGTCCCATAAATAGACGGGTACAGTATATGATAAAATGATGACACCGAGTCCCATAAAGGTCCGAGTATGGTATATGATATGTGGATCAGACCGAACATTCCTCGGCATTACTATATGATATATGGATCAGACCGAACGTTCCTCAATATTACTCTATGATACCGTGGATCAGATCGAACATTCCTCAGCATTACTATATGATATATGGATCAGGCCTTCATTCCTCGACATTATTATATGATGTTCGGATTGGGCCGTACGTTCCTCAGTATGTACTTACTATATACATGGATTGAGCTGTACGTTTCACAGCGCTAATAATATATATGTGCATATGATGACAGAATGATGTAGATGATACACCGAGTCCCCAAAACAGGTCGGACACAGTACGTGATGGTAATATGTATGACTTTCTTTTATATGATGCAAGTACGGTAGATGGTTAAATGTTATACTTGCCCCCTACATCCCTACGCCAATTGTAATTTCCTTATGATGTCTATGCTTTACATACTCAGTACATATGTCGTACTGACCCCTCTTTCTCGGGGAGGGGTTTTGTTCATGCCCGCAGGTACATATACACACTTTGGGGATCCATCAGCGTAGGAATTCAACTCAGCAGTTCAGAAGCGCTACATTATGCCAGAGCTTAGTTTTGATATTAACCCTTGATGTATATATTTATTTGTCCCGCCTTATATTACTGTTCTTACTCTTAAAGATCTGTGGACATGTATGTGGGTAGTGTATGGATTGTATATGCATGTATGTATAGTGGTGTCTATGATAAGCCTCGCCGGCTTATATGTTATCCTGTCTGTTGATATGCTATAACTTAAATAGGGGACAAATTTACTTACAGATAGTAGGGATATACGCGAGTCCCAGATCGGGCATCCGTCACGGCCTACGGGGTTGAGTCATGACAAAGATAATGCTACACAGCTTACGCAATCAGAGACATTCATCGCCCTAAAGCCCTTAGGAACACGAGCTTGCGTATCCAGTTACTACCCAACATATGCAAGGCTCGAGGGTAGTAGTTCAACTCCTTTAGGACCTTTAACATTCAGAAGTGAGTACAAGCCATGAGTTACACCCGAAACCTATAAATGGAATTACCTCTAACTCATATTGTATACCGCTTCACTTACATTAAGCCATTTCAAGATAAGAAAGGGATAGGCTTCACGTATACTACCTTTCGGCATGTAGAAGACTTACAATACAATAACTCAACTATCGCAGGAGTTCTAACATCAAGAAGTGAATAAGATTTACGAACCATACTCGGAGTTCTATGAATGGAATTATCCCCATAATATATATACCAACCACTTATGACTAAGACATGCCAAGAGAAAAGAAGAGATAAGCTTTACATACTCTCTACTTCCCATCATATAGTCATCATACACATATGTGCTGTGGAACATACGGCCCGATACTTAGATAGTAATATATATCCTACTTGGCCCATCAAGGGACTCAGTACCATAAACATTTCATCATAACATCATAACTGATGTCAAAGATATATCAAGAGAGAAGAATGGTAGCTTTACATACTTATTCCAAAAGCATGTCAAGAGAAAGAAGGTAGCTTCACATACTTATGCCAAAAACATGCGAAGAGAAAGAAGGTAGCTTCACATACTTATGCAAAAAACATGCCAAGAGAAAGAAGGTAGCTTCTCATACCTCTTATGGGTTACCCTTCACCATGTTCTCCTCGTCGTCTTTTGAACCTATTTAACATGGAAGCAATACTAATATTAATAACCTTCCACTATCCAACTTCCAAATACACAACCAAGTATCCATAGGAATCATTTCCTTACCCATTTTCCTCGACTAGTTTACTACTAGTTTCAAAGTTGGCGGAAATCGGACAACATCTCTGTTACACCCCACCCTTTTTTTAAGCTCAGAATGTCTCCTAAGTTCCTTAGACATTATCATGTGAGCCGAATACACTACGACACTATCAAATGACCTTAAGAAAGGGTGAATGTGATACCCCATAGTGAAGAAGGTTGAAAATGGAATCATAAGAATCCGTAAGGAATTGGAGGCCAAGTAATGAGTCGTAGAACTCGATTTAGCTACGTAAGCTACTAACTTGGAAGTCTTACATACTTAAGCAATTGGAGTACATACCAAGCTTTTGTAGCATGGGTTACATAGGCTCTTAAAATAAGATGAGATTACGAACCTACGAGAGGGAGCAAAAACTAGTTTCCGAACTTACGAAAGTCAAGCAAGCAGGTGACAAGCAAGCACCTCAAGCAAACAGGTGACAAGCAAGCAGGTGACTCACTTGCCTGCTTGGGGGGTGGACCCCTCTGCCACGTGGCGACGTGTGATAGGCCGCATGAACTAGGTGGCGTCCTAGGGGCTGCCACGTGGCACCTTTTAAAAAGGGTGGATATATATGTAATGACTAAGTACAGCATACTTAGCCAAAAATCAGACCAAAACATAGAGAAAAAAAAACGTGAGAAGAGGCAGCCATGGTCGGAGAAAGTTTAAGGTAAGTTCCTTGATTTTCTTCCGTGAATTAATTAGCTACGGTGTTCCTCAAGCACGTGGAGATATATATATGTATATATATATATATATGTATATTATGATAACTAAGAAGTCATTTCTTCAGCTGTACACTTGGGAAAAATTGGACAGAAACGTGAGAAAGAGAGATAGAGAGGCAGCCATGGCGTTTGAAGTTTAAAGGTGAGTTTTCTAATTTTTTCTCCGTGAATTAATTATATACGACGTTCCTAAAATATGTGGAGGTGTATATATGTATATTACGATGCTTATGAAACTATATTTTCAGTTCTACACTTGGAAAACTAAGAGAAACTTAAAGAGAAAACGCTAGTTAACAAACCCGTTTTTGGAAGGGACAGTGGTTAGTAATATTGGTATAACTTCTTGTGTATAGCTTCGTTTCGGGTAATTCAATATGTTTTGGAAAGTTATTTCATGGTTCTATAACTTTCATTTAGACTCCAAAATCTAGTTTGACTTGTATCAGCTCGAAAAAGGGTGATGAAGTGTAGAGGAGGTACTGCCCAAATTTTGGTTTTGGAAATCTTACACGGATTGCTGTTGGTGTTTTGGTCTTATATTTTTGTACAAAATTGTTGTAGGGGTAATTAAAAATTGTTTGTGACCTTGATACACATGTCTATAACTTTCATTGAGGACACAAATCCTGTTTCCCTCAATTACCCCTCCGAAACTAAGCGACAAGTAAGACAGCGGGCTGTCCAGATTTCACATTTTGGATACTTTTGGCGAGTTTGACAAGTTTAACATAAGGTAAGACCTTTCCTTTTAAATTGGAGTTTATGGTATTGTTATATGGTGTATTACACCCCTTGTATGCTGCTGGAAGTTTAATAACGTCGTAGAAATGCTCAACATTCGAAATAAACTAAATTGGAATCGCTATAGTTAAATTGTCGTCGAAGGATAGTGTTGTTCGTGTGAGGTGCTGCTGCAGGGGTTTGATATGTTGTTGCAGGGCCTAAATATGTTATAATGTGGGTTAGGGTGCTGCTAGTTGAATCCACATGACCCTTCGTTGCGTATAATGAAAGGTGTTACAAAATAAAGGCTAGACGCCTGTGCTACCGTATTTTTGAATAAGTCGTTTGGAGTTTATGTTGTATATTGTTTGTATGAATTGATGCAGATTGTTGTTGTTGGTTGGCTGTAGGTCTTAGGGACCTAATTGGAAATTTGGATAGGGCACATTATAGGGGAGGTGCTGCCCAATTTTCGTTGACGCCTTAACGAATAACAGAACTAGTCGGGGAAATGACTAAGGAAATAGATTCCATTAATACTAAGATGTAACCTAGGGTGCTGGAAAGTAAAAGGCGTTGATATTCATACTACTTTCATGTTGAATAGGTTCAAAGGACGGCGAGGCAAGCAGGATAAGGAATAATTCAGACAAGGTATGTAAAGCTTTCTCGTGGCATGTTTTGGTATAAGCACGTACAGTTATCTTTCTTTTCTTTTGGCAAGTCTTAGCCTTAAGTGAATTGTACGTGGAATATGGGAATAATTCCACTCCCAGAACTCCAGGTATGCCCCATAATCCCTAACTACAGTTAAGTGGTGACACCCCTACAAGGATTGAGTATTGCCTGTTTAGGCTTCTACGTGCTAAAGCGTAGTGTATGGAAAACTATCTTTCCCTTCTCTTGATATGTATTTGGTAAAAAGGTAAAATTTGAATGCCATAATGGCTCACCGAGCCCCATAATGGGCTGGATATGAAATATGTGTATGAAGGTCATCTGAAATAAAGTATAGACTATATAGAGCTTATTCTCTTTCCTCTCTTGGGCATGTCTCTGTTTAGCTGTAAGTTAAATGTAATCTAAACTCCGGGGTAACTCCATTCTTAAATATTTCTTATTTACTTTTGAACATCGAACTTTGATAGTGGTTGAACTATTTCCCTGGAAACTTGTATATATTAAAGAGGGACCAAATGTACAGGCTCCAAGTCTTAAAGACTATACGAGATTAAGCATTTTTGATTCCATAAATGATTTGGCCCTATGCTAATACATGTCTAGGGTCCCCGAGATCATTTTTGAGACAGCCCATAATGGTATTTAGAGGACACTCGAGATGACTACACCGTTACTCGGGTCCTCAAACAAAAGCGTAACTTTCTTATTTGGTCGAGTCTGATAATGATTTAAATTACATATAGTTACTCACGACTCTACTCGTATATACTGTAACACTTCTTTCACAGAGTCCCGGGTCGGGTACGTTGTCGTGCACAATTCACTGCATTGTTCACCGAGTCCCTCACTAGAGGACCGGGTACGTATGTATATATATCATAATGTGTTGTAATAAGGTGGTGATGGTGCTGGGCCTATGATGGTCCTACAGATGTGATTCACCAGACCCCTGAAAGGGCCGGCTATATTGTATAAATTGAGCATGCATGCTTTTGTGATTCACAAAGTACAGGTACATGACTTCGATTTAATAATTTGTCCCCCTGCTTCTCTATTTTTAATATACCTCCAGTGTATTATGTTATATTTTACATACTCAATACATATGTCGTACTGACCCCCTTTCTCGGGGGGCTGCATTCATGCCCGCAGGTACAGATACAGGTTTGGGAGTCCGTCATCTTAGGATTCCATACAGCTCAGCTGGAAGAGGCTCCATTGTTTCAGGGCCTAGTTTTTGATATTGTCCACTGGTGTATAACATTGATTTGTCTATTCTAGGGTATGGCGGGGGCCCTGTCCCACCATATGTCGTCATTTATATTTTTAGAGGTCTGCAGACATGTATATGTGGGTTGTGTATGTCAGTTTGATTTAGCTGGGTCTACATGGTATATGTTATTATGTTATAACAGCCTTGTCGGCTTACGTGCCCTGTCATGTTGTGATATAAAAGAAAAGGGCTACAGATTCATGAAAATATTGTCGCCCAATGGGGCTCTGTTATATAATATTGTTTTATTTATAGTGCAATTTGATCACAGTTGGTAGTTGGGTATACGGGGGGTCCAAGTCCGGCCCCAGTCGCGGCCTATGGGGTTGGGTCGTGATATAAGTGGTATCAGAGCAGTTCATCCTCGGAGTGTCTGCATACCGTGTCTAGTAGAGTCTTGGTTATTGATGTGTTGCACGCCACATCTATAAATAGGAAGCTACAAGACATTTAGGATGTTACCTTTCTTCTACATCTAAGATCGTGCTATAGATCCGAGTCATAGGAAAATTCCTTATACTAACCTTGGGTCTTAACAGAAAGACGACACCAATAGAAGGAAGTAATAGATGACATGGAAAGTTACAAAGCATACAAGTAAGTAAAGTAAAGACACGGAAGATATCCGTCGGGTAAGGTATTGAAATATAAAGTTGAAACCTGAAAGCAAAGCAGACAGAAAGTGCAATAGATGCAGTTTGAAGTTGGACATATGAGGTAAGTCCAGTATTTTTATATTATTATTAACGTTGAAAGCCCTGTGTGGCTGCGATAAAAAATGACATTGAAAGCCCTGTGCGACTGTGATATGATATGTATATATATATGCTGGACCTGTGAGGCATTATTGGTATTTTCTGCGTGCAGGTTTTGGGATAAGTAAGAAATGTAGAGGAAACTCTGCCGAAATTTTCCCAGAACAAGGAAAAGGAAATGAAGCATAGATTTTTGATATGTCCGAGAAATTGATACCAAATACCCCTACTGTGTTTAACTAAAACTGTAAGAGGTATCCTTCAGGTCGCCGACAAGGGGCACCCTTTTTACTTGAAGAATTTTATTTCGAAGGAACAAAAGCTTAATTAAGTAGTAAAGTTTAGATTACGGTATCTCCAGCCGTATTTGTATTGTAGAAATATAAACAGAGGGCTCAGAATGAAGGATAGGAAGTCCCGCGAATGAGTTTCACTCTTTTGGAAAAAAAATATCAAGCACTCAACTCCTAATTGTAAATTAAACGAGTTGTTCATAACTCGAGAATAAACTCAGAAGGAAACCAGGTAGGTCAAGTACTAAAAGAAGTACTGTGATGTGTAAGAGGTTTTGATTTCTTCCAACAATGATTGGAAAATGATTTATGATAACCACTTATAGTTCTTCACCGACAAATTAGGGAAAGAGCTTTAAATAGAAGCTCCTCAAAGAAATGGCAGGGACGGAACACGAATACGAATTAAAAGGGGGATATGTAAGTATGAATTGAACAGTGTGATACGAGTATACAGGGATAAAGTGGAACCACTAGTCAGACGCACATAGTACGCGTTGACTAAGTTAAAGGCCTGCGTTGAGAACACAGTAAGAGCATGGGGCTTACGATACAAAAAAATGACGCATGTACACAACGTCTCCCTAAAAATAGTGGAACCCTTAAGGGACGAGGATGGAAAACTTAAGGAACAAATGATGCAACTTCTATTCGTCCCAAGAAACAAAGGATATAGGTTGGGACAAAGCCACTGCTTCAAGAAAACTTGGAATAGTTATCGTCGGAATACTAGTACTGCCTAATTGAAATTGAACGACTACAAGTACAAACAAATGAAAGTACGAGTACCCTCTAAAGGGGGGAAGTTAATGAGAAAATGGCAAAAGTAAGGTGAAGACAATCGATATGGGAATATATCTGAGACGAACGTCTTAACTTCAATAAGGTATCTTGCTGAACCAAGTTAAAAAGGTTCGGAGGCTACCAATAGTTGGATGGAAGCCAGAATGCTACATAAGGAAGCGATAAGAAGTTATGATGAGACCCTGAACAACATAACCCTAGAAGGCGGCTACGTATAAAAACAAAATAGTGTAACCATGAAAGGATATCAAATAATTCAAGAGACACTATGAAGGAGAATGACAACATGCTAGACCAAAAGCCAAAGCGTTGGTCATAGAGTTAGTCGCAAATGATGTTGCGATAGATAAATAACTAAAGGAAAAGGAATAGAAAGCCTCCTGTGGTAGTAAATGAGGAGAACACAAAGTGAATGGAGGATAGTGGATATAAAGGTCTATGCTGACACTGGATGCAAGATAACAGACGAAAGGATAGGGCAAAACATAAAGACTCGCGAGACAACGTTGAGGTAAATCAGGAGCTAATTTGAGTGCCCCACCCATTATGGTAAGGATTACAATGAAACGCAACACGAAGACTTCCCAGGGAGGTCACCCATCCCAATATTACTCTCGCCCCAGCATGCTTAACTTTGAAATTCGGATGGAACTTAATACGTTAGTGCTGGTATGATCACGCTAGACAGAAGTATCTGACTAGTAACAGAGAAACGAGATGAGATTATGTACCCGGAGTATTATAAGATACGGTAAAGAAAATTGTAACAAGGTCTTAAGAAAAACAAGAAGGATTAGCTATTTGCTAACTGACGACACACTTGAATGCCACAACTCTTCAACATAGAACTAGTTAATGAGAGGAAAACCGCAGAATGGCTATATAGGCCAGTGGTCGAGGGAATTTCGACACCACTTGGTAGCCAACTCTGAGGGCGAAAAAGCAAAACCCAAAGGTAATGGTACTAGCGGATGTAATTTACAAATGACAGGAAGAAGTGCCCAAGGTCAAAAATCCCACAATATGACCAGGACTACAAAACTCATTTTGTACTCCAGCGCCAGATGACTCCGGAGGGAATGTTACTTAAGGAATAACGATATTAGTCCCTACTCCTTCGATCAAAGGTTACCTAATCCGCCGAGAAGGTGTAAAATTGTAGAGTAAAAAAAGTGGTAGGACCTTACGGAGTCCCCACAGCTATTATCCCAAGCGAAGGAGCCCAAGTTGCAACTAACTACCGAGAGGTGCAAAGATAAGTTAAGCCAAACTACCGAGATGGAATTAGTACTACGAGTGAAGTAAGACATGGCCACGATTGGACCAAAGATCTACCCCGACCTCGAGTGTAGGAAGGGAGGAAAGGCAAGGTAAGACATGAGGACTGGCGAGGTAACGCTAGGATGCTTCTTGTACTCTCTCGTATTCTTGTAAAGGTAAAGAATGACACAAGATAATGTGTCTAGAGGATTATAAGCGGGGGTAAGGGAAATTGTGAAAAGGTTTAAGTAAAACTGACTGAACTAGCTGGTTATTACAGGATAGCGAGCTTCTATGCCAAAACTCTTTTGGAATTACACCAGATCATGTTAGACAAAGCACAGAACGACTACGAGCGCCGTTATATGGGGGGACTACAACATTATTCGGTACCCAACCCTAAGGATTCGAAAAGAGGGGAAGAAGGACCCAAAAGATCGAATGCCAGTTAAAGTTCTGAAAGGAGTCAAGAAAGACTATACGAGGCTAATGGTTCCCAAATTATCCACGTCATTACGCACCCATTTTATACTCGGTAAGAGTAGGGTGCTATATGAGTTATTGTGATTAGGCTAATGAATCAGCCCATTTGCTTCCAATCAAGAGCACCTATGCTGCTGAAATTAGAGGGAGTTATAGAACATGGAGAATGGTAAGGTTCCGTGAGGTTTCCTCATCTAATATCCAAGATAAAGGGACTTCAATTATAATTAACGCCTTGAGATCAGTCCAAGAAGAGATCAGGAGCACAGACAGGTCTTAGTACCGTATTTCTCCCTCGAGCTACTAAACAGACTGAGCACACTATTAGACGCTAGAAGATATGTCACAAGCCGGGAGATTAACTTCGAAGGTAGCCGGAATGATTATCCATCACTTATCAAGTTGCCTACAATAATAATTACTACTCCAGTATTCCAATGGCCTCGACATGATTAAGCAAGCTATTGACTAAAAGCCCAGAGTCGGCAGGAATGATATACAGATAATCGACGTCGACATAGAAAGTTTAAGTTGATGATTAGATGTTCATCATAGGGTCACCTAGAAAAGAAACTTGACCCAGAGTATGTTAGACGGTATCAAGTTACTCATAAGGTGGGCAACGTGGCTTGTAAGTTAAGCTTACCACCTCACTTGGAAACTATACGCCCAGTCCATCAGATAAGAATGCTTCGCAAAGGTACTGACGAGCCACCCGAGGTATATTCCATAGATAAGGTCCCAGAGATGGAATCTTGTGAGGTAAAACCTATTTCCCGATGTCTACAGGTAACCCCAACTCCTGAAACTCGTATATTAAGTACTTCGATGGAAATATGTGTTACGGAAATAGAAACGAATCCCCCGATGGTCTGTATAAGTTATAAGGGAAGTTTTGTTTAACATTCGGGGATGAATGATCTAAAGGGGGGAAGGATGTTACACCCCACCCTTTTTTTAAGCTCAGAATGTCTCCTAAGTTCCTTAGACATTATCATGTGAGCCGGATACGCTACGACACTATCAAATGACCCTAAGAAAGGGAGAGTGTGATACCCCATAGTGGAGAAGGTTGGAAATGGAATCATAAGAATCCGGAAGGAATTGGAGGCCAAATAATGAGTCGTAGAACTCGATTTAGCTACGTAAGCTACTAACTTGGAAGTCTTACATACTTAAGCTATTGGAGTACATACCAAGCTTTTGTAGCATGGGTTACATAGGCTCTTAAAATAAGACGAGATTATGAACCTACGAGAGAGAGCAAAAACTAGTTTCCGAACTTACGAAAGTCAAGCAAGCAGGTGACAAGCAAGCACCTCAAGCAAGCAGGTGACAAGCAAGCAGGTGACTCACCTGCCTGCTTGGGGGGTGGACCCCGCTGCCACATGGCGACGTGTGATAGGCCGCATGAACTAGGTGGCGTCCTAGGGGGCTGCCACGTGGCACCTCCAAGGGGCTGCCACATGGCACCTTTTTAAAAAGGGTGGATATATATGTAATGACTAAGTACAGCATACTTAGCCAAAAATCAGTCCAAAACATAGAGAAAAAAAAAACGTGAGAAGAGGCAGCCATGGTTAGAGAAAGTTTAAGGTAAGTTCCTTGATTTTCTTCCGTGAATAATTAAATACGGTGTTCCTCAAGCACGTGGAGATATATATATGTATGTATATATATGTATATTATGATGACTAAGAAGTCATTTCTTCAGCTATACACTTGGGAAAAATTGGACAGAAACGTGAGAAAGAGAGATAGAGAGGCAGCCATGGCGTTTGAAGTTTAAAGGTGAGTTTTCTAATTTTCTCTCCGTGAATTAATTATATACGACGTTCCTAAAATATGTGGAGGTGTATATATGTATATTACGATGCTTACGGAACTATATTTTCAGTTCTACACTTGGAAAACTAAGAGAAACTTAAAGAGAAAACGCTAGTTAACAAACCCATTTTTGGAAGGGACAGTGGTTAGTAATATTGGTATAACTTCTTGTGTATAGCTTCTTTTCGAGTGATTCAATATGTTTTGGAAAGGTATTTCATGGTTCTATAACTTTCATTTAGACTCCAAAATCCAGTTTTACTTGTATCAGCTCAAATAAGGGTGATGAAGTGTAGAGGAGGTACTGCCCAGATTTTGGTTTTGGAAATCTTCCACGGACTGCTGTTGGTGTTTTGGTCATATATTTTCGTACAAAATTATTGTAGGGGTAATTCAAAATTGTTTGTGACCTTGATACACATGTCTATAACTTTCATTGAGGACACAAATCCTGTTTCCCTCAATTACCCCTTCGAAACTAAGCGACAAGTAAGACAGCGGGCTGTCCAGATTTCACATTTTGGATAGTTTTGACGAGTTTGACAAGTTTAACGTAAGGTAAGACCTTTCCTTTTAAATTAGAATTTATGGTATTGTTATTTGGTGTATTACACCCCTTGTATGATGCTGGAAGTTTAAGAACGTCGTAGAAATGCTCGACATTCGAAATAAACTAAATTGGAATCGCTATAGTTAAATTGTCGTCGAAGGATAATATTGTTCGTGTGAGGTGCTGTTGCAGGGTTTGATGTGTGTTGTAGGGCCTAAATATGTTCTAATATGGGTTAGGGTGCTGCTAGTTAAATCCACACGACCCCTCATTGCGTATAATGAAAGACGTTACAAAATAAAGGCTAGACACCCTATTGTGCTACCGTATTTTTGAATAATCGTTTGAAGTTTATGTTGTATATTGTTGGTCTGAATTGATGCAGGTTGTTGTTGTTGGTTGGCTGTAGGTCTTAGGGACCTAATTGGAAATTTGGATAAGGCACATTATAGGGGAGGTGCTGCCCAATTTTCGACAACGCCTTAGCGAATAACAGAACTAGTCGGGGAAACGACTAAGGAAATAGATTCCATTAATACTAAGATGTAACCTATGGTGCTGGAAAGTAAAAGGCGTTGATATTCATACTACTTTCATGTTGAATAGGTTCAAAGGACGGCGAGGCAAGCAGGATAAGGAATAATTCAGACAAGGTATGTAAAGTTTTCTCATGGCATGTTTTGGTATAAGCACGTACAATTATCTTTCTTTCCTTTTGGCAAGTCTTAGCCTTAAGTGAATTGTATGTGGAATGTGGGAACAATTCCACTCCCAGAACTCCAGGTACGCCCCATAATCCCTAACTACAGTTAAGTGTTGACACCCCTACAAGGATTGAGTATTGCTTGTTTAGGCTTTTACGTGCTAAAGAGTACTGTATGGGAAACTATCTTTCCCTTCTCTTGATATGTATTTGGTACGAAATTGAAATTTGAATGCCATAATGGCTCACCGAGCCCCATAATGGGCTGGATATGAAATATGTGTATAAAGGTCATTTGAAAGAAAGTACAGACTACATAGAGCTTATTCTCTTTCTTCTCTTGGGCATGTCTCTGTTTAGCTGTAAGTTAAATGTAATCTAAACTCTGGGGTAACTCCATTCTTAAATATTTCTTATTTACTTTTGAACATCAAACTTTGATAGTGGTTGAACTATTTCCCTGGAAACTTGTATATATTAAAGAGGGACCAAATGTACAGGCTCCAAGTCTTAAAGACTATACGAGATTAAGCGTTTTTGATTCCATAAATGATTTGTCCCTACGTTAATACATGTCTAGGGTCCCCGAGATCACTTCTGAGACAGCCCATAATGGTATCAGAGGACACTCGAGATGACTACACCGTTACTCGGATCCTCAAACAAAAGCGTAACTTTCTTATTTGGTTGAGTCTCTGATAATGATTTAAATTGCATATAGTTACTCATGACTCTACTCGTGTATACTGTAACACTTCTTTCACTGAGTCCCGGGCCGGGTACGTTGTCGTGCACAATTCACTGCATTGTTCACCGAGCCCCTCACTAGAGGGCCGGGTACGTATGTATATATATGATAATGTGTTGTAATAAGTTGGTGATTGCGCCAGGCCTGTGATGGTCCTACAGATGTGATTCACCGAACCCCTGAAAGGGCCGGCTATATTGTATAAATTGAGCATGCATACTTTTGTGATTCACAGAGTACAGGTACATGACTTCGATTTAATAATTTGTCCCCCTGCTTCTCTATTTCGAATATACCTCCAGTGTATTATGTTACATTTTACATACTCAGTACATATGTCGTACTGACCCCCTTTCTCGGGGGGCTGCGTTCATGCCCATAGGTATAGATACAGGTTTGGGAGTCCGTCATCTTAGGATTCCATACAGCTCAGCTGGAAGAGGCTCTATTGTTTCAGGGCCTAGTTTTTGATACTGTCCACTAGTGTATAACATTGATTTGTCTATTCTAGGGTACGGTGGGGGCCCTGTCCCACCATATGTTGTCATTTATATTTTTAGAGGTCTGCAGACATGTATATGTGGGTTGTGTATGTCAGTTTGATTCAGCTGGGTCTACATGATATATGTTATTATGTTATGACAGCCTTGTCGGCTTGCGTGCCCTGTCATGTTGTGATATAAAAGAAAAGGGCTACAGATTCATGAAAATGTTGTCGCCCAATGGGGTTCTGTTATATAATATTATTTTATTTACAATGCAATTTGATCACAGCTAGTAGTTGGGTATACGGGGGAGGTCCGGCCCCAGTTGCGGCCTACGGGGTTGGGTCGTGACAATCTCCCCTATAACTTGCCCTATCCAACTGCTAATCTTAGCAGCCATATTACCAAAAACAACCATCAGCTAATATATAAAATCAAATCACTTCAACATTACTCAATACAACTTCAAACAACTAGGTCAACACTAGGATACCAAAATAGAGTTTTTAACCTTTATTTCGTAAAACCTTTAACACCCCTTTTAGAACACTTTCCATCCCTTCAACACTCCATCCAACCATCTGCAACCGCAGCACCACAATCACAACACTCTACTCGACTTCGATTTAATTATAACGACTTCAAATTAGTTTGTTTCTAACGTCAAGCATGCTTATACAAGTTTTCTACCTCCAGCCTTATTTAAGACATTTAATATACTGCATAACAACATCATAAACTCCAATTTTAAAGGGGAAACCTTACCTTGCCTGAAACTTCCAAAAACTTGCCAAAACTCGCCTCAGAAGTTCTTTTAGCGCGGCTAAAACTTTGTGATTGTTTGTTAACCTTTTGGTGCTGCTCCAAACCATAAATTTATATTACTAACACCTTCATACCATCATGATATACCTTAAATACTTAATTCACGAAATAAAATTGGAAAACTTACGTTTTTCTCCCCTTGGCCGCCACTACTTTCTCTCTAGCTCTAGGGTTTCTTCTCTTCCTTTTTCCTCTTGAATTTTCTAGAGAAGTATGGAACTTATAGGATAAGGATGAAACTAAAAGTCATAAAATATATATATATATATATATATATATAGGGGGTGACACGTGTCAACCCCTAAGTGGTGACATGTGTCAAGCCCTCATAGGGCCAACGTACCCCCTCCTCCACCCTTGGGCTACCACGTGGAAGGTGGGGCCTACCTCCTTGCTGCAGCTTCTGCCATGTGGCACTCCAAGCTGTTGCCACGTGGCACTCCCTCTTTCTTCCATGTGTCACCCTCTTTTCCTCCTCGTGGGTTCATAATCTCGTCTTCCTTTATGAACCTATGTTATCCTAGCTATGTAAGTTTGGTATGTACTCAAGTAGTTTAAGTATGTAAGATTTTCAAGTTGGTAGCTTACGTAAATAAGTCGAGTCCTACGACTCATTACTTAACCTCCAACTTCTTCCGGATTCTTATTACCATATTTCCAATTTTCCCTACTATGGGGTGTCACATTCTCTCTTTCTTAGAGTTGTTTAATAGTGTTATAGATTATCCGGCTCACATGGTAACTTTTAAGAAGCTTTAAGAAACTTAAAAATTCTTCCAAAAACTTAAGAACCTTTCAAGAAACTTAAGAGCCTTTAAAGAATCTTGAGAACCTTTCAAGGTACAAAAGTACGGGATATAACATTAAGACTTGACGGGGGCTAAGACATATTCCTAGCTCACCCTCAAGATTTAGTCAAAACAAATACCAAAACTTAATGTAAGAGCCTAAACATAACATAATCTTGATAAGATAGGAGTGTCGTTCCTGAAACATGAGAACTCACCAAAGTGATAGCCTTCAACTATCAACTTAGCTATGGGGAGGAGGATGAGGAGCGACCCCAGTCCCTACATGGTGATATCATATAGGCAAAAGTATACGTTAGTACTTTGAATGTACTAAATATGTGAGTATGCTATGATATGAAGAACATAAGAGAGAGACATGAGTAAGCAATATGCATAAGTGAATGCATGAGACATCATCATATGAAGCCTTAAAACATTTATTTTATGGGAAAGTGACCATAACTGATATTTAAGACCATGTGAGCTATTACATGGAATCCAACATATCCCCCTACGTTGGCACGAGGAGACTACTTGACAAGTAGAACTCCGATCAACTTTGAACATTCTTTAACTTTAACTTTAACATTTGATGGCTACAAAGTCCTAGCCGACAAGGGTTCCTATGGTGGAACATAGTTAATGCAACTTAAGAACCCCTTCGGTAGAGTCTCCATCTACATGCTACATTCGGTGCTAGGTCAAATCTCATGGAATAAGCTCATTAAAATCTTTGATTTATATTATCATCATGGTTGCCATAGCCCATTCACTATCCTATTAATGAATCTTGATTTATAAAAAAATTAGTTCTACAATCTGTGATGGTATTTCAGGTACCATGCTAATCGAACCTACCTTTTGGAAAAATATTCAAAAGCAGTGACGACATATAGGGATGTCATATATGTCATATCATAATCTGAAAGATTTCATTTGATTCAATGTGAGGATTGTCCTTTCACATTGAAACCTTACTTTGGCTAAGAAGCTCTTTCATAAATCAATCATTTTATAAAGAATTCCCTTCATAAGCATTTACTTCATAACATTCATTTGGAGTAGAAATTTATTTCATCTTTGCTTTATTATAAAAAACTAGGTGGGTTCATTTCATAAAAACCTTTCAATTTTTTTAAAGAATTCTTACATGCATGAGAGTAATGGAAATGCATAAAATACACATTTTTAAAGCAACCCACCACATATGTCTTAAAACTCTTTTCAAGCCTTCATATAGGCACTTTAATTGTTATATCCCATACTTCTGTACCTTGAGACGTGTTCATAAGCTTCTTGAAAATCTCCATGTGATCCCTATTATCTATCACGTTACCAAATAACTCTAAGGAAGGGAGGATGTGATGCCCCGTGATAGTGAAGGTTGGAAATAGAGTTATAAGTATTTGAAAGGAGTTGGAGGCCAACTAACAAATCATGGAACTCGACTTGCTTACGTAAGCTACTAACTTAGAAGTCCTTCACACTTAAGCTACTTGAGTATACATCGAGCTTAAGTAGCATGGAGTGCATAGGCTCTTGAAGTAAGATGAGATTACAAGCTCTTGAAGGAGAAATAAGGAAACGAAGCGCCTATTCAAAGAAAGTAGGTGATGCACCTACTTGGACAAGTAGGTGATGCACCTACTTAGGGTCAAGTAGGTGACGCAGAAGCTTGGGGTGGACCCCACTGCCACATGGCAGCATGTGATTGGCCGCATGAGTTGAAGTGGCACCCTAGGAGGCTGCCACATGTCACCCTAGGAGGCTGCCACGTGTCACCCTAGGAGGCTGCCACATGGCACCTTCTAAAGAGGTATATATATTTGTGTTATGTGACCCCTAAGTTTAGTATTCATCCAAAACATAAGCCAAAAATAGAGAGAAAATGTGAGAGAAGAGAAGGCGGCAGCCATGGCTTGAAAGAGTTCAAGGTAAGTTTTCCAACGTTTTCCTCTGTGAATTAATTATCTACGGTGTTTCTCAAGCACGTGGAGATATATATATGTGTTTTATAATACCTACAGAACCATACCTTCAGCTTTACACTTGGAACAAACAAGAGAAAGTGTGAAAGAAGAAGAGGAAAACGTTGGAGGGCAAGAAGAGGAGCTACGGGTTTTGGGCTGCCAAGGTAAGACTCAGAGTTTCGTTTCATAAATTAATTATTTAAGGTATACCACAGTTATGTAATGGTGTTTTATAACATAAAATTCCAATTTGGGGCAGCGGAGAAGTGACACAAACAGTCTACAACTTTCAGCACGTTAAGGGGGTTTCCGAAGTTAATTTTCAGCAGGTTTGGGAAGCCATTTGTTAAGGTATTGTCACAACCCAACCCTGTAGGCCGCGACTGGGGTCCGACTTGGACCCCCGTATACCTAACTATCAGTTGTGGTCAAATTGAACTATAAATAAAACAATATTATGTAATAGAGCCCTACTAGGCGATAATACTTTCATAAACCTGTAGCTCTTTTCGTTTGTATCACAACATGACAGGGCATGCAATCCGACAAGACTGTCATAACATAATAACATATACCATATATCATGTAGACCAAGCTTAATCACATTGACATATACAACCCACATATACATGTCTGCAGACCTCTAAAAATATAACTGACAACATATGGTGGGACAGGGCCCCCGCCGTACCCCCGAATGGACAAAACAATTTTATACATCAGTGGATAGTATCAAAAACTAGGCCCTGATACAATGGATCCTCTTCCAGCTGAGCTGCATGGAATCCTAAGCTGACGGACTCCCAAAACCTGTATCTATACCTGCGGGCATGAACGCAGCCCCCCGAAGATGGGGGGTGTCATGACCCAACCCATGGGCCGCGACTGGGGTCTGACCCGGACCCCCGTGTACCTATCTGTCAACTGTAGTCAAATTAGACTATGTATAATATGATACTACTCACAAAAACCTCAATAGGTTAAAACATTTTCATGGTCATATAGCCTTCTAGATATAAGAACCAAACACACAAACTCAGTGGGTGATAAAATATTCATACACGTGTGGCCTCTTTCACAAGGGAAAGTCAGCCGATAAGGCTGCCACAACATAATATCTTTTATAATATATCGCATAGGCATAACCGAAATAAACTTCTAAACAACCCACACACATATGTCTACAGACCTCTAAGAATAGGAACGACAACATATGGCGGGATAGGGCCCCCGTTGTACCCCTGCATAAACAAATATATACATTGCAGGACTAGTACTCAAAAGCTAGGCTCCGAATCAATGGAGCTTCTTCTAAACTTGCTGAGTGGAATCCTGAGCTGGTGGACTTCCAAAATCTGTATTGTACCTGCGGGCATAAAATGCAGCCCCCAAAATAAAGGGGGGTTAGTACGATACATGTACTGAGTATATAAGCATAACATAACTGAGATAACAACTGAAATAGGGATGCAGGAAACCAAGTATAGCATTTAATAGGGTACTGTACTTGCATCTCATACAATAAAGTCATGTATACCATTATCACGTACCGTATCCGGCCTGCTCGGGGACTCGGTGTTACAAACACATCATTTATCATGATAGGCATATACATATTATTAGCAATGTGGGACGTACAACCTGATTCATATATACAACAAGCATATGCTGAGGAACGACGGCCCGATCCATATGTCATATGATAATGCCGTGGTACGACGGCTCGATCCATATATTACATGATAATGTCGAGGTACGATGGCCCGATCCATATATTACATGATGATGCTGAGGTACGACGACCCAATCCATATAATGCATAATATTGCCGAGGTATGACGGCCCGATCCGTATAATGCATAATATGTCATGGAACGTATGACCCGATCCTTAAATAGCAAAATGAGCTGAGGTACGTCCGGCCCGATCCATATATATATCATAATGCATATACGTGCCCATACAACTCTGTAACATATCAAATATCCCTTAGATATCACCATTATCACAAATATGCCTAAGAGACCCCATATTTAGGAACTTACACACCCAATCACTATTTAGCCTATAGAAGGCTCGAGGGTCATAGTTTAACTACTTCAAGACCCTTAGCATTTAGGAGTAAACTCGAGTCACAAGTTATACTCGGGACTTACAACTGGAACTACCTTTACACTCATATCATACCTAAATTTACTTACATTTAAGACATTCCAAAAGGAAGAAGAGACCGGCTTTACACATACTACCTTTCATCATATAGAAGCCCTAAAAGGCAACAACTCAACTACTACAGGAGTTCTAATATCACAAAGTCAATGAAACTCATGGCTCATGCTTGGAATTTATGAATGGAATTACCCCAAGCTCATATACATATCATTCATTACTTACGTCTAAGACATGCCAAAATAAGAGAAGAATAGCTTTACATACTTATGCCAAAAACATGCCAAAAGAAAGCTTCATATACCTTGTCTGAATTATTCCTTATCCTGCTTGCCTCGCCGTTCTTTGAACCTATTCAACATGAAAGTAGTATGAATATCAACCCCTTTTACTTTCCAGCACCCTAGGTTACATCTTAGTATTAATAAAATCTATTTCCTTAGTCGTTTTCCTGACTAGTTCTGTTATTCGCTAAGGCGTCGATGAAAATTGGGCATCATCTCCCCTATAATGTGCCCTATTCAAATTTCCAATTAGGTCCCTAAGACCTACATCCAACCAACAACAACAACCTACAGCAATTCACACCAACAATATACAACATAAACTCCAAACGACTTATTCAAAAATACGGTAGCACAATAGGGCATCTAGCCTTTATTTTGTAACGCCTTTCATTATACGCAACGAGGGGTCGTGTGGATGCAACCAGCAGCATCCACACCCCTTTTTAGAACGCATTTAGGCCCTGCAACAATACATTACACCCCTGCAGCAACAACTTACAAGAACGATACTTTATTTCGACGACAATTCACTTCTAGCGACTCCAATTTAGTTTATTTCGGGCGTCAAATATATTTATCATATTTTCACATTTCCATCCACTTACACAACGTACAATACCCTCTATAACAACACCATAAACTTCAATTTAAAAGGAAAGGCCTTACCTTACGTTAAACTTGTCAAACTCGCCAAAACTATCAAAACGCAAAATCTAGACAGCCCACTGTCTTATATTGTCGCTTAGTTTCAGAGGGGTAATTGAGGGAAATAGGATTTGTGGCCTCAATGAAAGTTATATACATGTGTATCAATGTCGCAAACAATTTTGAATTACCCCTACAGCAATTTTTTACGAAAATATATGCCCAAAATACTCACAGCTGTCCGTGTAGGATTTCCAAAACAAAATCTGGGCAGCAGCTCTCCCATGCTTCACCACCATTTTTCGAATAGAGAAAAGCAAAGATGGGTTGTAGAGTCTAAATGAAAGTTTTAGCCCTATGAAATAGCTTTCCAAAATATCTTGAATCACTCAAAAAGAAGCCTTACACAAGGAGTTATACTCGTATTACCAACATGGTGTTTCTCCAAACCATGGCTGCCTTTGCTTTCTTCTCCACGTTTTTCTCTCTATTTTTGTTCAAGTTTTTGGCTAAAAATGACTTAATAGTCATCCATACATAGATATATATCTTTTTGGAGAGTGACACATGTCATCCCCTAAGGGTGACACATGTCACACCCTTAGGCGGCCACCTCAATTATGCAACCAATCCATGGTTGCCACGTGGCAAGTGGGGTGACCCCATGGTGTGTCACCTACTGCCACGTGTCACTTTTATGTGATGCCATGTGTACCTTTCACGTGATGCCATATGTCAAGTAGGTGAGTCACCTACTTGCTTCAAGTAGGTGCGTCGTTTCCTTATTTCTCTTCCATGGGTTCATAATTTCGTCGCACTTTAAGAGCCTATGTATTCCTTGCTACTTAGTCTCAACACGCACTCGAGTAGCTTAAGTACGTAAGACCACCAAGTTGGTAGTTTACGCGAGTCAATCGAGTGCTATGACTCATTTCTCGGCCTCTAACTCCTTATTTCCAATCTCCCTTATTATGAAGCATTTCGTTCTCCTTTCCTTGGAGTTATTTGATAGTATTATAAACTATCCGACTCACATAACGACTTTTGAGAAACTTAAGAGCCTTCCCAGAAGCTTAAGAAGCATTCTAAGGTACCAAAGTACGGGGTGTAACAGGGGGTCAGTATGACATATGTACTGAGTATGTAAAACATAACATAATACAACTGGAAGCATATCTGAAGTAGAGAAGCAGGGGATAAAATATCAAAATTGGAAACCTGTACCTGTACTCTGTAAATTATGAAAGCATGCATGCTCAAATTATACAATATAGCCGGCCCTTTTAGGGGTCCGATGAATCATATCTGTAGGATCATCATAGGCCTGGCACTATCACCACCTTATTGCAACACATCATCATCACATATATATACATACGTACCCGACTCTCTAGTGAAAGGCTCGGTGGACAATGTAGTGAGTTATGCACGAACGGACCTGGCCCGGGACCTGGTGAAAGAAGTGTTACAGTATACACGAGTAGAGTAGTGAGTAACTATATGCAATTTAAATCATTATCAGAGACCCGATAGAACAAGAAAGTTGAGCTTTTATTTGAGGACCCGAGTAACAAAATAGTCATCTCGAGGATCCTCTAAATGCCATTATAGGATATCTCAAACGTAATCTCGGGGACCCTAGACATGTATTAACGTAGGGCCAACTCATTTATGGAATCAAAACACATAGTCTCGTATAGTCTTTATGACTCGGACCTTGTACATTTGGTACCTCCTTAACGTATAGAAGTTTCCAGGAAAATAGTTCTACTACTACCAGAGTTCGTTATTCAAAAGTAAATGCGAAATAACTAAGAATGGAGTTACTCCGGAGCTCGTATCATATTCAACTTACGACTAAGATAAAGACATGCCCAAAAGAAGAAAGAAATTAAGTTCTATATAGTCTGTACTTTCCTTCAGGTGATCTTCATATACATATTTCATACCCGGCCCTTTATAGGGCTCAGTGAACCACTATGGCATCGTAATCTCATTTTTGTATCAAATACATATCAAGGAAAATGAGAGATAGCTTTCCACACACTACTGTTTAACATGTAGAAGCCTTACTAGGCTATACTCAATCCTTACAGGAACTCTAATACTGAACAGTGGATAGGGGTTATGAGGTGTACTTGGAATTCTGGGAATGGAAGTATCCCCACATTCCACATACAATTCACTTAAGGCTAAGACTCGCCAAAAGGAAAGAAAGATAGTTGTACGTACTTATACCAAAACATGCCAAGAGAAAGTTTTACATACCTTGTCTGAATTATTCCTTATCCTATTTGCCTCGCCGTCCTTTGAACCTATCCAACATAAAAGTAATATGAATATCAACCCCTTTTAACTTTCCAGCACCCTAGGTTACACCTTACTATTAATGGAATCTATTTCCTTAGTCGTTTCCCCGACTAGTTCTATTATTTGCCAAGGCGTCGCCAAAAATTGGGCAGCACCTCCCCTATAATGTGCCCTATACAAATTTCCAATTATGTTCCTAAGACCACCAGCCAACCAATAACAACAACCTGCAGCAATTCACACCAATAATATACAATATAAACTCCAAGTGACTCATTGAAAAAGATGATATCAAATAGGGTGTCTAGTCTTTATTCTATAACGCCTTTCATTATACGAAATGAGGGGTCATGTGGCTTCAACCAGAAGCATCCACACCCCTTTTAGAATGCATTTAGGCCCTGCAACAATACATTACACCACTGCAGCAACAACTCACTCAAAACTATCAAAATGTGAATTCTGGACAGCTTACTGTTTTACCTTATCGCTTCGTTTCGAAGGGGTAATAGAGGGAAACAGGATTTACGTCCTTCATGAAATTTATATACATGTGTCTTAGGGTCGCATAAAATTTTGAATCATCCCTACATCAATTCTGTACAAAAAGATATGCCCAAAACACCAACAGCAGTCCGTGTAAGAATTTCAAAACCAAAATCTGGGCAGTACCTCCCCTACACTTCATCACCCTTTTTCGAGAAGCTAAAAGCAAAAATGGATTTTAAAGTCTAAATGAAAGTTATAGACCTATAAAATACCTTTCCAAAACATATTGAATCACCCAAAACGAATCTATACACAAGAATTTATACCAATATTACTAACAACTATCCCCTCCAAAAATGGGTTTGTTAACTAAATTTTAACGTTTTCCCTCTGTTCTTTCAACTTTCTCTCAAGTTCCAAGCTGAAGAATTAATTACGTAGACATCGTATGATACATATATACACCTCCACGGAGTTGAGGAACATCATAGATAATTAATTCACGGAGGAAAATTGAAGAACTTACCTTAATTTCTTAGAAACCATGGCTGCCCCTTTCTCTTCTTCTTCTCACGTTTTTCTCTCTATGTTTTGGGCTGATTTTTGAGTTCCAAATGACTTAAGAGTCATTAAAATACATATATATGGTCCCTTAGGAAGTGACATGTGTTAGCCCCTAAGTAGGTGGGTAACCTACTTGACCCCAAGCAGGTGGGCCACCTGCTGCCATGTGGCACTTACCTAGGCTGCCATGTGGCACCTCCTTTTGCTTCCATGTGTCGCCTTTTCCTCTCTCCCATGGGTTCGTAATCTTATCTTGTTTTAAGAGTCGATGTAATCCGTACTATGTAAGCTTGATATGTCCTTAAGTAGCTCAAGTGTATAAGACTTTTAACTTAGTAGCTTACGTAGGTAAATCGAGTCCTACGACTCATTTGTTTAGCCTCCAACTCTTTCCAGATTCTCATGACTCTATTTCCAACCTTCCCTCTCACGAGGTGTCACATTCTTCTTTCCTTTGAGAACTGTTTAATGTGTGTGGATAGTAGGGGTCTCATGGGCCACTTTCAAGAAGATTAGGGACACGTTTCAAGGTTCAAAAGTGTGGGGTGTAACAGGTATGGCTTAGTTCTATTCTCCCACGTTTTGGTAAGGGCTTGTACATGATATGAAGGTTTTAATAATGAAAAATCATGGCTTGGGGAAGCACTAAACGGATAACAAGAAGTCCACGCGATTTCAGCAAGTTTGAAAATTTTTCGAGTTGCAATTTGGCAGTTTTGGCCAATTTCGGGTAAGGTAAGGTTTCTCCTCTTAAGTTGGATTTTATGGTGTTGTTATGAAGTGTATTATATGTTGTTTAAGTGGCTGGAAACTTGAAAACATCATAGAAATGCTTGACGTTCGAAACAAACTAAATTGGAATCGCTATAGTTGAATTGTCGTCGAAGTAAAGTGTTGTGCTTGTGGTGTACTGCTGCAGGTGTGTGGGGGTTTGTTGTAGGGCCTAAATGTGTTCTAAAAGGGGTGTGGGTGCTGATGGTAATAGCCACATGACCCCTTGTTTTGTATAAATAAAGGCTTTGCGAAATAAAGACTAGAAACCCTATTTTGGTGTTGTAATTTTCAGCAAGTTGTTTGGAGCTTGTGTTGCGTGATGTCGTCATGTTTTATATTTATATGTTGTAGGGTGTTGTTGTTCATTGGCTGTAGTGATTAGGGATGTAATTAGAAATTCGAATAGAGCACTTTATAGGGGAGGTGCTGCCTAATTTTCGTTAACGCCTTAACGAATTAAAGAACTAGTCGAGGAGACGAATAAGGAAATAGGCTCCGTGAATGCTAAGGTGCAACTGAGGGCACTGAAAAGTTAAGGTTGTTGATACTCGCATTTCTCCCATATTAAATAGGTTCGGAGGAAGACGACGTGGACGTGATTGAGAGAAGTCCATACGAGGTATGTGAAGCTTTCTTTTGACATGTTTTTGGCATAAGTATGTAAAGCTTATTCCTTCTCTTGGCATGTTTTGACATAAGTAGGTAAAGCTATTCTTCTTTATTTTGGCATGTCTTAGATATAGGTTATGAATGGTTTGTATATGGAACTTGGGGATAGTTCCCTTCGTAAAGCTTCGAGTACAGTCCATAATTCTTATCCACTTCGTAATGGTAGAACTCCTGTAATAGTTGAGATATTGCCTTTTTAAGGCTTCTATAGGATAAAAGGTAATATATGTAGAGCCTATTGACTCGTGTTCACTTCTAAATGCTAAGGCTCTTAAGATAGCTGAGCTATCACCCTCAAGCCTTCTATACAGGAAATAGTAACTGGATGCATGGGAAGTATGAACAATAACTCCTATTCATTTCTTAATATCGAAGTTCTTGAAGTAGTTGAACTGCTACCCTCGAGTCCCTATATGATGAATACTAATTGAATTTATGAGCTCCCACGCCTAAGAACTCTATAATGTCAAGTGTCTCTGATTGCATAAGCCATTTGGTATTACCTTAATAAAAGCCTAGGACTCTGGAGACTCCGTCGATGTGGCCCCTAATGGAAGTTAGAGGATACGTGAGACGATGATAGTTTTGATCCTCAAATGATAGTCCATGACGATTGTTATACCAAATCTCAGATGATAAACTCACTGCATCCCATGAAGGGCTGGGCATGATAAATTTACCGTGTCCCATGAAGGGCCGGGCATGATAAACTCACCGCGTCCCATGAAGGGCCGGGCATGATAAATTTACCGTGTCCCATGAAGGGCCGGGCATGATAAATTCACCGCGTCCCATGAAGGGCCGGGCATGATAAATTCACCACGTCGCATGAAGGGCTAGACAAGATAAATTCACCGCGTTCCATATAGGGACGGGCATGATATATGATGAAATAATTATTCACCGTATCCCATGAAGGGCCGGGCATGATATATGATGCAATAATCATTCATCGCGTCCTATGAAGGGACGAGCATGATAAATGATGAAATGACATCTTCATTGAGTCCCTCACTAAAGGGTCGGATACAGTCTGTAGGTATGCATATGGAAATATAGTGACACACTTGTAGCACCAAGTCCCATAGTGGGCTAGGTATGGTATTTAAGGAAGGTATACATGCCCTCATGTCATAAGAAGCAGGTAGAGAAATTTGTTAACTATTATATTTATTTCCTGCATCCCTACTTCAGTTGTCAGCTCAGTTTTGTATTGTTATGCTTTATATATACTCAGTACATATATCGTACTAACCTCCCTTTCCTTGGGGGCTACGTTTCATGCCCGCAGGCACAGACGTTCATTTTAGAGATTCGCCAGCTCAGAATTTTCGCTCACCTATGATTGGAGGTGCTCCATTATTCTGGAGCCTAGTTTTTTTGTATTGGTCCTCTGATATACATATGTATTTGTTTATTCAGGGGTACGGCGAGGGCTCTATCCCTCCATATGTTACCGTACTATTCTTAGAGGTCTGTAGACATGTATGTGTGGGTTGTTCATGAGTTTATTTCGGTTGTGCCTATATGGCATGCTGTAAATGTTTTTACGGTATGGTAGCATTGTCGGTTTGCACTCTTCTATGATATGATACGAATGAAGGAGGCTACATGAACATGAAAAAGTTTTAACCCATTGGGGTTTTCGGGGGTTGTATCACATTACCTATAGTTCAATTTGGTTATATTTGAAAGTTATGTATAGGAGGGTCCAGGTTGGACCCTATTCGCGGCCCACGAGGTTGGATCGTGACAGAAGTGATATCAGAGCGGTTCGTCCTTGGGTTGTCTGCAGACCGTGTCTAGTAGAGTCTTGTTTATCTGTGTGTTGCGTGTCACATCTATAAATAGGAGGCTACATGACATTTAGAATGTTACTCTACTTTCATATCTAAAGATCGTGCAATAGAACCGAGTCATAGGAAGTGAAATTCCTTATACTAACCTCTAATTTCAGCAGAAGGACAGCATTGATAGAAGAAAGTGACTGATGATATTAGAATTTACCAAGCATAAAGGTAAGCCAAGGCACGAAATATATGTACCAGGTAAGATATTGAAGTATGATTGAAATATAAAGTCGAAAATTGAAAGGATAGTAGACAGGGAAGTGTAACAGATGCAGTTCGAAGTTGGACATACGAGGTAAGTCTATTATTTTTATACTATTATTGATATTGAAATCCCTGTGTGGCTGCGATATGAGGTGATATTGAAAGCCCTGTGAGGCTGTGATGTGAGATGAATATATATGTTGGCCCTGTGAGGCATTGTTGGTATTTCCTGCGTGTAGGTTTTGGGGATAGTTACGAAATATAAAGGAAACTCTACCGAAATTCTCCCAGAATAGGAAAAGAAAATAATAAGATTCGGCAAGAAAAGGAAACTTAGCCCAAACTACATTAGAACTTATCAAGTTGCTCGTAAGATACACAAAGTTACTTGTAAATTGAACTTACCACCTGATTTGGAAACCATATGCCCAATCTATCAGATATGTATGCTTAGTAAATATACTGGTGATCCACCCAAAGTATGTCCCATAAATAAAGTCCATGAAATGGAAGAGTTATCCTATAAGGAGAAACTTATCGCCATCTTGGATTGGCAAATTAAAAGGTTACGAATTGAGGACGTGACTTCCATCAAAGAAGTGTGGCAAAACAAAAACAAAGGAAGGGGATGACCTGAGAAGTCGAAAAAGAGATCGAGGAAAGATACTCGTACTTGTTCCTTATATCCAAGGGTAATTTGAACTCCTAAATGTAGCGGATGGCGACTATTATAGAGAACGCCCAATATCTCCCTGAAACCCTATAAGACAAGTTAACATTCGAGGACGAATGTTCTCAAGGGGGGAAGGATATTATATCCCATACTTCTGTACCTTGAGACGTGTTCGTAAGCTTCTTGAAAATCTCCATGTGATCCCTATTATCTATCACGTTACCAAATAACTCTAAGGAAGGGAGAATATGATGACCCGTGATAGTGAAGGTTGAAAATAGAGTTATAAGTATTTGAAAGGAGTTGGAGGCCAACTAACAAATCGTGGAACTCGACTTGCTTGCATAAGCTACTAACTTAGAAGTCCTACACACTTAAGCTACTTGAGTATACGTCGAGCTTAAGTAGCATGGAGTGCATAGTCTCTTAAAGTAAGACGAGATTACAAGCTCACGAAAGAGAAATAAGGAAACGACGCGCCTACTCGAAGAAAGTAGGTGATGCACCTACTTGGACAAGCAGGTGATGCACCTACTTAGGGTCAAGTAGGTGACGCAGTAGCTTGGGGTGGACCCCACTGCCACATGGCAGCATGTGATTGGCCACATGGGTTGAGGTGGCACCCTAGGAGGCTGCCACATGGCACCTTCTAAAGAGATATATATATATATGTGTGTTATGTGACCCCTAAGTTTAGTATTCATCCAAAACATAATCCAAAAATAGATAGAAAATGTGAGAGAAGAGAAGGAGGCAGCCATGGCTTGAAAGAGTTCAAGGTAAGTTTTCCAACATTTTTCTCCATGAATTAATTATCTACGGTGTTACTCAAGCATGTGGAGATGTATATATGTGTTTTATAATACCTACGGAACCATACCTTCATCTTTACACTTGGAACAAACAAGAGAGTGTGAAAGAAGAAGAGGAAAACGTTGGAGGGGAAGTAGAGGAGCTACGGGTTTGGGGCTGCCAAGGTAAGACTCGGAGTTTCATTCCATAAATTAATTATTTAAGGTATACCACAGTTATGTAATGGTATTTTATAACATAAAATTCTAATTTGGGGCAGCGGATAAGTAACACAAATAGTCCGCAACTTTCAGCACGTTAAGGGGGTTTCCAAAGTTAATTTTCAGCAGATTTGGGAAGCCGTTTGTTAAGGTATGGCTCGGTTCTATTCTCCCACGTTTTGGTAAGGGCTTTTACATGATATGAAGGATTTAATAAAGAAAAATCATGGCTTGGGGCAGCACTAAATGGATAACAAGCAGTCCACGCAATTTCAGCAAGTTTGAAAAGTTTCTGAGTTGCAATTTGGCAGTTTTGGCCAATTTCGGGTAAGGTAAGGTTTCTCCTCTTAAGTTGGATTTTATGGTGTTGTTATGAAGTGTATTATATGTTTTTTAAGTGGATGGAAACGTGAAAACATCATAGAAACGCTTGATGTTCGAAACAAACTAAATTGGAATCGCTATAGTTGAATTGTCGTCGAAGTAAAGTGTTGTACTTGTGGTGTATTGCTGGAGGTGTGGGGGGGTTTGTTGCAGGGCCTAAATGTGTTCTAAAAGGGGTGTGGGTGCTGATGGTAACAGCCACATGACCCCTTGTTTTGTATAAATAAAGGCTTTGTGAAATAAAGACTAAAAACCCTATTTTGGTGTCGTAATTTTCAGCAAGTTGTTTGGAGCTTGTGTTGCGTGATGTTGCCATGTTTTATATTTATATGTTGCAGGGTGTTGTTGTTTGTTGGCTTTAGTGATTAGGGATGTAATTGAAAATTCAGATAGGGCATTTTATAAGGGTGGTGCTGCCCAATTTTCGTTAATGCCTTAACGAATTAAAGAACTAGTCGAGGAGACGAATAAGGAAATAGGTTCCATGAATGCTAAGGTGCAACTGAGGGCACTGAAAAGTTAAGGTTGTTGATACTCGTATTTCTCCCATGTTAAATAGGTTCGGAGGAAGATGACGTGGACGTGATTGAGAGAAGTCCATACGAGGTATGTGAAGCTTTCTTTTGACATGTTTTTGGCATAAGTATGTAAAGCTTATTCCTTCTCTTGGCATGTTTTAGCATAAGTAGGTAAAGCTATTCTTCTTTATTTTGGCATGTCTTAGATATAGGTTGTGAATGGTTTGTATATTGAACTTGGGGATAGTTCCCTTCGTAAAGCTTCGAGTACAGTCCATAATTCTTATCCACTTCGTAATGGTAGAACTCCTGTAATAGTTGAGCTATTGCCTTTTTAAGGCTTTTATAGAATAAAAGGTAATATATGTAGAACCTATTGACTCGTGTTCACTTCTAAATGCTAAGGCCCTTAAGGTAGTTGAGCTATCACCCTCCAACCTTCTATACAGGAAATAGTAATCGGATGCATGGGAAGCATGAACAATAACTCCTATTCCTTTCTTAATATCGAAGTTCTTGAAATAGTTGAATTGCTACCCTCGAGTCCCTATATGATGAATACTAATTGAATGTATGAGCTCCCATGCCTAAGAACTCTATAATGACAAGTGTCTCTGATTGCATAAGCCATTTGGTATTACATTAATAAAAGCCTAGGACTCTGGAGACTCCGTCGATGTGGCCCCTAATAGAAGTTAGAGGATACGTGAGACGATGATAGTTTTGATCCTCAAATGATAGTCCATGACGATTGTTATACCGAATCTCAGATGATAAACTCACTATATCCCATGAAGGGCCGGGCATGATAAACTCACCGCGTCCCATGAAGGGCCGGGCATGATAAATTTATCGCGTTCCATGAAGGCTGGGCATGATAAATTCACCGCGTCCCATGAAGGGCCGGGCATGATAAATTCACCGCGTCCCATGAAGGGCCAGTCATGATAACTTCACTGTCACGACCCAACCCCGTAGGCCGCAACTGGGGTCCGACCTGGACCCCCCGTACATATATCTATTAGCTGAGGTCACATTGAATCATAAATAAGACAATATCATGTAACAGAGCCCCACTGGGCGATAACATTTTCATAAACCTGTAGCCCTTTTCATTTGTACCACAACCCGATAGGGCACGCAAGCCGACAAGGCTGCCATAACATAATAACATATATCATATATCATGTAGACTCAGCTTAATCAAACTGACATACACAACCCACATATACATGTCTGCAGACCTCTAAACATATAAATGACAACATATGGCGGGACAGGGCCCCCGCCGTACCCCTGAATGGATAAAACAATTTCTATACATCCGTGGACAGTATCAAAAACTAGGCTCCGATACAATGGAGCCTCTTCCAGCTGAGCTGCATGGAATCCTAAGCTGACGGACTCCCAAAATCTATATCTGTACCTGCGGGCATGAACGCAGCCCCCCGAGAAAGGGGGTCAGTACGATATGTGTACTGAGTATGTAAAACATAATATAATACAACTGGAAACATATCTGAGATAGAGAATCAGGGGATAAGATATCAATTCGGAAACATGTACCTGTACTTTATGAATTACAAAAACATGCATGTTCGAGTCATATCATATAGCCGGCCCTTTCGGGGGTCCGGTGAATCATCTCTGTAAAACCATCATGGCCCCAGTGCCATCACCACCTTATTACAACACATCATCATATATTTATACACGTATCCTGGCCCTCTATTGAGGGACTCAGTGAATAATGCAGTGAACTGTGCACGAGAACATATCCTGGCCCGGGACTCAGGGAAAGAAGTGTTACAATATACACGAGTAGAGTAGTGAGTAACTATATGCAATTTAAATCATTATCAGAGACTCGACAAAATAAGAAAGTTAAGCTTTTGTTTGAGGACCCGAGTAACGGTGTAGTAATCTCGAGTGTCCTATAAATGCCATTATGGGCTGTGTCAATTATAATCTCAGGGCTCCTAGACATGTACTAAAGTAAATCCAAATCGCTTATGGAACCAGAAACATTTGTTAACATATAGTCTGTAAGACTTGGAGCCTGTACATTTGTTACCTTTTTAACATATAAAAGTTTCCAGGGAAATAGTTTGATTATTATAAAAGTTCGATATTCAGACGTAAATAAGAGATGCTAAGAATGGAGTTACCCCGGAACTCATATCATGTTTAACCTACAACCAAGACATGCCAGAAGAAGAAAGAGAATAAACTATATATGGTCTGTACTTTCCTTTATGGGATCTGCATACACATATTTTATACCCGGCCCATCATGGGGCTCGGTGAATCATTATGGCATCATAATCTCACTTTCGTACCAAATACGTATCAAAGGAAATGAGAGATAGCTTTCCACATACTAGTGTTTAACACATAGAAGCCTTACTAGGCAATACTCAATTCTTGCAGAAATTCCAATACTAAGCAGTGGATATGGGTTATGAGGCATACTTGGAGTTTTGGGAATGGAATTATCCCCACATTCCACACACACTTTATTTAAGGCTAAAACTTGCCAAAAGGAAAGAAAGATAGTTGTATGAACTTATACCAAAACATGCCAAGAGAAAGCTTTACATACCTCTTGGGAGTTACCCTTTATCCTGCTCGCCTCATCGTCTTATGAACCTATTCAATATAAATTAATATGAATATCAACTACTCTTAACTTTTCAGCATCTGAGGTTACGCCTTAATGTTAATGGAATCTATTTCCTTAGTCGTTTCCTCGGCTAGTCCTTTAGTTTGTTAAGGCGTTAACGAAAATTGGGCAGCACCTCCCCTATAATGTGCCCTATCCGAATTTCCAATTAGGTTCCTAAGACCTACAGCCAACCAACAACAACAACCTGCAGCAATTCATACCAACAATATACAACATAAATCCCAAACGACTTATTCAAAAATACGATATCAAAATAGGGCGTCTAGCCTTTATTTTTGTGACGCCTTTAATTATACGTAATGAGGGGTCATGGGGTATCAACCAGCAACAACCTAACCCACATTAGATCATATTTAGACCCTGCAACAACCAGCCAATACCCCTGCAGCAGTACTTCAGAAAGCAATACTTTATTTCGACAACAATTCAACTATAACGACTACAAATTAGTTTATTCCGAACGCCAAGTATTTCTAAGCCATTTTCATATTTCCAGCCACCAATAGGGCGTGTAACATGCTCCATAAGAACTCATAAAGCTCAAATTTAAAGAAGAAACCTTACCTTACGTTAAACTTGTCAAACTCGCCAAAACTATCCAAAATGTGAAATCTGGACAGCTTACTGTTTTACCTTGTCGCTTCATTTCGAAGGGGTAATGGAGGGAAACAGGATTTACGCCCTTCATGAAAGTTATAGACATATGTCTTAGGGTCGCAAAAAATTTAGAATCATCCCTACATCAATTTTGTACAAAAAGATATGACCAAAATACTTACAGCTGTCCGTGTGGAATTTCCAAAACCAAATTTGAGCAGTACCTCCTCTACACTTCATCACCACTTTTCAAGCTGATACAAGTAGAAATGAATTTTGGAGTCTGAATGAAAGTTATAGAACCACGAAATACCTTTCCAAAACATATTAAATCACTCGAAACGAATCTGTACACAAGAAGTTATACAAATATTACTAACCACTTTCCCTTCCAAAAACGGGTTTATTAATTAACGTTTTCTCTTATTTTCTCTTCCAAATTCCAATTGCAAAGCTGGAGTTTTACTTCCATGAAGGTCTTAAAATACATATATACGTATCCACGTACTCAAGGTACACCTTATATAATTAATTCACGGAAGAAAATTGGAAAACTCACCTTTAATTCTTCAAAAAATGTTGCTGCCTCTCTATTTCCCTCTTTCACGTTTTGTTCTCCAAGGCTGCTGCTATTTTTTGGATAATGAACAACTAAGGAGTCATATACACATGTATATATATAAGGTGACACGTGTCATCCCCTAAGGGTGACACGTGTCAAGCCCTTATTGGGCCACCTCAACACACGACCAATGGGGGTGCTGCCACATGGCAGTGGGGTCCACCTCCCCCAAGCAGGTGGGTCACCTACTTGACCCCAAGCAGGTGGGTCACCTGCCTGCTTGAGGTGCTGCCACGTGTCGCTTCTTCATTGGCTACCACGTGTCGTCTTTTTTTTCCCTTCCTCGCGGGCTCGTAACCTCGTCTTATTTTATGTACCTATGTAATCCGTGCTACGTAAGTTTGATATATGCTTAAGCAGCTCAAGTGCATATGACTTTTAACTTAGTAGCTTACATAGGTAAATCGAGTCCTACGACTCATTACTTGGCCTCCAATTCCTTCCGGACTCCTATGATTTCATCTCCAACCTTCTCTAGTATGGGGTATCACATTCTCCCTTCCATAGAGCCGTTTGATAGTGTCGTAGCATATCCGGTTCATATGGTAATGTCCAAGGAACTTATGAAACATTCTGAGTTTAAAAGGGTGAGGTGTAACATCCTTCCCCCCTTTAGAACATTCGTCCCCGAATGTTAAACAAAACTTCCCTTAGATCTTATACAGACCATCGGGGGATTCGTTTCTATTTCCTTACACATATTTCCATCGAAGTACTTAGTATATGAGTTTCAGGAGTTGGGGTTACCTATTTACCTGGTATTTTATGTCCTCTTTTTAATTTCTTAGGTCATCCCCTTTTCTAGTTTTGATTTTGCCACAATACCTTGACGAAAGGCACGTCTTCAGTTCGCAACCTTCTAATTTGCCAATCGAAGATGGCAATAAGTTTCTCCTCATAGGATAACTCTCCCATCTCATGGACTTCATTTATGGAATATACCCTGGGTGACTCGTCAGTATCTAATGGACTAGGCGTATAGTTTCCAACTAAGGTGGTAAGCTTAACTTACCAGCCACGTTGCCCACCTTATGAGTAACTTGATACTGTCTAACGTATTCCGGGTCAAGTTCCTTTTCTAGGTGACCCTATGTTGAACATCCAATCATCAACTTGAACTCTGTATGTCGACGTCGATTATCTGTATATCATTCCTGCCGACTCTGGGCTTTTAGTCAATAGCTTGCTTAATCATGTCGGGGCCATTGGAATACTGGAGTAGTAATTATTATTGTAGGCAACTTGATAAGTGAGGGATAATTATTCCGACTACCTTCAAAGTTAGTCTCCCGGCTTGTGACATATCTTCTAGCGTCTAATAGTGCGCTCAGTCTGTTTAGTAGCTCGAGGGAGGAATGCGGTACTAAGACCTGTCTGTGCTCCTGATCTCTTCTTGGACTGATCTCAAGGCATTAATTATAATTAAAGTCCCTTTATATGGGATATTAGATGACGAAACCTCACGAAACCTTACTACTTCCTTGTCATATAACTTCACCTAGTTCTAGCGGCATAGGTGGTCTTGCTTGGAAGCAAATAAGCAGATTCGTTAGCCTACTCACAATAACCCATATAGCACCCTACTCTTACAGAGTACAAAATAGGTTCCTAATGATGTTAATAATCTGGGAACCGTTAGCCTCGTATAGTCCTTCTCGACTCCTTTCAGAACTTTAACTGGCGTTTGATCTTTTGGATCCTGTTTTTTTTTTTTTTTTTTCCCTCAGAGTTGGCTACCAAGTGGTGTCAAAATTCCCTTGTCCACTGGCCCATATAGCCATTCTGCGGTTTCCCTCTCATTAACTAACTCTATGTTGACGAGTTGTGGCATTCAAGTGCGTCGTCAATTAGCAATTAGCTAATCCTTCTTGTTTTTCTTAATCCCTTGTTACAATTTCCTTAACGTATCTTATAATACTCTGGGTACATAATCTCATATCGTTTCTCCGTTACTAGTTCAGATTCTTCCATCTCGCGCGATCACACCAGTACTAACGCATTAAGTTCCATCAGAATTTTGAAGTTAAGCGTGCTGGGGCGAGAGTAATATTGAGATGGGTGACCTTCCTGGGAAGTCTTCGTATATCGTTTCACTGTAATCCTTTCTACGATGTGCGGACACTCAATTTAGCCCAAGATTTACCTTAGTGTTGTCTCGCGAGTCTTTATGTTTTGCCCTGTCCTTCCTTTGTTATCTTGCGACCAGTATCGGCGTAGACCTTTAGTTCCGCTATGACCATGTCCCTTTTTGGTCATTTTGGTTTAACTTCCTCTATTGTATCCCCCCCCTTTCTGTACGCACCCATTCATTAGGGTGGGTTATTGAGTAGCGCTAAAGTTCTTTCATATAGTGACCCTTGGAGCCGCTTTGACTCTTGTCTATTATTACCTGGCATAGCTTTAAAGGAATTTGACATATACACTTCCCTATCCTCGATTCACTTTGTGTCTTTTTCATTTTATACCATAGAAGACTTTTTATTCCTTTGTCCTTGGTTATTTATCTATCGCAACATTATTTGCGACCAACTCTATAGTTAACATTTTGGCTTTTGATCTAGCATGTTATCATTATCCTTCGTAGTGTTTCTTAATTCATTCGACATCCTTTCTTGTTTACACCCTTTTGTTTTTATATGCAGACGCCTTCTAGCGTTATGTTGTTTAGGGTCTCGTCACAACCTTCTCAACGCTGCCTTATGTAGCATTCTGGCTTCCGTTCAATTACTGGTGGCTTCCAGACCTTTCTAACTTGGTTCGGCAGGATATCTTATTAAAGTTTAGACGTCCATCTCAAATATATTACCATATCGATTGCCTTCACCTTACTTTTGCCATTTTCTCATTAACTTCCCCCCTTTAGAGGGTACTCGTACTTTCCTCTGTATGTACTTGTAGTCATTCCAATTTCAATTAGGCGGTACTAGTATTATGGGAATAACTATTCCAGGTTTTCTTAAAGTAGTGGCTTTGTCCTAACCTATATCCTTTGTTTCCTGGGATGAATGGAAGTTGTTCCAATTATTTTTTTAGTTTGCCATCCTCGTCCCTTGAGGGTTCCACTATTTTTGGGGCGACGTGGTGTACCCGCATCATTTTTTGTATCTTAGGCTCCATACTCTTACTGCGTACTCAACGCAGACTTTTAACTTAGGCAACGCGTACTAAGTGCGTCTTACTAGTGGTTCCAATTTATCCCTGCATACTCGTATCACACTGTTCTGTTCATACTTACATATCCCCCTTTTAAATCGTATATATATTTGGTTCCTGACATCTCTTTGAGGTGCTTCTATTAGAGGTTCTTTCCCCAATTAGTCGGTGGCAAATTATAAACTATTATCGTACATCATTTTCCAACCATTGTTGGAAGGAATCAGAACCTCTTAAACATCACAGTACTTTTTTTTAGTACTTGACCTACCTGGTCTCCTTCTGAGTTTATCCTCGAGTTATGAACAATTCATCTAATTTACAATTAGGAGTTGAGGGCTTGGTATTTTTTTAAAAGAGTGAAACTCATTCGCGGGACATCTTATCCTTCATTCTGAGCCCTTTGTGTATATTCCTACAATATAAATACGGCCGGAGATACCGTAATCTGAACTTTACTACTTAAATAAGCCTTTGTTCCTCCGAAATAAAATTCTTCGAGTGAAAAGGGAGCCCCTTATTGACGAAATGAAGGGTACCTCTTACAACTTTACTTTAGCATAATACGGGTACTCGGTATCAATTTCCAAGATATGTTATAAAGGTACGTTTTATTCCCTTTTCCTTGTTCTAGGAAAATTTCGGCAGAGTTTCCTCTACACTCCTTACTATCTCAAAACCTGCACGCAGAAAATACCAACAATGCCTCACAGGGCCAACATATATATATACATATCATATCACAGCCGCACAGGTCTTTCAATGTCATCTCATATCGCAGCCACACAGGGCTTTCAACGTCAACAATAATATAAAAATACCGGACTTACCTCATATGTCTAACTTAAAACTGCATCTGTTGCACTTTCTGTCTGCTTTCCTTTCAGGTTTCAACTTTATATTTCAATACCTTACCTGACGAATATCTTTCGTGGCTTTACTTTACTTACCTGCATGCTTTATAACTTTCTATGTCATCAATTACTTTTTTCTGTTGGTGTCATCCTTCTGTTAAGATCCAAGGTTAGTATAAGGAATTTTTCCTATGACTCAGATCTAAAGCACGATCTCAGATGTAGAAGAAAAGTAACATCCTAAATGTCCAATAGCTTCCTGTTTATAGATGTGGCGCGCAACACATCGATAACCAAGACTCTATTAGACACGGTCTGCAGACACTCCGAGGACGAACTGCTCTGATACCACTTCTGTCACGACCCAACCCCGTAGGCCGCAACTGGGGTCCGACCTGGACCCCCCGTACATATATCTATTAGCTGAGGTCACATTGAATCATAAATAAGACAATATCATGTAACAGAGCCCCACTGGGCGATAACATTTTCATAAACCTGTAGCCCTTTTCATTTGTACCACAACCCGATAGGGCACGCAAGCCGACAAGGCTGCCATAACATAATAACATATATCATATATCATGTAGACTCAGCTTAATCAAACTGACATACACAACCCACATATACATGTCTGCAGACCTCTAAACATATAAATGACAACATATGGCGGGACAGGGCCCCCGCCGTACCCCTGAATGGATAAAACAATTTCTATACATCCGTGGACAGTATCAAAAACTAGGCTCCGATACAATGGAGCCTCTTCCAGCTGAGCTGCATGGAATCCTAAGCTGACGGACTCCCAAAATCTATATCTGTACCTGCGGGCATGAACGCAGCCCCCCGAGAAAGGGGGTCAGTACGATATGTGTACTGAGTATGTAAAACATAATATAATACAACTGGAAACATATCTGAGATAGAGAATCAGGGGATAAGATATCAATTCGGAAACATGTACCTGTACTTTATGAATTACAAAAACATGCATGTTCGAGTCATATCATATAGCCGGCCCTTTCGGGGGTCCGGTGAATCATCTCTGTAAAACCATCATGGCCCCAGTGCCATCACCACCTTATTACAACACATCATCATATATTTATACACGTATCCTGGCCCTCTATTGAGGGACTCAGTGAATAATGCAGTGAACTGTGCACGAGAACATATCCTGGCCCGGGACTCAGGGAAAGAAGTGTTACAATATACACGAGTAGAGTAGTGAGTAACTATATGCAATTTAAATCATTATCAGAGACTCGACAAAATAAGAAAGTTAAGCTTTTGTTTGAGGACCCGAGTAACGGTGTAGTAATCTCGAGTGTCCTATAAATGCCATTATGGGCTGTGTCAATTATAATCTCAGGGCTCCTAGACATGTACTAAAGTAAATCCAAATCGCTTATGGAACCAGAAACATTTGTTAACATATAGTCTGTAAGACTTGGAGCCTGTACATTTGTTACCTTTTTAACATATAAAAGTTTCCAGGGAAATAGTTTGATTATTATAAAAGTTCGATATTCAGACGTAAATAAGAGATGCTAAGAATGGAGTTACCCCGGAACTCATATCATGTTTAACCTACAACCAAGACATGCCAGAAGAAGAAAGAGAATAAACTATATATGGTCTGTACTTTCCTTTATGGGATCTGCATACACATATTTCATACCCGGCCCATCATGGGGCTCGGTGAATCATTATGGCATCATAATCTCACTTTCGTACCAAATACGTATCAAAGGAAATGAGAGATAGCTTTCCACATACTAGTGTTTAACACATAGAAGCCTTACTAGGCAATACTCAATTCTTGCAGAAATTCCAATACTAAGCAGTGGATATGGGTTATGAGGCATACTTGGAGTTTTGGGAATGGAATTATCCCCACATTCCACACACACTTTATTTAAGGCTAAAACTTGCCAAAAGGAAAGAAAGATAGTTGTATGAACTTATACCAAAACATGCCAAGAGAAAGCTTTACATACCTCTTGGGAGTTACCCTTTATCCTGCTCGCCTCATCGTCTTATGAACCTATTCAATATAAATTAATATGAATATCAACTACTCTTAACTTTTCAGCATCTGAGGTTACGCCTTAATGTTAATGGAATCTATTTCCTTAGTCGTTTCCTCGGCTAGTCCTTTAGTTTGTTAAGGCGTTAACGAAAATTGGGCAGCACCTCCCCTATAATGTGCCCTATCCGAATTTCCAATTAGGTTCCTAAGACCTACAGCCAACCAACAACAACAACCTGCAGCAATTCATACCAACAATATACAACATAAATCCCAAACGACTTATTCAAAAATACGATATCAAAATAGGGCGTCTAGCCTTTATTTTTGTGACGCCTTTAATTATACGTAATGAGGGGTCATGGGGTATCAACCAGCAACAACCTAACCCACATTAGATCATATTTAGACCCTGCAACAACCAGCCAATACCCCTGCAGCAGTACTTCAGAAAGCAATACTTTATTTCGACAACAATTCAACTATAACGACTACAAATTAGTTTATTCCGAACGCCAAGTATTTCTAAGCCATTTTCATATTTCCAGCCACCAATAGGGCGTGTAACATGCTCCATAAGAACTCATAAAGCTCAAATTTAAAGAAGAAACCTTACCTTACGTTAAACTTGTCAAACTCGCCAAAACTATCCAAAATGTGAAATCTGGACAGCTTACTGTTTTACCTTGTCGCTTCATTTCGAAGGGGTAATGGAGGGAAACAGGATTTACGCCCTTCATGAAAGTTATAGACATATGTCTTAGGGTCGCAAAAAATTTAGAATCATCCCTACATCAATTTTGTACAAAAAGATATGACCAAAATACTTACAGCTGTCCGTGTGGAATTTCCAAAACCAAATTTGAGCAGTACCTCCTCTACACTTCATCACCACTTTTCAAGCTGATACAAGTAGAAATGAATTTTGGAGTCTGAATGAAAGTTATAGAACCACGAAATACCTTTCCAAAACATATTAAATCACTCGAAACGAATCTGTACACAAGAAGTTATACAAATATTACTAACCACTTTCCCTTCCAAAAACGGGTTTATTAATTAACGTTTTCTCTTATTTTCTCTTCCAAATTCCAATTGCAAAGCTGGAGTTTTACTTCCATGAAGGTCTTAAAATACATATATACGTATCCACGTACTCAAGGTACACCTTATATAATTAATTCACGGAAGAAAATTGGAAAACTCACCTTTAATTCTTCAAAAAATGTTGCTGCCTCTCTATTTCCCTCTTTCACGTTTTGTTCTCCAAGGCTGCTGCTATTTTTTGGATAATGAACAACTAAGGAGTCATATACACATGTATATATATAGGGTGACACGTGTCATCCCCTAAGGGTGACACGTGTCAAGCCCTTATTGGGCCACCTCAACACACGACCAATGGGGGTGCTGCCACATGGCAGTGGGGTCCACCTCCCCCAAGCAGGTGGGTCACCTACTTGACCCCAAGCAGGTGGGTCACCTGCCTGCTTGAGGTGCTGCCACGTGTCGCTTCTTCATTGGCTACCACGTGTCGTCTTTTTTTTCCCTTCCTCGCGGGCTCGTAACCTCGTCTTATTTTATGTACCTATGTAATCCGTGCTACGTAAGTTTGATATATGCTTAAGCAGCTCAAGTGCATATGACTTTTAACTTAGTAGCTTACATAGGTAAATCGAGTCCTACGACTCATTACTTGGCCTCCAATTCCTTCCGGACTCCTATGATTTCATCTCCAACCTTCTCTAGTATGGGGTATCACATTCTCCCTTCCATAGAGCCGTTTGATAGTGTCGTAGCATATCCGGTTCATATGGTAATGTCCAAGGAACTTATGAAACATTCTGAGTTTAAAAGGGTGAGGTGTAACATTCACCATGTTCCGTGAAGGGCCGGGCATGATATATGATGAAATGATTATTCACCGCATCCCATGAAGGGCCGGGCATGATATATGATACATTGATCATTCACCGCATTCCATGAAGAGCCGGGCATGATAAATGATGAAATTACATCTTCATTGAGTCCCTCACTGAAGGGGGGGATACAGTCTGTAGGCATGCATGTGGAAATATAGTGACACACTAGTAGCACCAAGTCCCATAGTGGGCCAGGTATGGTATGTAAGGAAGGTATACATGCCCTCATGTCATAAGATGCAGGTAGAGAAATTCGTTAACTGTTATATTTGTTTCCTGCATCCCTACTTCAGCTGTCAGCTTAGTTATGTATTGTTATTCTTTATATACTCAGTACATATATCGTACTGACCCTCTTTCCTTGGGGGGCTGCATTTCATGCCCGCAGGCACAGACATTCATTTCAGAGATCCGCCAGCTCAAAATTTCCGCTCACCTATGATTGGAGGTGCGCCATATGTTACCATACTATTCTTAGGGGTCTGTAGACATGTATGTGTGGGTTGTTCATGAGTTTATTTCGGTTGTGCCTATATGGCATGTTGTAAATGTTTTTATGGTATGGTTGCCTTGGCGGCTTGCATTCTCTTCTATGATACGATACGAATGAAGGAGGCTACATGAACATAAAAAAGTTTTAACTCATTGGGGTTTTGGGGAGTTGTATCACATTACCCATAGTTCAATTTGGTTATATTTGAAAGTTACGTATACGGGGGTCCAGGTTGGACCCCAGTTGCGGCCCACGGGGTTGGTTCATGACATTAATAACATCGTAATTTCATGAAATTAAGAGTCAATATACGTTAATATATGTGAGGAAACTTCAAATATATCATTATCTATGCATTTAAAGTCATCATGTAAAAGCCTATAAGATTTGATTATTTAAAATTGAAAAGCTAGTTTGAGAAAATATTTAGACTCCATGAGTGAAAGGACCCATGGATGAAAACCCACATACCTTCAGGGAAACAAAATCCCTACGAATACTTGAGTAAGAAAGGAGACTTGAATTTGGAAACCCCAGCCTTGTCTTGAGGTTCTTAAGAGTGTTTAGAAGAGAGAATGTGAGAGTCTCGAGTCTAAGTGTAAAGAATGAAGTCTTGGAAGGGTTTAGGGTCTTTAGATAAGATAATTCAGCCCTCAAAATGAAACCATTTAGCTTTAAAGCATAGGAAAAGACTAGAATGCCCATTTAAAAATCTGTCCAAAAGAGACTTCACGAGGACCCTTCACGATCTATGGTGGGGTCCCATGATAAGGGACTTAGAGAATTTTGGAAAAAAGACTTGTAGGGTAGTCTCTAAAGTTTCTTCACAGATACTTTGACAGTCCATGAAATGCATCACGACCTGTGAAGGGTGACCGTGGTGTAGGTCCTACAGGAGGCCTGTAGAAGTGGTCACCACGAACCACTCCATGGTCCGTGAAGGTCTACACGGGCTGTGGTGGTCGTCCGTAGGCCCTGCCTTGAGAAAATTCCTGATGGCTTTGGGGAGGTATCAACATGGAGGGCTTCATGGCTCATGGTTCTCACTATGGTCTGTGTTCCTCCATCGTGGTTTGCCCCCTGCAGTCTAGGACTCTGAATCTCTACCACGGTTGCACACCATAGTCTGCGGTGCTTACCATGGTCCGTGAAGGCTTCTGTGATCGGCTTCTTGTGCCAGTTTTCTGCAACTTTCTGAGATTTCATCTTTGGTTCCTTGGTTTAGGAACTTTCATATTTTCGAGGTCTTACAGCAAGTTTGAAATCTTCCCAACCTATGGGACCCCTATTAACTTTCTCTAACTTCTATTGAGTGTACCGCATTTGGGCAACCCATTTGAGTTGGTAGGCCGCCAACTCTGCTTTTCCTTCAAAAGTCACTCCCATAATAGCCACCACTTTATACACTTCATCAATGAATTCTTGAAGATATTCATCCACCTTTGAACCATGGAATTCTGGAGGGTTCATCCTTGAAAAATCTCACTCTCGAAGCCGGAGTAGGAGCATTAGGAGAATCAACAAGTCCTTGGTTGGCCACAACATGAGCTAGCATAGTAATAGCGGTCGGGAACTTTGCATTGGTTAGTTGGTTGGGAAAAGGACTATTTCTTGATGGACCAAAGGAAATTGGTCTCCATTAGCATTGATCCCTCTTTGCATAGGTGCTCTTCTTGGAGGCATTTTCTGAAAATTGTCAAGAATAATCGTTAGGGAGAGGAAGTCTTAGAGTACACTCTATAGCATGACAGAGATCATGAAAGAAGTAAATATTTCCTAAAACGCCTTATAGCCGCATATTCATAGATGTGGCATGCTTCACATCCATGGTAGGGCTCTATTTGACTATCACGATCCAACCCTATAGGTCGTGATGGGTGCCCGAATTGGACACTCATGTATGCCCTTGCTAACTATAAGGAAATCTGTCTCCTATTTGAGTCATAGCGTGCCAACAGGAAAAACAATATATATAAGCCGATGAGGCTATTGTAACATATAGGCACAATTGTTCACACATACATATACAACCACATACATGACTACAGACCTCTAAGAGTAAAAAGAAACAGAAACATAAGGAGGGACAGGGCCACAGCCATACCCTTGAACACACAAATATATACATCAATGATCGGTATTAAAAGCTATACTCCGACATGATGGAGCTCTTCTTAAACCTGCTAGGTAGAATCCTAAGCTGGTGGATCCTCAAGTCACATCTCTGGACCTGCGAGCATGAAATGCAGCCCCCCGAAGAGAGGGGGATCAGTACAAAATATGCACTGAGTATGTAAGCATAAAATACCATAACGATATTACAGTTGGAACAGGGATGTAGGGGACAAGTATAACAATTAACCCATTACTGTGCCTGCATCTTATGTAGTAAAATCATTTTCATCATAATATCATATCATCATCTCTTTTCATCATATATATCACTTTATCGTGTCATCATATATGGCATCATACCATCATACATGGCATAACCTCATCGTATATATATATCATAATATATCCAGCCCATTATGGGGTTTGGTGTCACAAATGTATCATTATATTTACACATGCATGCCTACCTATGGTATCCATCCCTTTAGTGAGGGACTCAGTGAAGAGAGTAGGGTACATATATAGCGTACCCATGTCATATATATACATACCGTACCCGGACCTCTAGTGAGGGACTCGGTGTTCCTTCCTTATATCACCATATACCGTACCCAGCCCATTATGGGACTCGATGTCATAATCATTATATTTTATCCATCTCGGGATGCGGTGAATACTCATACTATTGTCACATCATTATATCATCACATCATCATATTACCATATATAGCATCCCTTTCTCGTATGAGCATCACCCATCACATCATGGTATCATATTGCATCCAGCTCAGGACTCTGTGAAAGAAGTAGTAAAGCTGCGCATGATATTAGGCCTAGCATCGCCTGGGATTCGGTGAAAGAAGGGTTATTGTATGCACAAGTAGAGTAGTGAGAAACCATATGCAACTAAACCATCTCCTGATACTCAATGAAACAGTCAAGTGAACCATCACTTGAAGACCAAGAAAGTAATTCTCTGAGGTACCCTTTAGATGTTATTAGGGATTACATCAAGTAGGGCCTCATGAACCATAGGCGTGTACCAAGATAATGCCACACAATTTATGCAATCAAAGACAACTTATGAAATCAGACACATAGTGTTACACCCCACATCTTTGAACTCGGAATGTTCCTTAAGTTACTTAGAAGCTAGTATGTGAGCTACTTAAGTTACGACCCTATTTAACAACTCTAAGAAGGGAGAATGGGATACCCCGTGGTAGGGAAGATTGGAAATAGGGTCAAGAGAAGTCGAAAGGAGTTGGAGGCCAAGTACCGAGTCGTAGGACTCGACTTATCTGCATAAACTACTAAGTTAGAAGTCTTACATACTTAAGCTATTGGAGTACATACCAAGCTTGTGTAGCATGGGTTACATAGGCTCTTAAAATAAGACGAGATTACGAACCTACGGGAGGGAGCAAAAACTAGTTTCCAAACTTACGAAAGTCAAGCAAGCAGGTGATAAGCAAGCACCTCAAGCAAGCAGGTGACAAGCAAGTAGGTGACTCACCTACCTGCTTGGGGGGGTAGACCTCGCTACCACGTGGTGGCGTGTGATAGGCCGCATGAGCCTAGGTGGCATCCTAGGGGGCTGCCACGTGTCACCCCTAAGGGGCTTCCATGTGGCACCTTCTAAAGAGGGGTATATATGTGGATTTGGATGACTATTAAGTCATTCTTATTCCATTTGAAGCTGAAACTCCAGCAACCAAAATAGAGAGAAAATGTGAGAGGAAGAGGCATCCATGGTTTGAAGACTTTGAGGTGAGTTCTTCAATTTTCCTCCGTAAATTAATTATCTACAATGTTTTTCAACCATGTGGGGGTGTATACATGTGTCTTGGGATGCCTACGGAACCATGGTTGCAGTTTACACTTGGAAAGAAATAAGAGAAAGTTGAAGGAGAAAATGTTAAGAACTAATTAACCAACCCCATTTTTGGAAGGGACTGTTATTAGTAATATTGGTATAACGTCTTGTGTACAGATTCGTTTCGAGTGATTTCATATATTTTGGAAAGGTATTTCATGGGTCTATAACTTTCATTTAGACTTCCAAATCCAGTTTTGCTTTTAGCTTCTCAAAAAAGGGTGATGAAGTGTAGAGGAGGTACTGCCCAGATTTTGTTTTGAAACTCCTACACGGACAGCTGTGAGTATTTTGGGCATATATTTTTGTACAAAATTGCTGTAGGGGTAATTCAAAATTGTTTGCGACCTTGATACACATGTCTATAACTTTCATTGATGCCACAAATCCTGTTTCCCTCAATTACCCCTCCGAAACTAAGAGACAAAATAAGACAGTGGGCTGTCCAGATTTCGCATTTTGATAGTTTTGGCGAGTTTGACAAGTTTAACGTAAGGCCTTTCCTTTTAAATTGGAGTTTATGGTGTTGTTATATAGGGTATTATACATTGTGTAAGTTGCTGGAAATGTGAAAATATGATGAATATGCTTGATGGCCAAAATAAACTAAATTGGAATCGCTATAGTTAAATTGTAGTCAAAATGAGGCGTTGTGCGTGTGGGGGCTGTTGCAGGTGTGTGATGGCCTGTTGCAGGTCCTAAAGGATTCTAAAAGAGGTGTGGGAGCTGCTGGTTGCAGCCACACGACCCCCCGTTGCGTATAATTAAAGGTGTTATAAAATAAAGACTAGACGCCCTATTGTGCTACCGTATTTTTGAATAAGTCGTTTGGAGTTTATGTTGTATATTGTTGGTGCGAATTGCTGCAGGTTATTGTTGTTGGTTGGCTGTAGGTCTTAGGAACCTAATTGGAAATTTGGATAGGGCACATTATAGGGGAAGTGCTGCCCAATTTTCGTCGATGCCTTAGCGAATAACAGAAGTAGTCGGGGAAACGACTAAGGAAATAGATTTCATTAATACTAAGATGTAACCTAGGGTGCTGGAAAGTAAAAGGGGTTGATATTCATACTACTTTCATGGTATGTGGGTCCCACCCCTTACTCCAGCAGCTTCCACATGGCACTCCCAGCTGCTGCCACGTGGCACTCCCTTATGCTTCCATGTGGCACCTTCTTTTATACCTCGTGAGTTCGTAATCTCGTCTTACTTTACGAACCTATGTAATCCTTGCTACGTAAGCTTGGTATGTACTCGAGTAACTTAAGCATGTAATATTTCCAAGTTGGTAGATTACATAAGTAAGACGAGTCCTACGACTCATTATTTAGTCTCCAACGTCTTTCGAATTCTTACAACTCTATTCCCCATCTTCTCTATTATGGGGCATCTCATTACCCCTTCCTTAGAGTTGTTTGGTAGCATTATATATTATCCGGCTCACATGGTAACTCTTAAGAAGCTTAAGAGTTCTTAAGAAGGATTAAGAAGCTTTAAGAAACTTTAGGAAGCCTTAAGAAACTTAAGAGGCCTACGATCCTTCCAAGAAACTTAAAAGCCTTTCAAGAGACTTAAAAACCTTTCAAGAGACTTAAAAACGTGTTCCAAGGTACAAAAGTATGGAGTGTAACATCCTTCCCCCCTTTAGGACATTCGTCCTTGAATGTGAACCAAAATCTTTCTTAAGATCTTATACAGATTATGGGGAAATTCCTGTCTATTGCAATAACCCACACTTTCATCAAGTAACCAATATAAAAGTTTCAAAAGTTGGGATTACCTGTAGACGTAGGGAATAGGTACGGATACTTATGTTTCATTTTCCTTTCGGCTTTCCAAATCATTTCTTCGCGGCTCTCTTTTTGGCATAACACCTTTACAGAAGCTATGTCCTTAGTTCACAATCCCCTACTCCGCCGATCTAGGATGGAGATCAGTTGCTTCTTGGAGGATAACTCCTCCGTGACCTGGATTGTCACGACCCAACCCCGTAGGCCGTGACAAGTGCCCGAACCGGACACACACGCGTACCCATGCTACCTATACATAACCTGTCTCCTATTTATACCCAAAATGCCTCAATATATATGAAAACATACAAGCCGACAAGGCTGTAGTACTATATATAGGGTCGTTCCATAACACACATATACGCAAGTCGACAAGGCTGCCACAATACAGGGAACGCCCAAAATCACAGGTCATATCAGTACAGCTGTACATACATATATATATAACTCAGATCCCACTCATATACAGGCACAACCCACATATGTATCCACAGACCTCTAAGAGTAAGAAAACAGTAACATAAGGCGGGACAGGGCCCCCACCATACCCGTAACCAAACGAATATATACACCACGTTTAGTACCAAAATCAGGCTCCAGCACAATGGAGCACTTCTGGACTGCTGAGTGAGACTCCTATGCTGACGGATCCCCAAACTGTGTACCTGTACCTGCGGGCATGAACGCAGCCCCCCAGAGAAAGGGGTCAGTACGACATATGTACTGAGTATATAAAACATAATATGGCACAACTGAACACATATCTGAAACAGCGAAGCAGGGGATAACATATCATATGAAAACTTATACCTGTACCCTGTGAAGTGTCAAAACATATATGTTCAAATTATATCGTATAGCCAGCCCTATCAGGGGTCCGGTGGATACCTCTGTAATATCATCACAGCCCAATGCCATCACCACCTTATTACCACATATCATCATATATATATATATACACGTATCCCGGCCCTCTAGTGAGGGACTCGAGGAATAATGCAGTGAGTTGCGCACGAGAACATATCCTGGCCCGGGACTCAGGGAAAGATGGGTCACAGTATACACAAGTAGATTAATGAGCAACTATATGCAATTTAAATCATTATCGAAGACTCAATCGTAGAAGAAAATTAAGCTATTGTCTGAGAATCAGGATTGTAATGTAATCACCTTAAATGCCCTTTAAATGCCATTATGGGATATACTAGTTAGTGTTTTGGGGTCCTTAGACACGTACTAAGATAATGCTAACTGCTTAAGGACTCCAGAATACATGTTTTTATATAGTCCTTACAACTAGGAGCCCGTATATTCATTAAATCCTTAGTATAGGTAAGGCTCAAGGAAAGTAGCTTAACTGTTATAAAAGTTCATTACCCAGAAGTGAATAAAAGACACTTAGAAATGGAATTACTTCAGAGATCACATCATTGTTTACTTACCTCTACGACATGCCAAAAGAAGAGAAAGAATAGGCTTTACCTACCTCTTATGGATTTCCCGTAATCGTGTCCACGTCGTTGTCCTCGAAACCTATTTAACATGGAAGTAAGGCAAGTATTAACAATCTTAGACTTTTCAGCAACTTAGACTACCTACGAGTATTCATCGAGCTCGTCCCCTCGCTCGCACCCTCGACTAGTTCCTTAACCAGTTTAAGAAGTTAACGAAAATCGGACAGCACCTCCCCTATAATGTGCCCTATCCGAATACACAACCATGTCCTTAGAACCTGCAGCTAACCAACAATACAACCAGCAGCCCAAAAATATACATATTACGACAATATTACACAATATAAACCCTCAACAATTTACTCAAAACTAAGATACCAAAACTAGAGTTTTTAATCTTTCTTTCGCGAATTCTTTAATTGCAAAGTGGAGGGTCGTGTGGCTGAAACCAGCAGCCACCCATGTCCTTAGAAACACACATTCCAGCACCCTAACAACTCATCACACGACCAGCAGTCACATACCACAAGTACGAGGCATTATTCGATTACAATTAACTATAGAGATTCCAATTTCGCTTATTTCGAACGTCGAACTTTTGAAGCCTTTTCCCCAACTTCTAGCAGATACTAAGGTGTATAATACACTCCAATTTAACATCATAAACTTCAAATTAGAGGAGAAGAACTTACCTTTCCCAAAATTGGTTAAAACTAGCCGAAATTGTGCCTCGGAACTTCTTCAATGTGCTGAAATTGAGCGGGCTGCTTGTGGTACTTCCTTGCTGCCCCGAATTGAATTTTTAGGTTATAAAACACTAATATACAACTTAGGGACACGTCAAATAATTAATTCACGGAACTAAACCCGGAAGCTTACCCAACAAGGGTCAAATCTGTAACCCTCTCCCTTGCCCCTTTTCACGTTTTCTCTTTTTTTTCCTTCCAAATTTCAGTTGCAACGCTGGAGTTTCAGTTCCATCAACGTCTTAAAACACATATATACGTATCCACATACTTAATATACACCGTATATAATTAATTTACGGAAGAAAGTTGAGAAACTTACCTTTAATTTTCAAGAACCAAAGCTGCCTCTCTTTTCTCTCTTCTCACGTTCTTTTCCTTCAAGTGTAGCTACTGTTTTGAAATAAGTTACAGGTGAAACATTACATATTAATATATATATATAAGGTGACACGTGTCAGCCCCTAAGGGTGACACGTGTCGGGCCATCATTGGGCCACTTCAACCATGCGACCAATGGGGTGCTGCCACGTGGCAGCGGGGTCCACCTCCCCCAAGCAGGTGGGACACCTACTTGGGGTCAAGTAGGTGTCCCACCTGCTTGCTTAGGGCTGCCACGTGTCACTCTCCTATTGGCTGCCCCACGAATTTTTTTTTTCTTCCTCGTGGGTTCGTAATCTCGTCTTAGTTTAAGAGCCTATGTCATTGATGCTATGGAAGCTTGGTGTGTACTCAAATAGCTTTAGGTAAGTAAACTTCTAAGTTAGAGGCGTATGTAAGCAAATCAAGTCCTACGACTCATCACTTGGCCTCCAACTTCCTCCGACTTCTCTTGACCTTATCTCCAATCTTCCCTACTATGGGGTGTCACATTCTCCCTTCTTAGAATTATTTAATAGTGTCGTAACTTAGGTGGCTCACATGATAGCTTCTAAGTAGCTTTAGGAACCTTTCGAGTTCAAGAATGTGGGGTGTAACATGGATATCCTCTACGGGATATACTCGGGATGGATCACCAACACACTTATGAAGCATTGATAATTGGAAGACTGGATGTACTGCTTCTTGATCCGCCGGTAAGTCCAACTCATCGGCAATCTTGCCTATTCGGCGGAGGGTCTAATAAGGGCCAATGCATCTCAAACTAAGGTCCTCTTTCATGCTGTCTCTCATCACTTTCTTTGTAGGCAACACTTTCGAGAGTGCTTAATTATAACTTAAAACCTTAGAGATTGACATCGATTATTTGCGTATGACTTATGCCGACTCTGTGCTGCTAATAATCTCTCCCCAATAAGATTCACCTTCTGTCATGACCCAACCCCATAGTTTATGACTGGGGTCCAACCTAGACCCGCCGTATACCTAGCTATCAACTGTGGTCAAATTGAACTGTAAATAAAATAATATCATATAACAGAGCCTCACTGGGCGATAACATTTTCATAAACATGTAGCCCTTTTCGTTTGTATCGCAACATGACAGGGCACGCAAGCCGACAAGGCTGCCATAACATAATAACATATATCATATATCATATAGACCCAGCTGAATCAAACTGACATACATAACTCACATATACATGTCTGCAGACCTCTAAAAATATAACTGACAACATATGGAGGAACAGGGCCCGTGTCGTACCTCCGAATGGACAAAACAATTTTATACATCAGTGGACAGTATCAAAAACTAGGCCCCGATACAATGGAGCCTCTTCCAGCTGAGCTGCATGGAATCCTAAGCCTGTATCTGTACCTGCGGGTATGAATGCAGCCCTCCAAAGAAGGGGGGTCAGTACAACATATGTATTGAGTATGTAAAACATAACATAATACAACTGGAAGTATATCTGAAGTAGAGAAGCAGGGGATAAAATATCAAAATTAGAAACCTGCACCTGTACTCTGTAAATCATGAAAGCATGCATGCTCAAATTATACAATATAGCCAGCCCTTTCAGGGGTCCGGTGAATCATATCTGTAGGATCATCATAGGGCCGACACCATCACCACCTTATTGCTACACATCAGCATCACATATATATACATACGTACCCGACCCTCTAGTGAAGGGCTCGGTGGATAATGCAGTGAGTTGTGCACGAACGAACTCGGCCTGGGACTTAGTAAAAGAAGTGTTACAGTATACACGAGTAGAATAGTGAGTAACTATATGCAATTTAAATCATATCGGAGACTCGATGAAATAAGAAAGTTAAGCTTTTGTCTGAGGATTCGAGCAACGGTGTAGTCATCTCGAGTATCCTCTAAGTGCCATTTTGGGCTTCCTCAAAAGTAATCTTATGGACCCTAGACAGGCATTAACATAGGTCCAAATCGTTTAGGGAGTCAAAACACTTAGTCTCGTAGAGCCTTTACGACTTGGAGCCTGTACATTTGGTACCTCTTTAACATATGAGAGTTTCCAGGGAAATAGTTCAACTACTATAGGAGTTCAATATTTAGAAGTAATTAAGAGATGTTTGAGAATGGAGTTACTCCGGAGCTCATATCATATTCAACTTACAACTAAGACAAAGACATGCCCAAAAGAAGAAAGAGAATAAGCTCTATATAGTCTGTACTTTCCTTCAGGTGATCTTCATATACATATTTCGTACCCGGCCCATCATGGGATCGGTGAACCATTATGGCTTCATAATCTCATTTTCGTACCAAATACATATCGAGGGAAATGAAAGATAGCTTTCCACACACTACTATTTAACACGTAGAAGCCTTACTAGGCAATACTTAGTCCTTACAGAAGTTCCAATACTAAGCAGTGGATAGGGGTTATGAGGCGTACTTGGAATTCAGGGAATGGAATTATCCCCACACTTCACATATAATTCACTTCAGGTTAAATATTGCCAAGAGGAAAGGAAGGTAGCTGTACGTACTTATACCAAAAACATGCCAAAAGAAAGTTCCACATACCTCTTGTGAGTTACTCTTTATCCCATTTGCCTCATCGTCCTTTGAACCTATTCAACATGAAAGTAATACGAATATCAACCACTCTTAGCTTTCCAGCTCTTAGGTTGCACTTTAGCATTCCTGGAATCTATTTCCTTGTCCGTCTCTTCGACTAGTTCTTTAATTAGGTAAGGTATTAACGAAAATTGGGCAGCACCTCTCCTATAATGTGCCCTATCCAAATTTCCAATTAGGTCCCTAAGACCTACAGCCAACCAACAACAACCTGCAGCAATTCACACCAACAATATACAATATAAACTCCAAATGACTCATTCAAAAAGATGATATCAAATAGGACATCTAGTCTTTATTCTATAACGCCTTTCATTATATGAAATGAGGGGTCGTGTGGCTGCAACTAGAAGCATCCACACCCTTTTTAGAATGCATTTAGGCCCTGAAACAATACATTACACCCCTGCAGCAACAACTCACTCAAAACTATCAAAACGTGAATTCTGGACAGCTTACTGTTTTACCTTGTCGCTTCGTTTTGAAGGGGTAATGGAGGGAAACAGGATTTACATCCTTCATGAAAGTTATAGAAATGTGTCTTAGGGTTGCACACAATTTCTAATCACCCCTACATCAATTCTATACAAAAAGATATGCCCAAAACACCAACAGCAGTCCGTGTAAAATTTCCAAAACCAAAATCTGGGCAGTACCTCCTCTACACTGCATCACCCTTCTTCGAGAAACTAAAAGCAAAAATGGATTTTAAAGTCTAAATGAAAGTTATAGACCTATGAAATACCTTTCCAAAACATATTGAATCACCCTAAACGAAGCTATACACAAGAAGTTATACCAATATTACTAACAACTGTCCCCTCCAAAAACGGGTTTGTTAACTAGTTTTTAACGTTTTCCCTCTTTGTTCTTTCAACTTTCTCTCAAGTTCCAAGCTGAAGAATTAATTCCATAGATATCGTAAGATACCTATATACACCTCCACGTACTTAAGGAACACCGTATATAATTAATTCACGGAGAACAATTTAAGAAATTACCTTTGATCCTTAAAAACCAAGGCTGCCTTGTTCTTTATTTCTCACGTTGTTCCTCTTCTTTTGGTTGCTGGAGTTTCATCTCCAAATAGAATGAGAATGACTTAGTAGTCATCCAAATCCACATCCTCCCCTCCTTGAAGTCATTTGATAGTGTCGTATCATGTCCGGCTCACATGATAATGTCTAAGGAATTTATGAGACAGTCCAAGTTTTAAAAGCGTGGGGTGTAACATCCTTCCCCCCTTTAGAACATTCGTCCCTGAATGTTAGACAAAACTTCTCTTAGCACCTTGTACAAATCGTAGGGAGATTCTTTGCTATTTCCTTTACACATACTTCCATACAAGTACTTCATATACGTGTTTCAAGAGTTGGGGTTACCTGTAGACATCGGGTACAGGTGTGAATACTTGTGTTTCAAGTTCTCTTCCTGGTTTTGGTTTTTCCACCGCATCTTGACGGAAGGCACGTCTTTAGTCTACAACTCGTCAGTTTGCCGATCTAAGATGGCGATAGGTTTTTCATCATAGGATTCCATCTCCTGGACACCATCTATAGAATATACCCTGGGTGACTCGTCAGTACCCTTGCGAAGCATTCTTATCTGATGAACTGGGCATATAGTTTCCAAATAAGGTGGTAAACTCAACTTACCAGCCATGTTGCCCACCTTATGAGCAACTTGATATAGTCTACCATATTCTGGGTTAAGTTTCCTTTTCTAGGTGACCCTGCTATGAACATCCAATCATTAGTTTGAACTCTGTATGTCGATGTCGATTATCTGTATATTATTCCTCCCGACTCTGGGCTTTTAGTCAATAGCTTGCTTAATCATGTTGGGGCCTTTTTAGCTTAGTATTTATACCATCTACCCATCCAATAGGGGACTTACACGTCTTACTCTACCAGTCTTGTACGGAGTCATTGGGATACTAGAGTGGTAGCCATTATGGTAGTTAAACTCAATAAGTGGTGGACGATCGTCCCAGTTACTCTTAATGCCAACCATATAATAGTATGCTTGTCGGTTCAGCAGCTCAAGGAAAAATGCGGTACGAAGACCTATCTGTGCTCCTGAACTTTTCTTGGACTAATCTCTAAATGTTAATCATAATTGAAGTCCCTCTATCTGAGATATTAGCAGGGGAAACCTCACTGAACCTTATTACCTCCTTGTCCTATAACTTCACCTAGTTCCAACTGCATAGGTGGTCTTGCTTAAAAGCAAATGGGCTGATACGTTAGCCTCGTATAGTCTCAATTCTTTTCAGAACTGTAATTGGCATTCTATCTTTTGGGTCCTTCTTTTCCTCTTTTTTTCCAATCCTTAGGGTTGGCTACCGAATAATATTGCAGTCCCCTCATATAATGGCTCTCGTAGTCGTTCTGTGCTTTGTTTAACATGATCTGGTATAATTCCGAAGGAATTTTGGCATATAAGCTTGTCATCCTGTAGTAACCAGTTAGTTCTGCCAGTTTTACTTAGACCCTTTCACAATTTCCCTTACCCCCGCTTGTTATCCTCTAGACACATTATCTTGTGTCATTCTTTACCTTTACAAGAATATGAGAGGGTACCAGAAGTATCCTAGCGTTACCTCGCTAGTCCTCATGTTTTACCCTGCCTTTTTCTCCCTTATCCTACACTCGATGTCGGGGTAGATCTTTGGTCCACTTGTGGCCTTGTCTTACCCCACCCGTAGTACTAATTCCATCTCGGTAATTTGGCTTAACCTATATTTGTATCCTCTCGATAGTTAATTGCAACTTGGGCTCTCTTGCCTAGGACAATAGCTGTGGGGACTCCGTAAGGTCCTACCACTCTTTTACTCTACAATTTTACACCTTCTCGGCGGAGTAGGTAACCTTTGATCAAAGGAGCAGGGACTAATATCGTTAATCCACAAGTAACATTCCCTTAAGATTCCTCTGGCGCTGGAGTGCGAAGTGAGTCTTGTAGTTCTAGTCATATTGTGGAATTTTCGACCTTGGGTATTGCTTCCTGTCATTCATAAATTACATCAGCTGGTACCCTTACCTTTTGAGTTTTGCTTTTTCTCCCTTAGAGTTGGCTGCCAAGTGGTGTCGAAATTCCCTTGCCCACTGGACCATATAGTCATTCTGCGGTTTTCCTCTCATTAGCTGGTTCTATGTTGAAGAGTTATGGCATTTGAGTGCATCGTCAGTTAGCAGTTAGCTAATCCTTCTTGTCTTGCTTAAATCATTTTTACAATACCCTCAATGTAAAGTATAGTATTCCAGGAACATAATCTCATGTTGTTCCTCCACCGCTAGTTCCGATTCTTCCATCTCGTGTGATTATACCAGCACTAACGCATTAAGTTCCATTAGAATTTCGAGGTTAAGCATGCTGGGGAAAGAGTAATACTGAGATGGGTGACCTTCCTGGGAAGTCTTCGTGTTGTATTTCATTGTAATCCTTGCCATAATGTGTGGGGCACCCAACTTAGCTCCAGAGTTACCTCAGCGTTGTCTCGCGAGTCTTTATGTTTTGCCCTGTCCTTTCATCTATTATCTTGCATCCAATATCGGCGTAGACCTTTAGCTCCACTATCCTCTATTCACTTTGTGTTCTCCTCATTTTCTACCATAGGAGGCTTTCTATTCCTTTTTCTTTGGTTATTTATCTATTGCAACATCATTTGCGACTAATTTTATAACCAACGTTTTGGCTTTTGGTCTAGCATTGTCACGACCCAACCCCGTAGGCCGTGACTTGGGTCCGACCTGAACCCTCTTGTACGTATCTACTAGTTACACTTAAGTTGAATCGTGTGTGATGTGATACTATACACAGACCCCAATGGGTCGAAAACTTTTCCATATACATGTAGCCTTTATCACCTGTATCATAACAGGAAAGGGCATGCAAGCCGACGCAACTACTATAAAATGAAAATATTTGCAATACGTCGTATGAGCAAAACTAGAATGAACTTCCAAATAACCCACATATACATATCTACAGACCTCTAAGAGTAATAACAGCATCATATGGCTGGACAGGGCCCCCGCCGTACCTCTGAATAAATGAATATGTACATCAAATAACCAGTATCAAAAACTAGGCTCCAGAACAGTGAAGCACTTCCGACATAGCTGAGAGGAACTCCTAAGCTGGCGGATCTCCAGAACGAACATTAGTACCTGCGGGCATGAAATGCAGCCTTATGCCGGAAAGGAGGGTCAGTACGACATATGTACTAAAGCTTGAAAATTGATTGAAGAATTAGAAACCCTTGTTGATCCTTCAATGGAGTCTTGTAGGAGAAGAAGACTTTACCCATAGACACTCTACTAAGTACATCCTCAACCATATTGACTTTACCCGAATGATAGTGCACACTCATGTCATAGTCCTTAAGGAGTTCTAGCCACCTTCTTTGACTTAGATTAAGGTCCTTTTGGGTGAACACATATTGAAGACTTTTATGATCAGTAAACACATCCACATGCACCTCATAGAGGTAATGCCTCCAAATCTTTAGAGCAAAAACAACGGCCGCCAATTCAAGGTCGTGGGTAGGGTAGTTACGCTCATGCACCTTTAATTACCTAGAAGCATAGGCTATGACCTTGCCCTTTTACATTAGTACAGAACCTAAACCAATCTTTGAAGCATCACAATAAACTACAAACCCTTCTAATCCTTCTAGGAGAGTCAAAATAGAGGCGGAGGTAAGTCGATCTTTTAAGGTCTGGAAACTCTTCTCTTACTCATCTGTCCATATGAATTTGGCTTTTTTGGGTCAATTTTATCATAGGAGATGAGATGGAAGAAAAACCTTTGATGAAGCTTTTATAGTACTCGGCTAGACCTAAGAAGCTCCTAATGTCTGAAGGAGATAATGGTCTAGGACAATTTTTTACTGCCTCTATTTTCTTAGGATCAACCTTGATCCCATCACCGGATACTACGTGACGAAGAAATTCCACACCCTTTAATCAAAATTCACACTTACTAAATTTTACAAATAATTGTCTATCCCTCAACGTTTAAAGCACAACTCTCAAGTGATTTTTATGTTCTTTCTCACCCCGAGAGTAAATCAAAATATCATTAATGAAGACCACCACAAAGGTATCAAGGTAAGGTTTGAACACCCTATTCATCAAGTCCATGAACATTGCCAGTGCATTCGTCAATCCAAAACCCATCATCACAAACTCAAAGTGACCATACCTTGTTCGGAAGGCCATTTTGGGAATATCACACTCTCTCATCCGTTGTTGGTGATAGCCGGACCGAAGGTCGATCTTGGAGAAGTGACTTGCCCCTTGCATTTGATCAAACAAGTCATTTATTCTAGGGAGTGGGTACTTATTCTTAATGGTCATATTATTAAATTGCTGGTAGTCTATGCACATTTGAAGCGACCCATCCTTCTTTCTCACAAATAACACGGGAGCACCCCATGATGAAATACTTGGTCTTATGAACCCCTTCTCTAACAAGTCCTTTAATTATTCCTTCAACTCTTTCAATTCTGTTGGAGCCATACGTAAGGAGGAATAGAGATAGGTTGGGTATCGGGGAGGAGATCGATACCAAAATCAACTTCCCTTTTAGGAGGGACACCGGGAAGGTTATCTGGAAAGACATCGGGGAATTCATTGACTATAGGAACTGACTCAAGAGGAGGACTTTTGGAGTTGACATATCTAACCCTCACAATGTGGTAAATACAACCCTTAGAAATCATTTTGCGGGCCTTAAGATAAGAAATAAACTTTCCTTTCACCACCGAATCACGACCCTCCCATTCAATAACAGGCTCATTTTGAAATTAGAACTTGACTCGACGAGTCATACAATCTATGGAAGCTTAAGATGCATGTAACCAATCCATCCCAAGAATGACATCGAAATCTATCATGTCAAGTTCAATGAGATCACAAGGAATAAATTTATGCAAGATAGACACAAGGCAACCCCTATAGACCTTTATAGCAATAACTGACTCACCAACGGGGGTAGACACCAAATAGGGGTCTAATAATATTTTAGGTAAAACATCAAATCTATTAGCAAGGAATGGAGTAACAAAATATAAATTTGCACCCGGATCTAATAGTGCATACACATCAAAAGAAAAGACCTTTAACATACCAATAATGACATTGGGTGCATCCTCAACCTCTTGTCTCCCATGCAAGGCGTAAAAGCGGTTGGTGCATTAGACACCTCCTTGGACTTGTTGACCAAGAACAATTTGGCCTTGAGTCCTACCACCATCATCTCTACAATCCTTAGCATGGTGGCCCAGCTTGCCACACTTAAAGCATGCATTGGAGTCAGCTAAGCATTCCCCTTTGTGAGTCCTTCCACACTTCTTGCAAGCGGGGAAAGTTTGAGTAGCAACAATCTCTCTTGGAATCATTGGTGTACCACTCTTGTCCTTGTTGAACCTTGGAGTAGGAGTATTGGTGGAACCTTGTCCCACAAATCATTGCCCACCTTGGCCTTTGCCATTGTTACCATAATCGGACCTTTGAGGGTTAAACCCTCCACCATCCACTCTAGACTTTTTGAACCCCCTTGATCTCTCTCTAAGCTTCTCTTCTTCAATTTGTTCTACATAAGTCATTAACCTAGAGATATCCATCTCCTTCACCAACATGGCCATTTTGCACTCCTTGGACACCAAGCTTGAGACACCGGAAATAAACTTGCTCATCCTAGCTCTTGGGTCGGAGACCATAAAGGGGGTATACTTGGACAACTTAGTGAATTTGAGAGCATACTCCCTCACGCTCATACTCCCTTGATGAAGGTTGGTGAACTCTTGGACTTTGTCCTCCCTTAGCTCCAATGGGAAGAAGCGGTCTAGGAAGGCACCTTTAAACTCTTCCCATCCTATCGACCCTATTTCTTCATCCCTCTCAACAACCCATTGTTCATACCACACTCGATCCACACATTTGAGTTGATAGGCCACTAGCTCGGCCTTCTCATTTGGTGGCACACCTATGATAGCCACAATCCGATATACCTCATTAATGAACTCTATAGGGTCCTATCTAGTTTAGAACCATCGAACTTGGGCGGATTCATCCTTTGGAAATTCTGAATCCTAGAGGCTGGATTTTGCATTTGGGGAGGAGGAACACCTAGATTCCCTTGGTTAGCTACGACTTGAGCTAACAAAGTAATAACACTGCGAAACTCAGCATGGGTTACTCCGTCCTCATGATGTTGGGCATTAGGAATCGGAGGAGTTTGGTCCTCATCGTCAACCCTTGCTCTTCAAGTTTAGAGATATTAGACATTTTAAGAAAATAAAATTCTTACCCTTTTGTTACCTGTTTAAAATAGCTCAAAGTGATGGAGTTTCATGCTGATAACGCGTTATAAAACAAACTATTAAAACTAAAGAAAGAAATGAAGAAGAGAAGTGGCAGTGGAAGAAAGAGGCAAGTGGGTAATATGCTTCTTCAGTGTGTTTAATTACACAAAATAGATAGGCTATTTATAGCTGAACTTCTATAAAGAAGGAAAGGATTTATATCAATCAATTAAGTAGTCCCATAAAAATGTGGAATATCCACTGCCTGTCTTTCATAACAATTTAGTCTTATTTAACATTGATCTTAATTTTCTCTCTCTTTTCTATTTGAAATATATCTAAGTTGTCATGTAAACTACTACTTCAAAAGTGTGCCACCATATATAAAAATTATGTTAGTCCTTCTCTTTGACTCCATCGCTTTATCATGACCCTCTTCTCTTTGCTTATTTTGTCATGTGAACTCCTTTAGAAACTTGCCAAACATAAAAAATTGTTATTACTTTTCTTTTAACTCATGACCTTATCAGAAAGTACTATGTCTTGGGCATAATCTACATCCCCTTTAAGCTATACAATTATCAGAATAAAAATATATGCAGCTTAAAGAAATATACTCTAATCTTATTTGCTTCTTAATAAGATCAGAGCGAGAATTTCTTAAGTTTTTTTTGTATTTTTAATAAACTAATAAGCTTTTTCTAAGTTTTTCAACGGTCTTAAAATTAATTGGACAATAGTTAAGTCCATGCACGAGGGAATAACATGAAATATAATTGGCTAGTAAACTAGTTTTCTTAGTGAGGACATCCATTGACAATGACTTACCTTAAATTTGAATTCTTACAATCTCGACCATCAGATATCATCTCTATAATACAATATTAAATTATTGTGTCACATGTGGCAATTTAATAACAATAAATACTGTTATTTTCAAAGATATCCGAAATTGACACGTCAATTTTAAGGTTCTACAGGTAGTTAATTAATTACACATTATATGTGCACGTGTTTTTTTTTATTTGGTGTTTGTAATTTTATTCGTTAATATAAAGTATTATAATTTATTTATTTATTAAAATAGAATTGGATTGAAATCTATGACTTTCAATTTACTCTTCAACACATGCCTTGAAAATATTGAATGTGAACATATACACTATTATTAAAATTATCCCCATGTGTACCTGGAGTTTAAAATTGAGATTATGGTGGACTTAGTTAAAACTGATTTTAATGATTAACAAAATAGTGGTTGATGAATCAGGTCCCAAAAATATAAAAACAATATCTGCGGTAAAATAAACTGTCCGACTGATAATTTAACACTCTTTGTTTATAATTTAAATTTGTTTGAGAAAATTTCAATTTTTTTTTATCATTTAGACATAATTAGAGATTTATAGCAATAGTTTAAGTATTTACAATTCACAATCATTGTTTGAGATATTAAACAGAAAAAAAATTCTCGCCTCTCTCCCTGTATTTCTCTTCCTCTCTCCCTCTCTCGCACACCTCTCTCATCTCTCTCACCGCACTCTCTCTCTTAAAGAAAATTGTGCAACAGTTTAATGAAAACCAACTTTCTTATCAGGAATAGATTATTGTGATTGAGCTAAAAAATTGCAATATAAATTAAATAACTGCATTTTTTTGAAATTTCCCCATAAAATATCCTACACAACATTCAAATAAAGATCATAGTGAAATGAACTTTCAGAAGGATAGTATATATTCTACTATTTAAAAATAAAAAAAAGTTCATAGTGTATACTATATAATGAGAAGTATGGGCTAGGATAAATGAAACTGATACTTTTGGCAAGATGCACAAATGACAAATCTATACTCTGAAGTACTAACTGCTCTTCTATAGTTTTCTGTTTTATGTTTTAAAAAATATTTATTTTAGAAAAATTAAGGTGTTAAACCATACGGAGAAGGGTCAAAGATGACCCTGTACTATTAGAAATAATTTAACTATATCCTTCGTTATATTTTTGGCCCAAACATGCCTCTTCCAATATACATGCCTCTTCCAATATATTTTGGGACCAAATATACCTCTCTTATTATATTTAGGCACGATTTTGACTTATTAGTAGTTTAATATTAGCCATGCCAACCCAGTGTCACTTGTTAGCAACATAAGCTAAAATTGAAATTTTTCACACTATGTTTCTTTCACGTCTCTTTTGTTAACTCCCTGTGTATATTTAAACCTGTGAAGTTTAATAAACTTGTTATGTACTGAATTCAATTGTCTGAGGCAAATTGCTTCCATAATTTTTCTCTCTCCTCACTCTAAAAGCTTTTAATATAATTGGTGTTTTGCGTGGTAAATTATAATCGTAAAGTTTTATGTTGATTATACTTATACAACCGTAATGGACATTTTTTACCTTTACATATGGTTTTCTGATCATCCATTAAAAATAAGAGTAAATTTGTGCCAAAATATAATGAGAGGGGTATATTTGATCCAAAAGTATAATTGGAGGTGTATATTTGAATCAAAAATATAATGAATGATAAATTTAAACTATTTTTAATAGTAAAAGAATATTCTGGCCCTTCTGCGTAAAACATATTATTCAAAACGATTGCAAATGCACAAAGAAACAATATGTTTCGGAGGCAGAACAAGTATTTGAGTTTATGATTCTGAATTCTAATATATTTAATTTGATAAATTCTGAATTAATAAATTTGTACATATATCTAAACTTTTAAGATACATACTTAGTTTAGTCCAATTCATAACTCACATTTTAGCTCCACCCCTTGGTGGAACCTGATGTCTATTAATTTAAGATAAATTGCATCAACCTTAATTATAGTAACCTTTGACTTTAATTTATCTTCTTTTTAAATTATTGAATATTCTAAATAAAAATCTGAAGTTCTACGATTGTTGGAGAATATACATCTGATTATAATTAAATGAGATTACCCTAAAGAAAGACCTTGATGATTATATATTTTAAATTTCGGAAAAATTACTTGATTGAGTGATTTTTAAAAATTAATTACTGATTTTAGCGATATTTTTTATTTATTACCATTTATAGCAATATATAGCAATATTATGATAAAATCTACATTTGTATTAAAAGTGAATTATGCATACAATATAAATGTATTATAAGTGTTTTAAAATATATATTATGTTTGTATAGTAAGAAACTGACATAATGTATTATAAGTCTATTAAAATATGTGATAAATATATTATTCATCTATAAAACTTGTATTATATATGTTTTATAAAAGATTCTCTGCAATATGTATTAAAATTGTATTATAAATGTATTATAAGTATTCAGTAAAAAAAAAAATTAATACTATAAATGATAAATATTTTATTAATATTATATATTTACGTAAGTTTTCCTTAAATTTCCATTTGTTCTTTTATACGGCAATGACTCGGGCTAATTTGGGGTGCTTGAGAAGCTTCACATCCCAATTAGCGGGCTAATTTGGGTTGGACTAAAAAGACTTCTTGAACTATGGATTGGACTTTGTATTTTATTTGAGGAATTGACACATATATACAGCTTTTAGATTAAATTGGCATGTTTTAGCCGAATAAACATTTAGCAAATAAAAACCTAAAAAGAATTGGCATTTAATAACCATACATGTATTCTGCATAAAAATAGGGAAGTAAATCCCTATTCACACCAATCTCTCTCTTCAAATTATTTTTTTCTCTAAAATATAAAAATTATTTAGTACCATCTCTCTCCCCCTCTTTCTTTTCTTTCTTCATCATTCAAGTTTTAAAATTTCTATCTTCCTACAACGCGATATTTTTTCAAGAAAATAAAAATCGAAGGCGTCCAATATATGCTTATATTTATATTTAGTATGTGATGAACGTTGAAATAAGTTTGTATTCAAATGAATACATTTGATCAAGTATACGTTTAATCAAGTATACATTCGCATTATAATGTATACGTTATTTATATTTTGTTTGTATATATTATTGGTAGACATAAGTATATTTTTGCGCTATTGATGTGTATAAATATATTAAAATATTTTGATGCATATAATTAGATTTGTATACAAACTTTCAACTGTCTATACATAATATCTAATGTATATACATTCAATTCAAAGATGTATACTTAGATTGTTATAGAGTTTTGTCTAAATCTATACGAATGTATTCATGTTTCACATTAAGTAAGATTCAAATTTTTCTTCGACTCGAGTATTGAAGTAAGTTTACATGTGTTGAAATCGATGTTGAAGGTGAAAATTTTTCAAATTAAAATAATTGTCCATACCCATAATTGACGATTTTCAAACTCATCGCCGTTTCAATTCACCATTTCCTCCAAGAATTTTATATTGTTGTTGCAATCTTCATTATTTTTTACATATTTTCTCTTTTGAGAATATATTTATGGAAAAAAAAACTTGCATCCAACTATAGGATAAAGAATGTAGAAATCCTCAACATTTTTGAAAATAATGTAGACAATCATTATAAAAAAAGATTTAATATGATTTGAATTACTTATTATGAAGAGTTACTGTTATGATTGATCTCTAATGGAGATATTTTTGAGAAAAAGATAGAAATCTAACACTTGCAAGAAGGAGGAAAAAAAAGGAAGCTGAAAAATATGTGAATATTTTATATATATATATATATAAAATAACATTTGCCCTATTTTTGTGCAAATAGTTTGGGTGCTAATGGCAAATATGGTTGACAAATTATAAGGAGAGAGAAAAAAGAAACAATAAAAGTAAACGTCCTAGGAAATAGAGAGAAAAAATCAGAAAAAAAAATCAGTTTTCAAGAAAAAAAATGTGGCTATTTAATGCCAAATAAATATTTTAAAAAATTGCTAAAAATTTTAAAATGGGCTATTTATTGCCAATTAAGTCCATAGGTTGTCATGCTATGCCAATTTTTCATTTTACTTTGGAAAAAGAACACTTATACTCCAAACAGGAAAAATATTTAGCCTTAAATGCATTATTACTTTCATATCTCTTTTTCATTTTAAAATGGGATAGGTTTATTTTAAATTCCGCACGCTGACATTAGCGTCCATCCTATATGATAGCAATAGGGTATCAATATACCGACGGAGTATAACAGAAGATTAAGCTCATTTCTATATGATTCCAATATGGTATCAATATATCGACGGAGTATCACAAAGAATATATTTTCTATTAATTTAGAGTTTAATAAATAAGATTGTGACTTTAATAACTTTCTCTATGTTGTTTCGATTTTTTTTCTTAAAAAAAGAGCTCAATTCTATATGATACTCATAGGGTATCAGTATACTGATGAAGTATCACAGAGAATTAAGCTCAATCTTATATGATACAAATATGGTATCGATATACTAATGGATTATGAAAGATGATTAATTTATAACAGTGATGCTGACGTTATGCTGGGGTCATGTGCGATATAAAAAGTAGAAAGTGGGGTAAGAGGATAAATAGTTTGGTCATGAGTCCATTAAGGGTAAATAGTTTAGATGGGTCCAATTTAGGTAATTAGTTTCACAATTGGGTCTATTTTGTGTAGTTTTCTCTTTTATTTTCGGAGAAAGGCTTAAAATGCTTCTAACTATTTGTATAGGTATAAAATTACCCTTCATTAACCTTTTGGCCACCAAACCTTCCCGCACGGTTCGGAGAGCACTAAATTAGAATGAGAGGTTTACCACCACATCATTGCATGCAAGGGGAGCTCGCTCAAAAGTTAGCTAACATTTTTTCCAACTGTTATCTGTAACATCAATCTTTTAGTTCAAAAATATACTCGATATTAACTCTTTGGCTCATATTAGTCCTTATTTTTAATACCTTCCCTAAAGTAAAATCATTAAATATTTATTTATTACGTTGTCTAATTGAATTGTCCAAATTTTAAAGCTTTCTCAAAGAAATAATAAAAATCACATATGATTCGTATTTTGACCCGATATACTTAAAAAGAATATTAAAAAATATTAATTTTATGATATCTTTCTATTGACCTATTTTAAATCAACCAACTTTATTATAACCCAACTCATAAACAGGGATCTAACAAAAACTCATACTTGCCCCGTCTGATTGTCCATCTATAAAAATTATTTTTTTAGTAATATAATTATCACGACCCAAATCCGTCGTGACTGGCACCACAAATACTTATTCCAATGGGAGAACCATTTCTACAGACCAACTTATCAAACTTTAGGAGATAACAATTAATGACTTGCGAAAATAGGAATAAATCAAAGATAATGCTGAGTTCCTATAAACTCAGTCAACCATGTTAATAACAATGAAGTGCGGAAGTAAACACCTCCTAGGAATTGAAAGTCATCATACCAAAACTCTAACTAACAATTCTAGAGCAGGAGTACAACTCCAAATAGAAACAAATAATTAAACAGGACATTATCTGAACACCTGAGTCCCGAAAGAATAACTGAGATAGATAGAAAAGTCAACGGCAGCACGACATAATAGCTCACCCTTGAACTTCAAACAACTTGCTAATCTTCCAACCTAGGTGTCTCTGCAATCTGCTGAATATGCCTGTACTCAACAAAAGGCAGAGCAAGAGTAGTATCAGTACACAAAACAACGGTGTACTGGTAGGATTACGTAGTTAGCCGGTAAGCGGATCATAAATAAGTATATTTCAACACAATAGGCATATACATATACAGAATAAGTCAACCTCATCTCAATATTACCGCTCAATATATTTCACGTGCTATAATTTCACGCAAGGGTCCTCTCATGGGACCTACAAACAATTAACTTTGTGTCGGCACGTGATACCCGATCCAACTACCTGACAAAATGTGACACACGATCTAAATACATGTCATAACGTGATACCCAATCCAAATTACATGTCGAAAGGTAAAACTCGATCCAATTTATCACAATCACAAGAATATTCAATGTTACAACACTTATACTACCAAAAGCGGGTTTATCACAATAACAGGCCAGCAACTTATCATTTCACATATAATCTAGCACATTTCCCTAGTCATATACACAATGCTTATTATGAAGCAAATTAATAAGTATACGAAACACATATGGGAAACTAGACCATCACCTACCTCAAATTCAAGTTTTTAGAATCTTACAATGCAATAGTCTTCTCTTTTCAGGTTCGTCCTTCTCGTTCTTGGTCTAAAATCATTAAATACATATCAAGGATCAATATAATGGCCTAACTATCAAGAATTATAACACAATTTCATTCCTAGGCCAAACCCATGATCCTAACCTTACCCTAGGGTTATTTTCCACCTTAGAATTTTAGTTCTAACCCTCCCCTTATGATTATCACTCATACTTATAGTTCATAAGAATTAAAGTATGAATCTAGGAAGTAAAATTTTTACCTTAAGCGTAGAAATCAGTGGAAAATCAATTAAAATCTCCCTAGGTCGGCTCTTGAGGTTTTAGAAATTGAACTTGCAGAAAAAGACCATTTCTGGTCCTTTTCACAACTTAAGTCGCGATTGTCTCGCTTTGGCGAGACAGATCCCACGCTGGTAGCCCCCCTCTGATGGGAATAATGTCGCTCTAGCGGGATATAAGGGAACATAGAGCTCGGATTTTGTGCTCCAAGCCCCACTTTCATAACACACCCACTTTTAAAGACGTATTAAAATATATATCCCTAACGCAAACTTCGATTCCTGGAATTTTACTCGATCGAATGCGATTCCGCGAAGCTGTAAATACTTCGTATCACCTTGGCTATCAGCTTGTCTAATCAAATTATAAATTTGACCTCCTATCATTCTTGTGATCACCCTAGACCTCACTTGACTCAGAATTCGTCCAAATCCGGCCTAGGCTCAAATTTTCCGAAGACACTACTCAAAGTTTTCTGGCTCAAAATCCTTTTCCGTTGGCCTACCCCTAACGATGAAAGCAGGTCGTTACAATAATTTTTTCTATCAATTATAAAATTGTCTTGTTCATCCTATCGATTGATCTTTATTCATCTTATTGTTGGACATGTATTTCTATCCTACCGATGGATCATTCTCACATGTCCTACCAATGGACCTGCATTTATTTTGCCAAATATCCTGTCGATGGATATTGTTTTGTCCTTTCAACGAACTCACACCACGCTTCAACAATCAGATGAAGGTTGTCGGCATGCATGGCTTTGAAGGAATGATGACTTTGAGGCACCAAGACAGTTACATATTCACAAGAGTATGCGAAGAAGATGATAAAAAGTATCGTAAGAGATGCTACGTTTTCTTTTATTTTATTTTTACTAAAGAATTTTATCTTAGTTTTTTCGAGAACATCCAAGAGGGTGCGTTCTCAATTCAACCACAAGTAAGGAGCACGTCAACAAGGACGCAACATAATGTGGACTTTCAATCAAACCACACCCTTATATGAAGGTCGTGAGTACGACCAAAATTGGATTGGTCAATTTTCTTTATTCAAGATCTCTTTCATCGATCCTAAGTAAAGAAAGGGACAACTGTAGACATTCAATTTTGACTTGAATTTGTAAAATTAATACTTTTAATTTTATTTTGTTAAATAGTTCAAAAATGCATTTTTACAATTTTAAATCAATTTTATCGATAATTATCTTTAAATGAGGATTTTATCAGTTTATTTTTTTAAAATTTTAGTTATAGCTTTTTTTTGTCATAGTTCGTTAATTTGCATTTTTACATATCATTTGTTATATTTGTTCATATTCATTTTAGTATTTTTAGCACAGTCTAGGAATATATTAAAATACAGATAAATATTAAATTTTTCTCACAATTATACCTACCCACTAATCACACAATTTGTTTTCACAATTTTACCTACCCCACTAATCACACACAATTTTCTACACCTATATAACCATTTTCACACACTCTCTTTCTCCTCTCTTATTCTTTCTAAAAAAACACATTACCAACAACTACAATAAAAGTCCAACACATATACACTATAATTTTCTACACCTATATAATCATTTTCAAACTCTCTCTCCTCTTTTATTCTTTCTAAAAAACCACATCTATCAACAACTACAACAAAAGTCCAACACATATACACTAAAATTTTCTACACCTATACAACCATTTTCATACTCTTTCTCTCTCATCTCTAATTCTTCCTAAAAAAACACACCCATAATATTTATTCTTCTTCTCCACTTTCTCCCTCACCATCATTATAAATAACACAAATTTTAACTCTTCTTCACTATTTTTTATCCCTCTCCATCACATTTCTCCATTAAAACTAACAAATAACCACAAAAATCCTTTTTTTTCTGCCAAACACACTTCATTTTTGGTGAACTTTGAGCTTTCACTCTCAAATCTAACTAGACATAAATGTTATTTCACTCTTTTTATGATTTTGTTGTTCTTGTTGCTATGTTTTATTGCATTTTCACATATATTTTGTTCCATTTCAGATCTGCACGGAGGGTACAAACTTCAGGCATTGTTTTTTGTGTTTTCAATACTCTTCGGTCATTATTCATGATTCTTCGTTAAAATTTTATTTACTATTCTTGTTGGGTCATTTTTGGTTAATTTGGACGTCTTTAATGTTATTTTTTTACCTCAATTTTATTTGTTTCCTTTTTAAATTGTTTGCAGGTCCCATGACCAATGAAAAATTCTTTCCGTCGATTTTTGAGGTCTCTCCATTTTAAAAGACGAAAATTTATTTTTAAGTTTATATATGTTATATTGTTTAAATGGACTAATTTATGTTTTCATTTAGTTATAACTTTTGCTAATGGACTGATATTAGATTTTCTTCTTTTTCTAATGAATTGTCTAATTATAAAGCATTAGTTTTGTTTTGTTTTATGTAAAGTGATATATGTAGTGGGTAAAATTATTAATTAATTCATAATTTCACATATATGATATTTTTATTGATATGTGTTTATTGTATCATTGTTTGTTCTTATTTTTTTTATACTTACTGCTATTACTTTCCATATTGTTAGATTATTTATTAAAGGGTTTTAAATTATTATTATTTTTGTTGTCCTACGATTTAGGATATATGTATATTTTATTGCTATGATTAATTTTGGGTTGACCCACTTTGGTTATTGGTTTGTATTTAGGGAATTGTTTATCCTTTGAAATTTTTAATTAAATCAATCGTGAATATATATATTATTATTTTGTAAGTTAAAATTGACAAATGAAAAAATCTTTCCATCGGTTTTCGACGTCTCCCCATTTTAAAAGACAAAAATATTAGTTTAAGTTTACATTACATATTATATAATATAAGATAAAATTGGCCGATGAAGAAATTACCGTCGATTTTCAAGGCCTCCCATGTTCATAAGACGGGTTTTATTTTTCTATTACTATTATTATTATTCTTATTCTTATTATTATTATTTCTATTATTATTATTATTATTATTATTTATTCATTATTAACACGTTTACTAAGTGTCTTTACATGTGTTGGAGCACAAATCGACTGACATACAGGTCATGTATATCTGATATACAAAAAAATAGGTGGCTGTATATGCTGATATACAGATTATATACAGTTGTGATATATAACAGAATTGGGCCAAAAGCTCAAAACGCAGGTGACCCAACAACTTAGTCCAAGCTTACAGAGACTAAGTGTCGAACAATATTTTTATATGTTATTTATTGTTTATTTACATTGATTCGGGTTGTAATAATTTATTTAGTTATGTTATTTATGCTTGCTTAGATATTAATTTTAATTTATTTTAACTTAACTTAATTTTAATTTATTTTAAATCCCTAAAGATAAATTAATTCATGTTAATTTATTCTCTAAATAATTTTCTATCTTTAATTAGTCATTTGATAAATTTTTTACTTTTTTTTATACACATGTATATTATATTCAAATGTTTAAGTTTGATCATTTTTCTAAAAAAAGATAATTTTAAAGTTTTCATGTCCTTTTAAATTAATATTTTTAAAAGTTAGTCAAATAATTTTTCAAATTGTCAGATAACCGTGCGTTAGTGCCCACTTTAAATGCTTGACACTTTCTTAAAGTGAAAATAAGAAACTCGTACCTTTTTCTCTGAATTTTTAAGAGTTAAATCTGTTAGGGTCTTTTAAATTAAGTTTTCTAAAAATTTTAAAAAATTAAGTGGCGACTCTTCTTTTCTGAAATTGATTTTTTCTCTATAAAATTGAAATTAATTTTTAAACCGTCTTTTTTCGACATAACAGAAATGGTGATTTTGCTGGAGAATTTAATAGGTCTAACCATTAGATTTGAATGCTTATTTAACTAACTATTTGGGTTTGTAATAATTAGTAATTCTTACTTTCCTTAATTGCACAATTATATGTTTAATTTACATATTAAACTGTCATTTGCATTTCATGGCATGTTCCTATTGAATGTATAGTATATTCAAAAATGGTTTGGGGAACCGCAGTCGGGCTTTTTATACTTGACCCTTTTTTGGAACGTTTGACAATTTATTGATACGCCATTCATTCAATGGTTGTCGTAAGTTTTAGCCTGAGTTGTCTGCTTGGGTTACCAGTCTTGCAAAAGCCACTCTTAGTCAATCTAGCGATGAACATTACCAAAATCTTGATTTAGCGCATTGGCTTAAGACGATCCAGTACCCAAGGTGTATTGGACCCATTAAAAAGACCATCTTGAGTCCAAAATGGCACTCGGCCTAAATGAACGATCATATCTATATGTTTAAATTTGAAGGTTGTATACGCCGTTTGACAAACCATTGTCCTTCTGGGTTGAGAGTTTATTTTAATAGCTTAGTCTAGTCAAAAAAGGATCTTCACAAAATCCTACTTCATACAAAAAACGTTGACGTTCGAAGATGTCAAGAAGTCAAGAATGAAAGATTTTTCACAAAGCCTTAGTTTAGGATTGTACCCTGCGTGAAACTGATTATTTGTATCTCATTTTTCTATTATGTATCACCATTCAGTTTATTCATAAAGTTTGTATAAATATGGTTTTTTGGGGCAGTGGAATGTTTCTAATAATATTATACATCCTTCAAATCGTTAGATCTATCCTTTGAGCAAAAATGTCACATATCTGTTTAGGATGCGCAATAACTATTTATGTGCTATATGCTATAACCGTTTTTGTGAATATGTTGCTTTATTTGGATACATGCTAGTCCACTCTTTTCAAATTTTATCTAGAACCTCATTGACATAAGTCTTGTGTCACTATCGAAAGTGCGTCCAAATACTCCATGAGTCTTTAGTTTCCTAACAAAATTTGAACTTTACTCTCAAATCATAACCTTGCTCTCTCCTCTCAACAAAAAGGGTTGATGTTTCATAAAAAAAGATTCAATCTAATCGAACAACGTAGGACCTAAATTCTCCTTTGTGAGATACGTAGGCAGCCCTTCAAGGCTCAGTCCTGTCTTTGAAATTTTTAGTTTTTGATCATTCTTTTAAAAAAATTGTGAACTTCTTTTGCATCTAAGAAGAATAAGGGTACAAAATTTGAAGCGCAAGAAATCTGTGATTCAACACAAGTCAACCTTTCTCACATATCGATCCTGCTGGAGTATTTGTCATATCTAATTTCGATTAGATACTGGAGGTGAATAACATATTTCACCTCATAATGTCTTTTGAGAACCGCAGATAGGGTTCAGGGTTCAGGGTTCAGGTAACCTGATCTACTAAGGCCCGTGTCTATCCCTGATCCTTGACCAATCTCTCAAAGAAGGCATATGGTGCAGTGATCATATATGTGGCTGTGGGCATGGAGTGAGTAGGCTTGGTGTCTCCCTTGCGTTGCTCTATGGTTCCCTCAGTCAAAGGAAATGAGGCAGTAGACTTGTGGTCATAGGTACAGGCATGATTGGCCGATCTGCCTTGGTCTTATAGAGCGGTTTTTCCATATCTTTAATCAACACCGCATTCATGGACTTCTTGACTATAGTGTGACAATCATAGTACTTGCTCACTAGGACGCCCGTATACTCACACAACTCCTATATTAGGCACGAGAATGGTAATCTAGCTCAATTATTGAAAGCTCTATATTGAATCTCGATTGCTATTAAACAATTGCTATGTAATCCAAAACCAACTAAAATGCAGGTCACTAGTGGCCTGCATTTTATGAGCAACAAAAGAATTTAGGAAAAAAGAATTCATTAATCAGAATTGAGACCTCATGTATCAGAGTTGTGTAAAACAATTCAATATATATAACAGATCAATATACAAATAACAGATCACCTGAATAATTTAGCCCCATGCCTATGTTTATTAAAACTAGTTTTAATAAGGTAATACAATATCTCATCTGGTTGTATGCATCATCTATGCATGTTAATTTTAGTCCAAGTCAATAGGACCAGTCCCTTCCTCTTGTGGAGTTTGCATACAACAAAAGTTACCATTCCAGTATTCAGATGACACCATTTTGGCTTTATATGGAAGGAGGTGTAGCTCTCCTATGGGATAATTTGATTCTTTGGGGGTATGACCATGGGGTACATATTTAATAAATTTGTTGTGCATTATCTCTAATAGATAAAAGAACACGATATTAATATAAAATAAAGTTGAAAATTATGCTCGTTATCTTTTGTTATTAGAGAAGAGAAGCATGCGTCATTTTAAAAAGGAGATAAGAAATGAGAACTGATCTAACTTCCTTTACAGAATAGAAAGTAGACCTTACAAGATTAAGAACAAGAAATTACAACTCTAAAAGCAAGAACAAAACACTAATAACTCTATCAGATAATCGATCTTCTTCAAGAGCAAATTTTTGATACTTGAGAGCATAAGCTTTAATAGATATTCCCTTTTCGAGATTCCGAAAGCCCAATGAGAAAATGTTGTACGTCACGTTGTAGTGCCAAAAGAGTAAATGACAGAATTGCATTAGCTTAAGTAACCACCACATGCTGCCACACAATTTATGCAATCAAAGACAACTTATGAAATCAGACACATAGTGTTACACCCCACATCTTTGAACTCGGAATGTTCCTTAAGTTACTTAGAAGCTAGTATGTGAGCTACTTAAGTTACGACCCTATTTAACAACTCTAAGAAGGGAGAATGGGACACCCCGTGGTAGGGAAGATTGGAAATAGGGTCAAGAGAAGTCGAAAGGAGTTGGAGGCCAAGTACCAAGTCGTAGGACTCGACTTATTTGCATAAACTACTAAGTTAGAAGTCTTACATACTTAAGCTATTGGAGTACATACCAAGCTTGTGTAGCATGGGTTACATAGACTCTTAAAATAAGACGAAATTACGAACCTACGGGAGGGAGCAAAAACTAGTTTCCAAACTTATGAAAGTCAAGCAAGCAGGTGAAAAGAAAGCACCTCAAGCAAGCAGGTGACAAGCAAGTAGGTGACTCACCTACCTGCTTGGTGGGGTAGACCTCGCTGCCACGTGGTGGCGTGTGATAGGCCGCATGAGCCTAGGTGGCATCCTAGGGGGCTGCCACGTGTCACCCCTAAGGGGCTTCCATGTGGCACCTTCTAAAGAGGGGTATATATGTGGATTTGGATGACTATTAAGTCATTCTTATTCCATTTGAAGCTGAAACTCCAGCAACCAAAATAGAGAGAAAACGTGAGAGGAAGAGGCATCCATGGTTTGAAGACTTTGAGGTGAGTTCTTTAATTTTCCTCTGTGAATTAATTATCTACAATATTTTCAACCATGTGGGGGTGTATACATGTGTCTTGGGATGCCTACGGAACCATGGTTGCAGTTTACACTTGGAAAGAAATAAGAGAAAGTTGAAGGAGAAAATGTTAAGAACTAATTAACCAACCCCTTTTTTGGAAGGGACTGTTATTAGTAATATTGGTATAACGTCTTGTGTACAGATTCGTTTCGAGTGATTTCATATGTTTTGGAAAGGTATTTCATGGGTCTATAACTTTCATTTAGACTTCCAAATCCAGTTTTGCTTTTAGCTTCTCGAAAAAGGGTGATGAAGTGTAGAGGAGGTACTGCCCAGATTTTGTTTTGAAAATCCTATACGGACAGCTGTGAGTATTTTGGGCATATATTTTTGTACAAAATTGCTGTAGGGGTAATTCAAAATTGTTTGCGACCTTGATACACATGTATATAACTTTCATTGATGCCACAAATCCTGTTTCCCTCAATTACCCCTTCGAAACTAAGCGACAAAATAAGACAGTGGGCTGTCCAGATTTCGCATTTTGATAGTTTTGGCGAGTTTGACAAGTTTAACGTAAGGCCTTTCCTTTTAAATTGGAGTTTATGGTGTTGTTATATAGGGTATTATACATTGTGTAAGTTGCTGGAAATGTGAAAATATGATGAATATGCTTGATGGCCGAAATAAACTAAATTGGAATCGCTATAGTTAAATTGTAGTCAAAATGAGGCGTTGTGCGTGTGGGGGCTGTTGCAGGTGTGTGATGGTGTGTTGCAGGTACTAAAGGCATTCTAAAAGAGGTATGGGAGCTGCTGGTTGCAGCCACACGACCCCCTGTTGCGTATAATTAAAGGCGTTACAAAATAAAGACTAGACGCCCTATTGTGCTACCGTATTTTTGAATAAGTCGTTTGGAGTTTATGTTGTATATTGTTGGTGCGAATTGCTGCAGGTTATTGTTGTTGGTTGGCTGTAGGTCTTAGGAACCTAATTGGAAATTTGGATAGGGCACATTATAGGGGAAGTGCTGCCCAATTTTCGTCGATGCCTTAGCGAATAACAGAAGTAGTCGGGGAAACGACTAAGGAAATAGATTTCATTAATACTAAGATGTAACCTAGGGTGCTGGAAAGTAAAAGGGGTTGATATTCATACTACTTTCATGTTGAATAGGTTCAAAGGACGGCGAGACAAGCAGGATAAGGAACAATTCAGACAAGATATGTAAGGCTTTCTCGTGGCATGTTTTGGTATAAGCACGTACAGTTATCTTTCTTTCCTTTTGGCAAGTCTTAGCCTTAAGTGAATTGTACGTGGAATGTGGGAATAATTCCATTCTCAGAACTCCAGGTATGCCCCATAATCCCTAACTACAGTTAAGTGTTGACACCCCTACAAGGATTGAGTATTGCCTGCTTAGGCTTCTACGTGCTAAAGAGTAGTGTATGGGAAACTATCTTTCCCTTCTCTTGATATGTATTTGGTACGAAAGTGAAATTTGAATGCCATAATGGCTCACCGAGCCCCATAATAGGCCGGATATGAAATATGTGTATGAAGGTCATCTGAATGAAAGTACAGACTACATAGAGCTTATTCTCTTTCTTCTCTTGGGCATGTCTCTGTTTAGCTGTAAGTTAAATGTAATCTAAACTCCGGGGTAACTCCATTCTTAAATATTTCTTATTTACTTTTGAACATCGAACTTTGGTAGTGGTTGAACTATTTCCCTGGAAACTTGTATATATTAAAGAGGGACAAAATGTACAGGCTCCAAGTCTTAAAGACTATACGAGATTAAGTGTTTTTGATTCCATAAATGATTTGGCCCTACGTTAATACATGTCTAGGGTCCCCGAGATCACTTTTGAGACATCCCATAATGGTATTTAGAGGACACTCGAGATGACTACACCGTTACTCGGGTACTCAAACAAAAGCGTAACTTTTTTATTTGGTCGAGTCTCTAATAATGATTTAAATTGCATATAGTTACTCACAACTCTATTCGTGTATACTGTAACACTTCTTTCACCGAGTCTCTGGCCGGGTACGTTGTCGTGCACAATTCACTGCATTGTTCATTGAGCCCCTCACTAGAGGGCCGGGTACATATGTATATATATGATGATGTGTTGTAATAAGGTGGTGATGGCGCCGGGCCTATGATGGTCCTACAGATGTGATTCACCGGACCCCTGAAAGGGCCGGCTATATTGTATAAATTGAGCATGCATGCTTTTGTGATTCACAAAGTACAGGTACATGACTTCAATTTAATAATTTGTTCCCCTGCTTCTCTATTTCGAATATACCTCTAGTGTATTATGTTATATTTTACATACTCAGTACATATGTCGTACTGACCCCCTTTCTCGGGAGGCTGCGTTCATGCCTGCAGGTACAGATACAGGTTTGGGAGTCCGTTATCTTAGGATTCTATGCAGCTCAGCTGGAAGAGGCTCCATTATTTCAGGGCCTAGTTTTTGATACTATCCACTGGTGTATAACATTGTTTGTCTATTCTAGGGTACGGCGGGGGCCCTGTCTCGCCATATATTATCATTTATATTTTTAGAGGTCTGCAGACATGTATATGTGGGTTGTATATGTTAGTTTGATTCAGCTGGGTCTACATGATATATGTTATTATGTTATGACAGCCTTGTCGGCTTGCGTGCCCTGTCATGTTGTGATATAAAAGAAAAGGGCTACAGATTCATGAAAATGTTGTCGCCCAATGGGGCTCTGTTATATAATATTATTTTATTTATAGTGCAAGTTGATCACAGCTGGTAGTTGGGTATACGGGGGGTCCAGGTCAGGCCCCAGTCGTGGCCTACGGGATTGGGTCGTGACACATAGCTTATGCAATCAGAGATACAACTTATGTAATCAGAGACATTTATCCTCTCAGAGCCTTTCAGAATAGGAGCTTTTATCTCCACTTACTATTCAACATATAGATGGCTCAAGAGTAGTTATTTAACTACTTTAGGATCCTTAGTATTCAGAAGTGTCTACGAGTCACAAATTATATCCGGAACCTATAAATGAAATTACCTCTAAACTCATATCAGACATCATTTCAGTTACCTCAAGCGATTTCAACGAAAGAAGGAGATAGGCCTTATATGTACTACTCTTCATCCTACAGAAGACTTGAAAGGTGATGAGTCCACTTAGTGCATGAGTTATAACATCCAGAAGTGAACAAGGATCTTGACTCATACTCAGAGCTTTATGAATGGAATGACTCCCAAGTTTCCTATATATATAACTTAAGGCTAAGACATGCCAAAATAAAGAAAGGGTAAACTTCACATACCTTTTGTGGGTTAACTGTAACCTAGCTCACCTCGTTATCTCCTTCACCTATTAACATGAGAGTAGTACTAAGGTTAATAACCTTTCACTTTCCAATTTCCAACTCTACAACCAAGTACCCCTAAGAATCAATTCCTTATCCAATACCCTCGACTAGTTTGTTACTAGTTCTGAAGTTATTGAAAACCGGGTAGCATTTCCCCTATGACTTTAACATCCCCTAGATTTCAACTCAGACACCGTTTCAACAACCATACCAACAAAAAAACCAGCAGCATATACACAAGTAAATTACTTCAACATTACACAATACAAACTCCAAACAACTCGCCCGAAAATACGATATCAAAATGGAGTTTTTAATCTTTATTTCACAAAACCTTTAACAATACGAAATGGAGGGTCATGTGGATGCAACCAGCAGTACCCACACCCCTTTTAGATCACTTTACATCCCTGCAACACGCCATCTAACCAGCTGCAACCGCAGCACCACAATCGCAACACACTACTCGACTTTAATTTAACTACGACGACTTCAATTTAGATTGTTCCTAACGTCAACCATCCTTATTATATTTTTCCACTTACAACCTTGTTTAAGACATTTAATATACCACATAACAACATCATAAAATCCAATTTTAAAGGGAAACCCTTACCTTGCCCGAAACTCATCAAACTCGACAAAACATGCCTCGGAAGTTCCCTTAAGTGCACCCAAAACCTTGTGGCTGCTTGCTAACATTTTGGTGCTACTCCAAACCATAAATTTACATTAATAAAACCTTCATACCACCATGATATACCCTAGATAATTAATTCACGGAACAAAATTGGACAACTTACCCTTTTTTGTCTCCAAATCCGTGGCTCTCTTTCTCAAGTTTAAGGTTTCTCCTCTCTCTTTTTCTAGATTTCTCTTCTCTTCTTTTTGTATCTAGAAGCCTCTTGATAAGAATGAGTAGAGGATAAGTATGAACTAAAGTCATAAAACATATATCTATAGGCCACTTTTAGGGGTGACACATGTCAACACCTAAGTGGTGACAAATGTCAAGCCCTTATAGGGCCAACACACCACACCTCCAACCATGGGCTGCCACATGGTATGTGGGTCCCACCCCTTACTCCAGCAGCTTCCACATGGCACTCCCAGCTGCTGCCACGTGGCACTCCCTTATGCTTCCATATGGCACCTTCTTTTATACCTCGTGAGTTCGTAATCTCGTCTTACTTTACGAACCTATGTAATCCTTGCTACGTAAGCTTGGTATGTACTCGAGTAACTTAAGCATGTAATATTTCCAAGTTGGTAGATTACATAAGTAAGACGAGTCCTACGACTCATTATTTAGTCTCCAACGTCTTTCGAATTCTTACAACTCTATTCCCCATCTTCTCTATTATGGGGCATCTCATTACCCCTTCCTTAGAGTTGTTTGGTAGCATTATATATTATCCGGCTCACATGGTAACTCTTAAGAAGCTTAAGAGTTCTTAAGAAGGATTAAGAAGCTTTAAGAAACTTTAGGAAGCCTTAAGAAACTTAAGAGGCCTACGATCCTTCCAAGAAACATAAAAGCCTTTCAAGAGACTTAAAAACCTTTCAAGAGACTTAAAAACGTGTTCCAAGGTACAAAAGTATGGAGTGTAACATCCTTCCCCCCTTTAGGACATTCGTCCTTGAATGTGAACCAAAATCTTTCTTAAGATCTTAAACAGATTATGGGGAAATTCCTGTCTATTGCAATAACCCACACTTTCATCAAGTAACCAATATAAAAGTTTCAAAAGTTGGGATTACCTGTAGACGTAGGGAATAGGTACGGATACCTCTGTAATATCATCACAGCCCAATGCCATCACCACCTTATTACCACATATCATCATATATATATATATACACGTATCTCGGCCCTCTAGTGAGGGACTCGAGGAATAATGCAGTGAGTTGCGCACGAGAACATATCCTGGCCCGGGACTCAGGGAAAGATGGGTCACAGTATACACGAGTAGATTAATGAGCAACTATATGCAATTTAAATCATTATCGAAGACTCAATCGTAGAAGAAAATTAAGCTATTGTCTGAGAATCAGGATTGTAATGTAATCACCTTAAATGCCCTTTAAATGCCATTAGGGGCTATACTAGTTAGTGTTTTGGGGTCCTTAGACACGTACTAAGATAATGCTAACTGCTTAAGGACTCCAAAATACATGTTTTTATATAGTCCTTACAACTAGGAGCCCGTATATTCATTAAATCCTTAGTATAGGTAAGGCTCAAGGAAAGTAGCTTAACTGTTATAAAAGTTCATTACCCAGAAGTGAATAAAAGACACTTAGAAATGGAATTACTTCAGAGATCACATCATTGTTTACTTACCTCTACGACATGCCAAAAGAAGAGAAAGAATAGGCTTTACCTACCTCTTATGGATTTCCCGTAATCGTGTCCACGTCGTTGTCCTCGAAACCTATTTAACATGGAAGTAAGGCAAGTATTAACAATCTTAGACTTTTCAGCAACTTAGACTACCTACGAGTATTCATCGAGCTCGTCCCCTCGACTAGTTCCTTAACTAGTTTAAGAAGTTAACGAAAATCGGACAGCACCTCCCCTATAATGTGCCCTATCCGAATACACAACCATGTCCTTAGAACCTGCAGCTAACCAACAATACAACCAGCAGCCCAAAAATATACATATTACGACAATATTACACAATATAAACCCTCAACAATTTACTCAAAACTAAGATACCAAAACTAGAGTTTTTAATCTTTCTTTCGCGAATTCTTTAATTGCAAAGTGGAGGGTCGTGTGGCTGAAACCAGCAGCCACCCATGCCCTTAGAAACACACATTCCAGCACCCTAACAACTCATCACACGACCAGCAGTCACATACCACAAGTACGAGGCATTATTCGATTACAATTAACTATAGCGATTCCAATTTCGCTTATTTCGAACGTCGAACTTTTGAAGCCTTTTCCCCAACTTCTAGCAGATACTAAGGTGTATAATACACTCCAATTTAACATCATAAACTTCAAATTAGAGGGGAAGAACTTACCTTTCCCAAAATTGGTTAAAACTAGCCGAAATTGTGCCTCGGAACTTCTTCAATGTGCTGAAATTGAGCGGGCTGCTTGTGGTACTTCCTTGCTGCCCCGAATTGAATTTTTAGGTTATAAAACACTAATATACAACTTAGGGACACGTCAAATAATTAATTCACGGAACTAAACCCGGAAGCTTACCCAACAAGGGTCAAATCCGTAACCCTCTCCCTTGCCCCTTTTCACGTTTTCTCTTTTTTTTTCTTCCAAATTTCAGTTGCAACGCTGGAGTTTCAGTTCCATCAATGTCTTAAAACACATATATACGTATCCACGTACTTAATATACACCGTATATAATTAATTCACGGAAGAAAGTTGAGAAACTTACCTTTAATTTTCAAGAACCAAAGCTGCCTCTCTTTTCTCTCTTCTCACGTTCTTTTCCTTCAAGTGTATCTACTGTTTTGAAATAAGTTACAGCTGAAACATTACATATTAATATATATATAAGGTGACACGTGTCAGCCCCTAAGGGTGACACGTGTCGGGCCATCATTGGGCCACTTCAACCATGCGACCAATGGGGGTGCTGCCACGTGGCAGCGGGGTCCACCTCCCCCAAGCAGGTGGGACACCTACTTGGGGTCAAGTAGGTGTCCCACCTGCTTGCTTAGGGCTGCCACATGTCACTCTCCTATTGGCTGCCCCACGAATTTTTTTTTTCTTCCTCGTGGGTTCGTAATCTCGTCTTAGTTTAAGAGCCTATGTCATTGATGCTATGGAAGCTTGGTGTGTACTCAAATAGCTTTAGGTAAGTAAACTTCTAAGTTAGAGGCGTACGTAAGCAAATCAAGTCCTACGACTCATCGCTTGGCCTCCAACTTCCTCCGACTTCTCTTGACCTTATCTCCAATCTTCCCTACTATGGGGTGTCACATTCTCCCTTCTTAGAATTATTTAATAGTGTCGTAACTTAGGTGGCTCACATGATAGCTTCTAAGTAGCTTTAGGAACCTTTCGAGTTCAAGAATGTAGGGTGTAACATGGATATCCTCTATGGGATATACTCGGGATGGATCACCAACACACTTATGAAGCATTGATAATTGGAAGACTGGATGTACTGCTTCTTGATCCGCCGGTAAGTCCAACTCATCGGCAATCTTGCCTATTCGGCGAAGGGTCTGATAAGGGCCAATGCATCTCAAACTAAGGTCCTCTTTCTTGCTGGCTCTCATCACTTTCTTTGTAGGCAACACTTTCGAGAGTGCTTAATTATAACTTAAAACCTTAGAGATCGACATCGATTATTTGCGTATGACTTATGCCGACTCTGTGCTGCTAATAATCTCTCCCCAATAAGATTCACCTTCTGTCATGACCCAACCCCATAGTTTATGACTGGGGTCCGACCTAGACCCGCCGTATACCTAGCTATCAACTGTGGTCAAATTGAACTGTAAATAAAATAATATCATGTAACAGAGCCTCACTGGGCGATAACATTTTCATAAACATGTAGCCCTTTTCGTTTGTATCGCAACATGACAGGGCACGCAAGCCGACAAGGCTGCCATAACATAATAACATATATCATATATCATATAGACCCAGCTGAATCAAACTGACATACACAACTCACATATACATGTCTGCAGACCTCTAAAAATATAACTGACAACATATGGAGGAACAGGGCCCGTGCCGTACCCCCGAATGGACAAAACAATTTTATACATCAGTGGACAGTATCAAAAACTAGGCCCCGATATAATGGAGCCTCTTCCAGCTGAGCTGCATGGAATCCTAAGCTAATGGACTCCCAAAACCTGTATCTGTACCTGCGGGTATGAATGCAGCCCTCCAAAAAAGGGGGGTCAGTACGACATATGTATTGAGTATGTAAAACATAACATAATACAACTGGAAGTATATCTGAAGTAGAGAAGCAGGGGATAAAATATCAAAATTAGAAACCTGCACCTGTACTCTGTAAATCATGAAAGCATGCATGCTCAAATTATACAATATAGCCAGCCCTTTCAGGGGTCCGGTGAATCATATCTGTAGGATCATCATAGGCCCGACACCATCACCACCTTATTGCAACACATCAGCATCACATATATATACATACGTACCCGACCCTCTAGTGAAGGGCTCGGTGGATAATGCAGTGAGTTGTGCACGAACGAACTCGGCCTGGGACTTAGTAAAAGAAGTGTTACAGTATACATGAGTAGAATAGTGAGTAACTATATGCAATTTAAATCATATCGGAGACTCGATGAAATAAGAAAGTTAAGCTTTTGTCTGAGGATTCGAGCAACGGTGTAGTCATCTCGAGTATCCTCTAAGTGCCATTATGGGCTTCCTCAAAAGTAATCTTATGGACCCTAGACAGGTATTAACATAGGTCCAAATCGTTTAGGGAGTCAAAACACTTAGTCTCGTAGAGCCTTTACGACTTGGAGCCTGTACATTTGGTACCTCTTTAACATATGAGAGTTTCCAGGGAAATAGTTCAACTACTATAGGAGTTCAATATTCAGAAGTAATTAAGAGATGTTTGAGAATGGAGTTACTCCGGAGCTCATATCATATTCAACTTACAACTAAGACAAAGACATGCCCAAAAGAAGAAAGAGAATAAGCTCTATATAGTCTGTACTTTCCTTCAGGTGATCTTCATATACATATTTCGTACCCGGCCCATCATGGGATCGGTGAACCATTATGGCGTCATAATCTCATTTTCGTACCAAATACATATCGAGGGAAATGAAAGATAGCTTTCCACACACTACTATTTAACACGTAGAAGCCTTACTAGGCAATACTTAGTCCTTACAGAAGTTCCAATACTAAGCAGTGGATAGGGGTTATGAGGCGTACTTGGAATTCAGGGAATGGAATTATCCCCACACTTCACATATAATTCACTTCAGGTTAAATATTGCCAAGAGGAAAGGAAGGTAGCTGTACGTACTTATACCAAAAACATGCCAAAAGAAAGTTCCACATACCTCTTGTGAGTTACTCTTTATCCCATTTGCCTCATCGTCCTTTGAACCTATTCAACATGAAAGTAATACGAATATCAACCACTCTTAGCTTTCCAGCTCTTAGGTTGCACTTTAGCATTCCTGGAATCTATTTCCTTGTCAGTCTCTTCGACTAGTTCTTTAATTAGGTAAGGTGTTAACGAAAATTGGGCAGCACCTCTCCTATAATGTGCCCTATCCAAATTTCCAATTAGGTCCCTAAGACCTACAGCCAACCAACAACAACTTGCAGCAATTCACACCAACAATATACAATATAAACTCCAAATGACTCATTCAAAAAGATGATATCAAATAGGACATCTAGTCTTTATTCTATAACGCCTTTCATTATATGAAATGAGGGGTCGTGTGGCTGCAACTAGAAGCATCCACACCCTTTTTAGAATGCATTTAGGCCTTGAAACAATACATTACACCCCTGCAACAACAACTCACTCAAAACTATCAAAACGTGAATTCTGGACAGCTTACTGTTTTACCTTGTCGCTTCGTTTTGAAGGGGTAATGGAGGGAAACAGGATTTACATCCTTCATGAAAGTTATAGAAATGTGTCTTAGGGTTGCATACAATTTCTAATCACCCCTACATCAATTCTATACAAAAAGATATGCCCAAAACACCAACAGCAGTCCGTGTAAAATTTCTAAAACCAAAATCTGGGCAGTACCTCCTCTACACTGCATCACCCTTCTTCGAGAAACTAAAAGAAAAAATGGATTTTAAAGTCTAAATGAAAGTTATAGACCTATGAAATACCTTTCCAAAACATATTGAATCACCCTAAACGAAGCTATACACAAGAAGTTATACCAATATTACTAACAACTGTCCCCTCCAAAAATGGGTTTGTTAACTAGTTTTTAACGTTTTCCCTCTTTGTTCTTTCAACTTTCTCTCAAGTTCCAAGCTGAAGAATTAATTCCGTAGATATCGTAAGATACCTATATACACCTCCACGTACTTAAGGAACACCGTATATAATTAATTCACGGAGAACAATTTAAGAAATTACCTTTGATCCTTAAAAACCAAGGCTGCCTTGTTCTTTATTTCTCACGTTGTTCCTCTTCTTTTGGTTGCTGGAGTTTCATCTCCAAATAGAATGAGAATGACTTAGTAGTCATCCAAATCCACATCCTCCCCTCCTTGAAGTCATTTGATAGTGTCGTATCATGTCCGGCTCACATGATAATGTCTAAGGAATTTATGAGACAGTCCAAGTTTTAAAAGCGTGGGGTGTAACATCCTTCCCCCCTTTAGAACATTCGTCCCTGAATGTTAGACAAAACTTCTCTTAGCACCTTGTACAAATCGTAGGGAGATTCTTTGCTATTTCCTTTACACATACTTCCATACAAGTACTTCATATACGTGTTTCAAGAGTTGGGGTTACCTGTAGACATCGGGTACAGGTGTGAATACTTGTGTTTCAAGTTCTCTTCCTGGTTTTGGTTTTTCCACCGCATCTTGACGGAAGGCACGTCTTTAGTCTACAACTCGTCAGTTTGCCGATCTAAGATGGCGATAGGTTTTTCATCATAGGATTCTATCTCCTGGACACCATCTATAGAATATACCCTGGGTGACTCGTCAGTACCCTTGCGAAGCATTCTTATCTGATGAACTGGGCATATAGTTTCCAAATAAGGTGGTAAACTCAACTTACCAGCCATGTTGCCCACCTTATGAGCAACTTGATATAGTCTACCATATTCTGGGTTAAGTTTCCTTTTCTAGGTGACCCTGCTATGAACATCCAATCATCAGTTTGAACTCTGTATGTCGATGTCGATTATCTGTATATTATTCCTCCCGACTCTGGGTTTTTAGTCAATAGCTTGCTTAATCATGTTGGGGCCTTTTTAGCTTAGTATTTATACCATCTACCCATCCAATAGGGGACTTACACGTCTTACTCTACCAGTCTTGTACGGAGTCATTGGGATACTAGAGTGGTAGCCATTATGGTAGTTAAACTCAATAAGTGGTGGACGATCGTCCCAGTTACTCTTAATGCCAACCATATAATAGTATGCTTAGTCGGTTCAGCAGCTCAAGGAAAAATGCGGTACGAAGACCTATCTGTGCTCCTGAACTTTTCTTGGACTAATCTCTAAACGTTAATCATAATTGAAGTCCCTCTATCTGAGATATTAGCAGGGGAAACCTCACTGAACCTTATTACCTCCTTGTCCTATAACTTCACCTAGTTCCAACTGCATAGGTGGTCTTGCTTAAAAGCAAATGGGCTGATACGTTAGCCTTGTATAGTCTCAATTCTTTTCAGAACTGTAATTGGCATTCTATCTTTTGGGTCCTTCTTTTCCTCTTTTTTTCCAATCCTTAGGGTTGGCTACCGTATAATATTCCAGTCCCCTCATATAATGGCTCTCGTAGTCGTTCTGTGCTTTGTTTAACATGATCTGGTATAATTCTGAAGGAATTTTGGCATATAAGCTCGTCATCCTGTAGTAACCAGTTAGTTCTGCCAGTTTTACTTAGACTCTTTCACAATTTCCCTTACCCCCGCTTGTTATCCTCTAGACACATTATCTTGTGTCATTCTTTACCTTTACAAGAATATGAGAGGGTACCAGAAGTATCCTAGCGTTACCTCGCTAGTCCTCATGTTTTACCCTGCCTTTTTCTCCCTTATCCTACACTCGATGTCGGGGTAGATCTTTGGTCCACTTGTGGCCTTGTCTTACCCCACCCGTAGTACTAATTCCATCTCGGTAATTTGGCTTAACCTATCTTTGTATCTCTCGATAGTTAATTGCAACTTGGGCTCCCTTGCCTAGGACAATAGCTATGGGGACTCCCTAAGGTCCTTCCACTCTTTTACTCTACAATTTTACACCTTCTCGGCGGAGTAGGTAACCTTTGATCAAAGGAGCAGGGACTAATATCGTTAATCCACAAGTAACATTCCCTTAAGATTCCTCTGGCGCTGGAGTGCGAAGTGAGTCTTGTAGTTCTAGTCATATTGTGGAATTTTCGACCTTGGGTATTGCTTCCTGTCATTCATAAATTACATCAGCTGGTACCCTTACCTTTTGAGTTTTGCTTTTTCTCCCTCAGAGTTGGCTGCCAAGTGGTGTCGAAATTCCCTTGCCCACTGGACCATATAGTCATTCTGCGGTTTTCCTCTCATTAGCTGGTTCTATGTTGAAGAGTTATGGCATTTGAGTGCGTCGTCAGTTAGCAGTTAGCTAATCCTTCTTGTCTTGCTTAAATCATTTTTACAATACCCTCAATGTAAAGTATAGTATTCCAGGAACATAATCTCATGTCGTTCCTCCACCGCTAGTTCCGATTCTTCCATCTCGTGTGATCATACCAGCACTAACGCATTAAGTTCCATTAGAATTTCGAGGTTAAGCATGCTGGGGAAAGAGTAATACTGAGATGGGTGACCTTCCTGGGAAGTCTTCGTGTTGTATTTCATTGTAATCCTTGCCATAATGTGTGGGGCACCCAACTTAGCTCCAGAGTTACCTCAGCGTTGTCTTGCGAGTCTTTATGTTTTGCCCTGTCCTTTCATCTGTTATCTTGCATCCAGTATCGGCGTAGACCTTTAGCTCCACTATCCTCTATTCACTTTGTGTTCTCCTCATTTTCTACCATAGGAGGCTTTCTATTCCTTTTTCTTTGGTTATTTATCTATTGCAACATCATTTGCGACTAACTTTATAACCAACGTTTTGGCTTTTGGTCTAGCATTGTCACGACCCAACCCCGTAGGCCGCGACTGGGGTCCGACCTGAACCCTCTTGTACGTATCTACTAGTTACACTTAAGTTGAACCGTGTGTGATGTGATACTATACACAGACCCCAATGGGTCGAAAACTTTTCCATATACATGTAGCCTTTATCACCTGTATCATAACAGGAAAGGGCACGCAAGCCGATGCAGCTACTATAAAATGAAAATATTTGCAATACGTCGTATGAGCAAAACTAGAATGAACTTCCAAATAACCCACATATACATGTCTACAGACCTCTAAGAGTAATAACAGCATCATATGGCTGGACAGGGCCCCCGCCGTACCTCTGAATAAATGAATATGTACATCAAATAACCAGTATCAAAAACTAGGCTCCAGAACAGTGAAGCACTTCCGACATAGCTGAGAGGAACTCCTAAGCTGGCGGATCTCCAGAACGAACATCAGTACCTGCGGGCATGAAATGCAGCCCCCTGAAGAAAGGAGGGTCAGTACGACATATGTACTGAGTATATAAAGCATAACATCATAATTGAGACAACAACTAAAATGGGGATACAGAAGACATGTATAATAGTTAACAGATTACTGTACCTGCAGCTTAAGACATGCAGTCATATACCTTATCATACCCTGTACCTGGCCCTCTAGTGAACTCGGTACCATAATCGTTTCATCATAATCATAAGTCATCATATCATCATGTATATCATTTTATCATGTCATCGTATACGGCATCATATCATCGTATGCGACTAACCTCGTATATCATCATCATATATCCGGTTCACTCTAGGGCTCGGGGTCACAAATGTATCCTACATAAAGTGTCTAGCCCTTTAGTGAGGGACTCGGTGAAAGAGTAGTGTACGTCTATAGCTTACCATCATCATATAGTAAAATACGCCGAGGAACATTCGGCCGGATCCGTAATTTAAAACAATGCCGAAGAACATACGGCTCAATCCACATTTTCCATTATATCATTATATGTACATATTCGGCCCGGGACGCGGTGACGAGCATCATCACATACGGCGTCATCGTATGCTTCACTTCATCGTATATGGCATTTCATCCTCGTATACTTCTTATATATATATATAGCCGGCCCGGGACTCGGTGAACGAATAGTAAAACTAGGCACGATCGCATTCCTGGCCCTCTTATAGGACTCGGAGGAAGATGGGTTACAGGGTGCTCGAATAGAGTGTTACACCCCACCCTTTTTAAACTCAGAATGTTTCATAAGTTCCTTGGACATTACCATATGAACCGGATATGCTACGACACTATCAAATGACTCCAACGAAGGGAGGATGTGATACCCCGTAGTAGAGAAGGTTGGAAGGGGAATCATATAAGAATCTGGAAGGAATAGGAGGCCAAGTAACGAGTCGTAGGACTCGACTTATCTACGTAAGCTACTAATTTAGAAATCTTACATACATGAGTTACTTGATTACATACCAAGCTTACGTAGAAAGGGTTTCATAGGCTCTTAAAGTGAAACGAGATTACGAACCTACGAGAGGGAGCAAAAACTAGTTTCCGAACTTACGAAAGTGAAGCAAGCAGGTGACAAGCAGGCAGGTGACTCACCTACTTGGGATGGACCCCACGCTGCCACGTGGCAGCCCCTAACTGGTTGCATAGATATGGTGGACCAATCACGGCTGGACACGTGTCACCCTAGGGGGATGACACGTGTCACCCCCATAGCCACCCTATATATATATGTGTATTGTGACTAATTATTTCATTCCTAGCCAGAAAATCAGTCCAAAACATGTAGAGAAAACGTGAAAAATGAAGAAGGGAAAGGCAGCCATGTCTGGAAGAATTTAAGGGTAAGTTCTTCAATTTTCTTCCGTGAATTAATTATATACGGTGTACCTTAAGTATGTGGATACGTATATATGTATTTTAAGACCTTCATGGAAGTAAAACTCCAGCTTTTCAATTGGAATTTGGAAGAGAAAATAAGAGAAAGTCGAAGGAGAAAATGTTAAGAATTAATTAACCAACCCGTTTTTGGAAGGGACAGTGGTTAGTAATATTGGTATAACTTCTTTTGTACAGATTCGTTTCGAGTGATTTAATATGTTTTGGAAAGGTATTTCGTGGTTCTATAACTTTTATTCAGACTCCAAAATCCAGTTCTACTTTTATTAGCTTCAAAAGTGGTGATGAAGTGTAGAGGAGGTACTGCTCAAATTTGGTTTTGGAAATTCTACACGGACAGCTGTAAGTATTTTGGTCATATCTTTTTGAAAATAATTGATGTAGGGATGATTCGAAATTGTTTGCGACCCTAAGACATATGTCTATAACTTTTATGAAGGGCGTAAATCCTGTTTCCCTCCATTACCCCTTCGAAACGAAGCGACAAGGTGAAACAGTAAACTGTCCAGATTTCACATTTTGGATAGTTTTGGCGAGTTTGACAAGTTTAACGTAAGGTAAGGTTTCTTCTTTAAATTTGAGCTTTATGTGTTCTGATGGAGCATGTTACACGCCCTATTGGTGGCTGGAAATATGAAAATGGCTTAGAAATACTTGGCGTTCGGAATAAACTAATTTGTAGTCGTTATAGTTGAATTGTTGTCGAAACAAAGTGTTGTTCTTGTGAGTTGCTCTGCAGGGGTGTGGCTTGTTGTTGCAGGGCCTAAATATGTCCTAATGTGGGTTAGGGTGCTGCTGGTAGAAGCCACATGACCCCTCATTATGTATAATTAAAGGCGTCACAAAATAAAGGCTAGACGCCCTATTGAGATATCGTATTTTTGGAATAAGTCGTTTGGAGTGTATGTTGTATATTGTTGGTATGAATTGCTGCAGGTTGTTGTTGTTGGTTGGCTGTAGGTCTTAGGGACCTAATTGGAAATTTGGATAGGGCACATTATAGGGGAGGTGCTGCCCAATTTTCGTTAACGCCTTAACAAACTAAAGGACTAGTCGAGGAAACAACTAAGGCAATAGATTCCATTAACATTAAGGCGTAATCCAAGATGCTGGAAAGTTAAGAGTAGTTGATATTCGTATTACTTTCATATTGAATAGGTTCGGAAGACGACGAGACGAGCAGGATAAAGGGTAACTCCTAAAAGGTATGTAAAGCTTTCTTGTGGCATGTTTTGGTATAAGCACGTACAATTATCTTTCTTTCCTTTTGGAAAGTTTTAGCCTTAAGTGAAGTGTGTGTGGAATGTGGGGATAATTCCATTCCCAAAACTCCAAGTATGCCTCATAACTCATATCCACTGCTTAGTATTGGAATTTCTGCAAGAATTGAGTATTGCCTAGTAAGGCTTCTATGTGTTAAACACTAGTATTTGGAAAGCTATCTCTCATTTCCTTTGATACATGTTTGGTACGAAAGTGAGATTATGATGCCATAATGATTCACCGAGCCCCATGATGGGCCGGGTATGAAATATGTGTATGCAGATCCCATAAAGAAAAGTACAGACCATATATAGTTTATTCTCTTTCTTCTTCTGGCATGTCTTAGTTGTAGGTTAAACATCATATGAGTTCCAGCGTAACTCCATTCTTAGTATCTCTTATTTACGTCTGAATATCGAACTTTTATAACAATCGAACTATTTCCCTGGAAACTTTTATATGTTAAAAAGGTAATAAATGTACAGGCTCCAAGTCTTACAGACTATATGTTAACAAATGTTTCTGGTTCCATAAGCGATTTGGCTTTACTTTAGTACATGTCTAGGAGTCCCGAGATTATAATTAAGACAGCCCATAATGGCATTTAGAGGACACTCGAGATGACTACACCGCTACTCGGGTTCTCAAATAAAAGCTTAACTTTCTTATTCTGTCGAGTCTCTGATAATGATTTAAATTGCATATAGTTACTCACTACTCTACTCGTGTATATTGTAACACTTCTTTCCCTGAGTCCCGGGCCAGGATATGTTCTCGTGCACAGTTCACTGCATTATTCACTGAGTCCCTCAATAGAGGGCCAGGATACGTGTATAAATATATGATGATGTGTTGTAATAAGGTGGTGATGGCACTGGGGCCATGATGGTTTTACAGAGATGATTTTACAGAGATGATTCACCGGACCCCCGAAAGGGCCGGCTATATGATATGACTCGAACATGCATGTTTTTATAATTCATAAAGTACAGGTACAGGTTTCTGAATTGATATCTTATCCCCTGATTCTCTATCTCAGATATGTTTCCAGTTGGTTTATATTATGTTTTACATACTCAGTACACATATCGTACTGACCCCCTTTCTCGGGGGGCTGCGTTCATGCCCGCAGGTACAGATACAGATTTTGGGAGTCCGTCAGCTTAGGATTCCATGCAGCTCAGCTGGAAGAGGCTTCATTGTATCGGAGCCTAGTTTTTCATACTGTCCACGGATGTATAGAAATTGTTTTATCCATTCAGGGGTACGGCGGGGGCCCTGTCCCGCCATATGTTGTCATTTATATGTTTAGAGGTCTGCAGACATGTATATGTGGGTTGTGTATGTCAGTTTGATTAAGCTGGGTCTACATGATATATGATATATATATTATTATGTTATGGCAGCCTTGTCGGCTTGCGTGCCCTGTCATGTTGTGATACAAACGAAAAGGGCTACAGTTTATGAAAATGTTATCGCCAGTGGGGCTCTATTACATGATATTGTCTTATTTACGATTCAATGTGACCTCAGCTAATAGATATATGTACGGGGGGTCCAGGTCGGACCCCAGTCGCGGCCTACGGGGTTGGGTCGTGACAGAAGTGGTATCAGAGCAGTTCGTCCTTGGAGTGTCTGCAGACCGTGTCTAATAGAGTCTTGGTTATCGATGTGTTGCGCGCCACATCTATAAACAGGAAGCTATAGGACATTTAGGATGTTACCTTTCTTCTACATCTGAGATCGTGCTTTAGATCTGAGTCATAGGAAAAAAATTTCTTATACTAACCTTGGATCTTAACAGAAGGATGACACCAACAAAAGAGAGTAATTGATGACATGGAAAGTTACAAAGCACGCAGGTAAGTAAAGTGAAGGCACGGAAGATATCCGTTTGGTAAGGTAGTGAAGTATTATTTAAAATGTAAAGCTGAAACCTGAAGGGAAAGCAGTCAGGAAGTGCAATAGTTGCAGTTTGAAGTTGGACATATGAGGTAAGTCTAATATTTTTATATTATTGTTGACGTTGAAAGCCCTGTGTGGCTGCGGAAAAAAAAATGACATTGAAAGCCCTGTGCGGCTGTGATATGACATGTAAATATATATGCTGGCCCTGTGAGGCATTGTTGGTATTTTCTGCATGCAGGTTTTGAGATAAGTAAGAAATGTAGAGGAAACTCTGCCGAAATTTTCCCAGAACAAGAAAAAGGAAGTAAAGCATAGATTTTTGAGATGCCCGAGAAATTGATATCAAGTACCCTTATTATGTTTAATTAAAACTATAAGAGGTACTCTTCATGTCGTCAATAAGGGATACTTTTCTTACTCGAGGAAATTATTTTGAAGAAACAAAAGTCTGTCTGAGCAGTACAGTTCAGACCGTAGTATCTCCAACCGTAATTGTGTTGTAAAAAAAAAACGAGGCTCAGGATGAAGGATAAGATGTCACGCGAACGAGTATCACTCTTTTTGGGGAAAAAATACCAAACCTCCAATTCCTAATTGTAAATCAGATGAGTTGTTTATAGCTTGAGGATAAACTCAGAAGGAGACCAGGTAGGTCAAGTATTAGGAGAAGTACTGTGATGTTTAAGAGGTTCTGATTTCTTCCAACAATAGTTGGAAAATGATGTACGATAATAGTTTATAATTTGCTACCGATTAATTGGGGAAAGAACTTCTAATAAAAGCACCTCAAAGAGATGTCAGAAACCAAATATATATACGAGTTAAAAGGGGGATAGGTAAGTATGAACTGAACAGTGTGATACGAGTATGCAGGGATAAATTGGAACCACTAGTAAGATGCACTTCGTACGCGTTGCCTAAGTTAAAGGCCTGCATTGAGAACGGAGTAAGAGCATGGGGCTTAAGATACAAAGAAATGACGCGTATACACAACGTCGCCCCAAAAATAGTGGAACCCTCAAGGGACGAGGATGGCAAACTTAAGGAATAATTGGCACAATTTGTATTCGTCCCAAGAAACAAAGGATATAGGTTGGGACAAAGCCACTGCTTCAAGAAAACTTGGAATAGTTATCGTCAGAATAATAGTACTGCCTAATTGAAATTGAACGACTACAAGTACAAACAAATGAAAGTACGAGTACCCTCTAAAGGGGGGAAGGTAATGAGAAAATGGCAAAGGTAGGAGAAGGCAATTGATATAGCAATAAATGTGAGATAGACGTCTAAACTTCGATAAGATATCTTGTTAAACCAAGTTGGAAAGGTCCGGAAGTTACCAATAATTGGATGGAAGCCGGAATGCTACATAAGGTAGCGTTAAGAAGTTTGTGAGGAGACCCTAAACAACATAACACTAGAAGGCAACTGCATATAAAAACAGAAGAATGTACCAATGAAAGGATATTGAATAATTCAACAGACACTACAAAGGATAACGACAGTATGCTAGACCAAAAGGCAAAATGTTGGTTATAGAGTTAGTCGCAAATGATATTGCGATAGATAAATAACCAAAGAAAAAGGAATAGAAAGCCTCCGGTGGTAGAAAATAAGGAGAACATAAAGTGAATAAAGGATCGTGGAGCTAAAGGTGTACGCCGATACTAGATGCAAGATAACAGACGAAAAGACGGGGCAAAACATAAAGACTCGCGAGACAACGCTGAGGTAAATCTGGAGCTAAGTTGAGTGCCCGCACCTCGTGGAAAAGGTTATATTGAAACGTGACATGAAGACTTCCCATGGAGGTCACCCATCTCAATATTACTCTCGCCCCAGCACGCTTAACTTCGAAATTCTGATGGAACTTAATGCGTAAGTACTGGTATGATCACACGAGATGGAAGAATCTGAACTAGCAACGGAGAAACGCTATGAGATTATGTACCCAGGGTATTATAAGATACGTTAAGGAAACTGTAACAAGGTCTTAAGAAAAACAATAAGGATTAGCTATTTGCTAACTGACGACGCACTTGAATGCCACATTTCTTCAACATAGAACCAGTTAACGAGTGGAAAACCACAGAATAACTATATAGGCCAGTTAAAGTGCTAAAGAAAGTCGAGAAAAACTATACGAAGCTAAGGATTCCCAAATTATCAACGTCACCATGCACCTATTCTAAACTTTTCAAGAGTAGGGTGCTATGCGGGTTATTGCGAGAAGGCTAACGAATCAACCCCTTTGCTTCCAAGCAAGACCACCTATGCAACTGGAACTAGGTGAAGCTATATGACAAGGAAGTAGTAAGATTCCGTGAAGTTCCCCAACTAATATCTCAGATAGAGGAACTTCAAATATGGTGAACGTTTGGACCTCGGTCTAAGAAGAGGTCGAGAGCACAGACAAACCTTCATACCGCATTTACCTCGGGCTTCTGAATAGACTGAGCATACTATCAACTGCTAAAAAATATATTGCGAGCTTATGAGGTTGGCTTAAGTGTAGCTAGGACTATCGTCCATCAATTATTAGGTTTGCCTACGAGAAGGGCTACCATTACAGTATCCAAATGACCCCCTACAAGATGTTGTAAGGAAGCGCCTATAGGTCCCCCTGATTGGAAAAAGACTAAGCTGGTAGGCCAAACAGGATTAAGCAAACTATTGACTAAAAGCCCAGAGTCGGCAGAAATGATATACAGATAATCGACATCAACATTCAAAGTTCAAATGGATGATTGGATGTTCATAACGGAGTCACCCAGAAAAGGGGACTTAACCCAAAATATGTTAGAAGGTATCAAGTTACTCATAAGGTGGGCAATGTGGCTGGTAAGTTGAGCTTACCACTTGATTTGGAGACCATACACCCAGCCTATCAGATATAGATATTTTGCGAATGTACTAGCGATCCACCCATAGTATGTTTTATAAATGATGTCCATGAGATGGGAGAGTTATCCTATGAGGAGAAACTTATTGCCATCTTCGATTGGCAAATTAGAAGGTTGCGAACTGAAGACGTGCCTTCCGTCAAGGTATTGTGGAAAAATCAAAACTAGAAAAGGGGATGACCTAAGAAATTAAAAAGAGGACATAAAACACCAGGTCAACAGGTAACCCCAACTCCTGAAACTCGTATACTAAGTACTTCGATGGAAATATGTGTAAGGAAATAGAAACGAATCCCCCGATGGTCTATATAAGTTCTAAGGGAAGTTTTGTTTAACATTCGGGGACGAATGTTCTAAAGGGGAGAAGGATGTTACACCCCACCCTTTTTAAACTCAGAATGTTTCATAAGTTCCTTGGACATTACCATATGAACCGGATATGCTACGACACTATCAAATGACTCCAACGAAGGGAGGATGTGATACCCCGTAGTAGAGAAGGTTGGAAGGGGAATCATATAAGAATCTGGAAGGAATAGGAGGCCAAGTAACGAGTCGTAGGACTCGACTTATCTACGTAAGCTACTAATTTAGAAATCTTACATACATGAGTTACTTGATTACATACCAAGCTTACGTAGAAAGGGTTTCATAGGCTCTTAAAGTGAAACGAGATTACGAACCTACGAGAGGGAGCAAAAACTAGTTTCCGAACTTACGAAAGTGAAGCAAGCAGGTGACAAGCAGGCAGGTGACTCACCTACTTGGGATGGACCCCACGCTGCCACGTGGCAGCCCCTAACTGGTTGCATAGATATGGTGGACCAATCACGGCTGGACACGTGTCACCCTAGGGGGATGACACGTGTCACCCCCATAGCCACCCTATATATATATGTGTATTGTGACTAATTATTTCATTCCTAGCCAGAAAATCAGTCCAAAACATGTAGAGAAAACGTGAAAAATGAAGAAGGGAAAGGCAGCCATGTCTGGAAGAATTTAAGGGTAAGTTCTTCAATTTTCTTCCGTGAATTAATTATATACGGTGTACCTTAAGTATGTGGATACGTATATATGTATTTTAAGACCTTCATGGAAGTAAAACTCCAGCTTTTCAATTGGAATTTGGAAGAGAAAATAAGAGAAAGTCGAAGGAGAAAATGTTAAGAATTAATTAACCAACCCGTTTTTGGAAGGGACAGTGGTTAGTAATATTGGTATAACTTCTTTTGTACAGATTCGTTTCGAGTGATTTAATATGTTTTGGAAAGGTATTTCGTGGTTCTATAACTTTTATTCAGACTCCAAAATCCAGTTCTACTTTTATTAGCTTCAAAAGTGGTGATGAAGTGTAGAGGAGGTACTGCTCAAATTTGGTTTTGGAAATTCTACACGGACAGCTGTAAGTATTTTGGTCATATCTTTTTGAAAATAATTGATGTAGGGATGATTCGAAATTGTTTGCGACCCTAAGACATATGTCTATAACTTTTATGAAGGGCGTAAATCCTGTTTCCCTCCATTACCCCTTCGAAACGAAGCGACAAGGTGAAACAGTAAACTGTCCAGATTTCACATTTTGGATAGTTTTGGCGAGTTTGACAAGTTTAACGTAAGGTAAGGTTTCTTCTTTAAATTTGAGCTTTATGTGTTCTGATGGAGCATGTTACACGCCCTATTGGTGGCTGGAAATATGAAAATGGCTTAGAAATACTTGGCGTTCGGAATAAACTAATTTGTAGTCGTTATAGTTGAATTGTTGTCGAAACAAAGTGTTGTTCTTGTGAGTTGCTCTGCAGGGGTGTGGCTTGTTGTTGCAGGGCCTAAATATGTCCTAATGTGGGTTAGGGTGCTGCTGGTAGAAGCCACATGACCCCTCATTATGTATAATTAAAGGCGTCACAAAATAAAGGCTAGACGCCCTATTGAGATATCGTATTTTTGGAATAAGTCGTTTGGAGTGTATGTTGTATATTGTTGGTATGAATTGCTGCAGGTTGTTGTTGTTGGTTGGCTGTAGGTCTTAGGGACCTAATTGGAAATTTGGATAGGGCACATTATAGGGGAGGTGCTGCCCAATTTTCGTTAACGCCTTAACAAACTAAAGGACTAGTCGAGGAAACAACTAAGGCAATAGATTCCATTAACATTAAGGCGTAATCCAAGATGCTGGAAAGTTAAGAGTAGTTGATATTCGTATTACTTTCATATTGAATAGGTTCGGAAGACGACGAGACGAGCAGGATAAAGGGTAACTCCTAAAAGGTATGTAAAGCTTTCTTGTGGCATGTTTTGGTATAAGCACGTACAATTATCTTTCTTTCCTTTTGGAAAGTTTTAGCCTTAAGTGAAGTGTGTGTGGAATGTGGGGATAATTCCATTCCCAAAACTCCAAGTATGCCTCATAACTCATATCCACTGCTTAGTATTGGAATTTCTGCAAGAATTGAGTATTGCCTAGTAAGGCTTCTATGTGTTAAACACTAGTATTTGGAAAGCTATCTCTCATTTCCTTTGATACATGTTTGGTACGAAAGTGAGATTATGATGCCATAATGATTCACCGAGCCCCATGATGGGCCGGGTATGAAATATGTGTATGCAGATCCCATAAAGAAAAGTACAGACCATATATAGTTTATTCTCTTTCTTCTTCTGGCATGTCTTAGTTGTAGGTTAAACATCATATGAGTTCCGGCGTAACTCCATTCTTAGTATCTCTTATTTACGTCTGAATATCGAACTTTTATAACAATCGAACTATTTCCCTGGAAACTTTTATATGTTAAAAAGGTAATAAATGTACAGGCTCCAAGTCTTACAGACTATATGTTAACAAATGTTTCTGGTTCCATAAGCGATTTGGCTTTACTTTAGTACATGTCTAGGAGTCCCGAGATTATAATTAAGACAGCCCATAATGGCATTTAGAGGACACTCGAGATGACTACACCGCTACTCGGGTTCTCAAATAAAAGCTTAACTTTCTTATTCTGTCGAGTCTCTGATAATGATTTAAATTGCATATAGTTACTCACTACTCTACTCGTGTATATTGTAACACTTCTTTCCCTGAGTCCCGGGCCAGGATATGTTCTCGTGCACAGTTCACTGCATTATTCACTGAGTCCCTCAATAGAGGGCCAGGATACGTGTATAAATATATGATGATGTGTTGTAATAAGGTGGTGATGGCACTGGGGCCATGATGGTTTTACAGAGATGATTTTACAGAGATGATTCACCGGACCCCCGAAAGGGCCGGCTATATGATATGACTCGAACATGCATGTTTTTATAATTCATAAAGTACAGGTACAGGTTTCTGAATTGATATCTTATCCCCTGATTCTCTATCTCAGATATGTTTCCAGTTGGTTTATATTATGTTTTACATACTCAGTACACATATCGTACTGACCCCCTTTCTCGGGGGGCTGCGTTCATGCCCGCAGGTACAGATACAGATTTTGGGAGTCCGTCAGCTTAGGATTCCATGCAGCTCAGCTGGAAGAGGCTTCATTGTATCGGAGCCTAGTTTTTGATACTGTCCACGGATGTATAGAAATTGTTTTATCCATTCAGGGGTACGGCGGGGGCCCTGTCCCGCCATATGTTGTCATTTATATGTTTAGAGGTCTGCAGACATGTATATGTGGGTTGTGTATGTCAGTTTGATTAAGCTGGGTCTACATGATATATGATATATATATTATTATGTTATGGCAGCCTTGTCGGCTTGCGTGCCCTGTCATGTTGTGATACAAACGAAAAGGGCTACAGTTTATGAAAATGTTATCGCCAGTGGGGCTCTATTACATGATATTGTCTTATTTACGATTCAATGTGACCTCAGCTAATAGATATATGTACGGGGGGTCCAGGTCGGACCCCAGTCGCGGCCTACGGGGTTGGGTCGTGACATAGAGTAGTGAGAAACTATATGCAACTAAGTCATCTTTTGAGACTCAATAAAACAGTCAAGTGAATCGTCACCTGAAGATCAGAGTAGTAATCGTCTTAAGTATCTTCTAAACATCGTTACAAAGCATATCAACTGGAGTTTCAGGAATCATAGACGTGTATCGAGACAAGGTTAAACAGCTTATGGAAGTAGAGATATTTGTCGTCGCAGAGACTTTAGGGATAGGAGCTGGCACATTCAAGTATTATTCAGCAGATAGGAGACTCGAGGGTAGTTTAACTATTTTAAGAATTCTAATACCAAGTAGTAAACAAAAGTCACAATCATACCTGGAGCTTATAATTAGAACTAACTCCACCTCATATCATATGCTATTACATTTATACTTAAGACCTTCCAAAAGAAAGAACAGACAGGCTTTACATATACTACTATTCATGATCTAGTAGCCTAGAAAGGCAATAACTCAACTATTACAGGAGTCTTAACATTACAAAGTGAATACCATTATGAATTACATTTGGAGTTTCACGAGTGGAATTATCCCCACATTTCGTATACACAGAATTCATAACTTATACCTAAGACATGCCAAAAGAAAAGAAGAATAGCTCTACATACTTATTTCATAAACACGCCAAAAGAAAGCTTCACGTACCTCGTCTGAGTTATTCCTTATCCTGTTCACCTCGTCATCCTTTGAACCTATTAAATAGGAGAGTAATATGCATATCAACTCTTCTTAATTTTCCAGCATCTTAGGTTACACCTTAGTGTTAATGGAATCTATTTCCTTAGTCGTTTTCTTGACTAGTTCTTTAGTTTGTTAAGGCGTTAATGAAAATTGGGCAGCACCTCCCCTATAATGTGCCCTATCCAAATTTCCAATTAGGTCCCTAAAACCTATAGCCAACCAACAACAACAACCTGCAGCAATTCACACCAACAATATATAACATAAAACTCCAAACGACCTATTCAAAAATACGATTTCACAACAGGGCGTCTAGCCTTTATTTTGTAACGCCTTTCATTATACGCAACGAGGGGTCATGTGGCTTCGACCAGCAGCACCCTAACCCACATTAGAACATATTTAGGCCCTGCAACAACAAGCCACACCCCTACAGCATCACCTCACAAGAATAATACTTTATTTCGACGACAATTCAACTATAGCGACTACAATTTAGCTTATTTCGAATGTCGAACTTTTCAAACCTTTTCCCCAACTTCCAGCAGACCCTAAGGTGTGTAATACACCCTATAATAACATCATAAGCTTCAAATTAGAGGGGAAGACCTTACCTTATCCGAAATTGGCCAAAACTCGCCAAAATTTGCCTCGGAAGTTTCGTAACATGCTGAAACTTTAGCAGACTATTTGTATCTTTTTGGTGCTGCTCCTAATCATTACGTTAATAAAACCTCCATAGCATGTATAAACCCTCACAAAAATGTGGGAGAAGAGAATCAAACCATACCTTAACAAACAGCTCTCCAAACGTGCTGAATATTAAATTCGGAACTCCTCGACGCGGCTGAAACTAAGGGGCTGTTTGCGTGGCTTCTTGCTGCCCCAAATCCGAAATTTTCATTATTAAACACCGCTATATCACCGTAGCATACCTTAAATAATTAATTCACAAAACGAAATCGGGCCTTACCTTTTGTTTTGCTCAAACCCGTGGCTGCCCTCACTTGTTCTTCACGTTTTTCTCTCATTCCCTAAGTTAAAAATGCTGAAAATGAAGTTCTAGTCATAAAATGACTAATATATAACCTTCCCTAGAGGGTGACACGTGGCATACCCTAGGGGTGATACGTGGAAGCCCCCTAGGGCGCCACCTCACCCATGCGGCCACCCACATGCTGCCACGTGGCAGTGTGGGCCCCACCCCAAGCAGGTAGGTGAGTCACCTGCTTGCTTGTCACCTGCTTGCTTGAGGTGCTTTCTTGTCACCTGCTTGCTTCACTTTCGTAAGTTCGAAAACTAGTTTTTGCTTCCTCTCGTAGGTTCGTAATCTCTTCTTATTTTAAGAGCCTATGTAATCCATGCTACACAAGCTTGGTACGTACTCCAATAGCTTAAGTATGTAAAACTTCCAAGTTAGTAGCTTACGTAGGTAAATCGAGTTCTACGACTTATTACTTGACCCCCAATTCCTTCCGGATTCTTATGACTCCATTTCCAACCTTCTCTACTATGGGGTATCACATTCTTCTTTCCTTAAAGTTGTTTGATGTGTGTGGATAGTAAGGGTCTCATGGCTACTTTCAAGACGATTAGGGACATGTGTTAAGATTCAAAAGTGCGGGGTATAACAAGCATGTTGTCATTATCCTTCATAGTGTCTCTTAAATTATTCGATATCCTTTCATTGGTACAATCTTTATTTTTTATACACAGCCGCCTTCTAGTGTTATGTTGTTCCGGGTCTTGTTGGAAACTTCATAACACTACCTTATGTAGCATCCTGGTTTCTAGGGGTGGGCATAAAATACCGAAAACTGAATTACCGAACCGAACCGGCTACTTCGGTATTTCGGTATTCGATAATTCGGGAATTCGATTCGGTATTCGGTACCAAAAATCATATTTTCGGTATTCGGGTTCGGTATTCGGTATTTATTTTTATACCGTTCGGTATTCGGGAAATACCGAATACCGAATTTAAATGAGAATTAACAGCCCATTATATTGATATATTCTGTTGGGCTAAAGCCTAAAGGAGTGTAGAAAAGGGCAAAAGGCCCATTATCGATAAATGTTTAGGTCCAAAGACCAAACCCAAATGAAATCCTAAGTAACCCTAAGTCCCTAACTCCCTAAGTGAACGCCCACTTCACAATTCACAAATACAAAGGCAGCTACCACTACCAGCTGCAGCTAGCGTCTTGCCGTCTTCAGTGATTTTGAAACTTGCCGTCAAGATTGGCGATGTCGAGCATTTGACGATGTCACTCTTCAGTCTTCAGTGAATCAGTGCTTCAGTCCTTGGTATCCTTTACAACTTTCAGGCTTCAGCCTTTCAGTGCTTCACAGTTCACTCCTTCACAAATCACAGAGGTAGCGACGTGCCGACGTAGTGTCTTCAGATTTCTCTGCTCGCCCTTCACAGTAAAGGTGTTGTATGATTAATGTTAATTTTTGCATAGGATTTTTATTGTATAAGAATATTAAGTGTTCCATTTTAAAAAAATAAACGAACGGTGTTTACAAGGATGAAATTGAGTCACAGCGTCACATTACAAAGATGTTTTTAAAACTTTTGATACCATCTTCATCTGCTCATGCTTCATTTAAGGGGCTTTTGATAATATATTATGAAGAAGACATGCAAGTACAACAAAACAACAATTTTGCCTAAATCCTAAACATGAATGCACGCAACTGCCAGTGGGGCATAATTTTCAGTTTTCAGAACAACAAAAAAAAACAATCTTCTTATTTTATCAAGTTGTTCTATCTTGTGTAATTTTCAGAATCAATAGAACCTAAGGTCTAATCTTTTTTGTGGAATTGTTACATAGGTTTAGCGCAAATTATTCTATCAGAATTCACTATTCAGAGGTGAGCAAGATGATATCTGTTCTTTTTTTATTTTGTTTTACACTTCCAATTTATGTCTTATAACATTTGTAATCTCTTTTATGTTTAGATGGAAGATAAATCAAGTCGAACAACCAATGTCGCACCTCTGGCTCTTACTGAGTCTCTTGATTCAACACCGAAATCAATGACTGTGAAGAGGAAAGATATTGAATCAAGATCTGCTGCTTGGCCGCATTATGATAAGCTCATAGAAGATGGAATTAATAAAGCAAAGTGCAAGCATTGTGGTAAAGTTCTCTTAGCTGATTCAACTAAAAATGGAACAAGTGGACTGAATAAACATTTGAAAACTTGTCCTAAAAATCCAAATAAGGTTAACACTTCCAATTCTAAGTATAAACAATCAAATTTAAACTTTCCATTAGAAGGTGAAATGCGTGATGGGACAATTTGGACTTTTGATCAAGAGGTATCTCGAAGGGCTTTAATTGAGATGTTAATCCTTGATGAGCTTCCTTTTCGTTTTGTTGAAAAGGAAGGTTTTAAGAAGTTTATGAAAAAAAACTCAACCTTTATTCCGAGTTCCCTCCCGTAGAACAGTGACTAGGGATTGTTATGTAGTTTTTGGTGAAGAGAGACAAAAGTTTATGAAGTATTTGAAAGAAACATCACTGAGAGTTTGTCTAACCACCGACACATGGACTTCTATACAGAGAATAAATTATATGTGTTTGACAGTACACTTTATTGATAGTAATTGGCTTTTGCATAAATGAATTTTAAACTTTCAGGTTGTTACTAGTCATAAGGGTGACGAAATGACCCGTTGTATTAGTAAGTGTTTGCTTGATTGGAAATTGGAGAAAATAATCACTATAACTGTAGATAATGCTTCTTCTAATGATGTCATGGTGAAAGAGTTACACAAACAAATGGTTAATTGGGGATCTAACATGAAATGTGGCAACCATCTTCACGTGAGATGTATGGCTCACATTTTGAATCTTATTGTGCAAGATGGCATGAAAGAAGTTGGTCCATCTATCAAACATGTTAGGCAAATGGTAAAATATGTTAGACAATCTGCCACAAGAATTAGAAAATTTGCGGAATGTTGTGAACTAAAAAATATAGACAGTAAGAAGTCATTATGTTTAGATGTTTCAACCCGGTGGAATTAATCCTACTTGATGTTGGATGCTGCACAATATTTTGAGAGTGCATTTGATAGGTTTGATCTTGAAGATGGTGGATTGTCAACTTATCTTGCTAATCATGTTTGTGAAGATGGAAGTGTTGCAGGTGTACTTGAAAGTGATGATTGGCAAAATATGAGAAATATGATAATATTTCTTAAAAGGTTTTATGATCTAACTGAGAAGGTTTCAGGTTCACTCTACATCACTTTTAATGGTCACTTTGAAGATATAGTTGAGCTTCACAATCATTTAAGAGAGTGTATAGAAGACAATGATCCTTCTTTGGCAAAAATGGGAGAAAAAATGAAAGAAAAGTTTGTCAAGTATTGGGGTGCTCCTGAAAAAATGAATAAAATGCTTTTTATTGCCTCTATCTTAGATCCTCGTAACAAACTTGAGTATGTTGGCGACGCACTTGAGGATATGTTTGGAGATGATAAAGGGAATGAAATAAAAGATGAAATGGTGACTTACATGAAATCTATGTTTGAAGAGTATGTAGCAAAATTCTCTAATGCATCTCGACGCTCATCTTTTCTTTTTGATTTATCGGGTCAGACATTGGATTCATCTATATCTAACAATAGCACAAAATCAACAAAAGTGAGAAATATGATCCAAATGAAGAGGAACAAACAAGATGGTACAGGTTTGGGTGGTAAGTCGGAGTTGGAAAAGTATCTTAGTGAAGAACTAGAGCCGAATGATGATGACGACAATTTTGATATCTTGTCATGGTGGAAAGCTCATTCTCCTAGATATAAAATTCTTTCCGAGATGGCTCGTGATGTGTTGGCAATTCCAATTTCTAGTGTGGCATCGGAATGTGCCATTAGCACCGGGGGCCGTATTCTTGATTCATTTAGGAGTTCTTTGACTCCAATATTGGTGCAAGCTATTATTTGTCTTCAAGATTGGCGTCGAAATGAGCCTTATCCCATAAATGTTGAAGAAGATTTTAATGATCTTATGAAACTTGAACTTGGTATGTTTTTTAGTTTTTGTATTTTATTTTTATATTTTTTTACTTAGTTTAATTGTTGACACGTTTTAAATTCTTTTTAGCTATGGATGATATTGATATCTCAAAAGATTCCCTCGATCTTGATTTGTAATCGCATATCAACATATCAACTTGGCATTGACTGAATTGTTCAAGCTGAGAACTGTGGAAGTTCTGAAGTTTAACTATGGTCTGTGGTAGTTCTGAAGTTTACCTGTGGATGTTCTGAAGTTTACCTGTGGATGTTCTGAAGCTATGGATGTTCTGAAGTTTACCTGTGGAAGTGAAAGCAGTATTTGGATTAGTTATGGATCACTCGTCAAAGTTGCCAACACTCTCTGCTGATTTATATCAGCATTGGGTGTGTATTTTATCATGCAAGCAATAAACTGGTATGTGACATTCTTGTACTTGTTTCTGATATTCTACTTTCATCTTCTTCATCTTTTTTCTCTTTTTTTTGGGTCTTTCCAACAGTAAAGAAACTAGATATTATATTTCCAATAAAACAAATAGTTATAAAGAAAGTTGACACAGAACTAAGGGAAGGCTGGCTTTTCTTTCTGTGCTTGCACATTTAAGGGGAACATTAACTCAGATAGCAGTTCCTATTTCAATTGAGCTGAAATGATTTTTGACAATTGAAGTAGTCGATATGTACATGAACAATTTTCAGTGCTAATGTGAGAATACTAACAGAACAAAAGAGAATGAGAAACACCTTTGTGACTCTGTTCTGTCATATCTCAATTAGACAATTACTTCCTAGTGATCTAAAGCTTCTTTATTACCAATAGTATAGAAAGTCAGAATCGGATAATTAGTGCCCAAAAAATGTGTTTGGTATTTGTATGTGATGAAGATGAGAGGGTGTTACAAAGACAGGCAACTCCAGAAGCTTGTCCTTTCTGTGGAGCTTGTCACCTAATCTTGTGATATATCCTTCTTTTTATTTTTAATCTTGTGTCCTTCAAATTTCAAGAAAACAAAGATGTATAATCTTTTGACTTTTCAGGTATAAAGGATTTGCATGTGTTATCTAAGTTTTGTAAGTTGATTTACAAGTTTTCTTTTCTGAATTCTTTGTTGGTCATCTATAGACTACTATTCTGTTCTGGTTCCAAAATCTTTTATCACAGTGGATGCCTTTCAAGTATTATGACTATTACTTTTCCTATACTTGATGCCCATCTGTCCGAAAATGCTTTATGAAAAGGATAGATCTTTATGCACAAAACATATGTTAAATTGATCTTGCTGTCTACACTACATGTAAAATATTGTAAAGTATTTAGTTTCTTCAACTGTACATTGGAAGTGATTTCACTTAGGCCTCAATCAGTTCTCTAATTGGTTTGCTATTTATGTTAGCTGATGGGATATCAGTGAATTCTGAGAGTATAGACCTGAAACTGATGTTCTTATATTTTATCATGCAAGCGATATCTCTTTTCTTGAATATACTTTTAATCTTTTTTCTCTGTTACTTTCCTTTTCCATTTGCACCTTGTTACTATTTTGCTTTCATAGTGAGGTGAGAAAAGAATGTTGTCTTTTGGACATACTACTATTTGTCTGAGTATCTTTCACCTCTCTTTGCAGATTTTTTTTTGGGTTCATGAATGAGAGGAAGAGGAGGAGGATTAAATCGATTGGTGGAGTAGGGCCTCGCTAAATGCTAATACAGGATGCTTTGTGCACTATGCTGGCTGCTGCCCATGGAATTTGTTATTCATACTTAACTAAGAAACTCCAACTAGTGGAGGTTGAGAAACCTTGGAATTTACTAACACAAACTCAGTTTGTTATTAAAAATCTTTACATCTTTTATTGTTGCTATTGTGAATATGATGTACTAACATATTTTGTGTGGACTTCGACTTTAATATGGTATTACCGAATACCGTACCGAACCAAACTTTGATTTACCGATTACCGAATTACCGAACCAAAGTTTGAAAGTTCAGTATTTGGTATATACTGTGAATTACCGATTACCGAATTATCGAACTCAAATTTTAAAAATACCGAATCGAATACCGAACGCCCACCCCTACTGGTTTCCATCCAATTATTGGTAGCTTCCGGACCTTTCTAACTTGGTTCAGCAAGATATCTTATTGACGTTTAGACGTCTATCTCAAATATATTGCCATATCAATTGTCTCCTCCTAATTTTACCAGTTTCTCATTGATTTCCCCCTTTAGAGGATGCTTATACTTTCACCCGCTTATGCCTTGATTTATATCTCCATATCCCATCGTAATTTCATCCAATTTCTTTCCTTAATCTACTTGATACTACATCATGTCCCCGTCTATCTACATATTTTATAACCTTACTATCCGCGTGTGGAGCCTTGATTAAATTACGAAGCGACGAGAACCTTTCCATATCTAATGTGATGTCTTATCTACTAATCCGTACTTGAATAATGTGACCCAGGGAACAACTCATCCAAGGCCACCTTCTATTTTTCCTTTTTCAAGAATTACTTAGCACCTGTAGTCGTTCCAATTCCAATTAGGCAGTGCTAGTATTTCGACGATAACTATTTAAGGTTTTCTTGAAGTAGTAGCTTTATCCCAATCTATATCCTTTGCTTCTTGGGGCGAATAGGAGTTGCGCCATTTATTCCTTAAGTTTGTCATCCTCATTCCTTAAGGTTTCCACCATTTTTGGGGCAACGTTATATACACGCGTCATTTTTTGTATCTTAAGCTCCATGCTTTTACTGCGTTCTCAACGCAGGCTTTTAACTTAGTTAGCCTCTACCAAAGGCGCCTTATTAGCGGTCTCACTTTATCCCTGTATAATTGTATCACACGATTTAATTCATATTTAAATATCCCCCTTTTAGTTCATACACATATTCAGTTCCTGACATCTCTTTGAGGTGCTTCTGTTAGAAGTTCTTTCCCCAATTAGTCAGCGGAGAACTATAAACTGTTATCACAAATTATTTTCCAACCATTGTTGGAAGCAATCAGAACCTCTCACATCACAATACTTCTTTTAATACTTGACCTACCTGGTCTCCTTCCGAGTTTATCCTCAAGTTATGAACAACTCATCCAATTTACAATAGGAGTTGGGGCTTGGTACTTTCAAAAAGAGTAACGTTCAATTACTGGACATCTCACCCTTCAACCCGAGCTTCTCTCCTTTGTTTTTTTTCCATAGCACCATTATGGCTGGAGATACTGCGGTCTTAACTGTACTGCTCAAACAGACTTTTTTTTTTTTGTTTTTTTTTTTTTACAAAATAAACTTTCCCAAGTAAAGAGGGTGTCCCTTATCGACGACCTGAAGAGTACCTCTTACAGCTTTAATTTGGCATAATATGGGTACTCGATATCAATTTCCAAGACATATTATAAGCTATGTTTTACTCCCTTTTTCTTGTTCTGAGAAAATTTCGGCAGAGTTTCCTCTACATTTCTTACTTATCCCAAAATCTGCACGCAGAAAATACCAATAATGCCTCACAGGGCCAATATATATATATATATATATATACATATCATATCACAACCGCATAGGGCTTTCAATATGTCACAACCCAACCCCGTGGGCCGCGACTAGGGTCCGACCTGAACCCCCATTTACGTAACTGTCGACTACAGTCAAATTGGACTATGTATAACGTGATACTACTCACAAAAACCTCAATGGGTTAAAACTTTTTCATATTCATATAGCCTCCTAGATATAGGAACCAAACACATGAACTTAGTGGGTGATAAAATATTCATATACGTATGGCCTCTTTCATTTGTATCATGTCATGAAAGGGAAAGCCAGCCGATAAGGCTGCCACAACATAATAGCTTTTACAACATATCGCATAGGCATAACCAAAATAAACTCCTAAACAACCCACACACATATGTCTATAGACCTCTAAGAATAGGAACGACAACATATGGTGGGACAGGGCCCCGTCGTACCCCTGCATAAATAAATATATACATCACAGGAGCAGTACTCAAAAGCTAGGCTCTGAAACAGTGAAGCACTTCCAACATAGCTGAGTGGAAATCCTAAGCTGGCGGATCTCCGAAATGAACATCTGCACCTGCGGGCATGAAACGCAGCCCCCTGAAGAAAAGGGGGTCAGTACGATATATGTACTGAGTATATAAGCACAACATAACTGAGAAAAACAACTGAACCAGGGATGCAGGAAACAAAGTATAACATTTAATAGGGTACTGTGTCTGCACCTCACAAAATAAAGTCATGTATACCACTATCACATACCGTATCTGGCCCGCTCGGGGACTCGGTGTTACAAACACATCATCTATCATGCTAGGTATATATATGCCATTAACGCTGTGGGATGTACAGCCCTGTATATAGAAAGTACATGCCGAGGAACGACGACCCAATTCACGTATCATATAATAATGCCGAGGAACGATGGCCCAATCTGTATATCGTATAACAATGCTGAGGTACGACGGCCCGATCCGTATAATGCATAATAATGCCGAGCTATGATGGCCCAATCCGTATAATGCATAATAATGCCGAGGTACGATGGCCCGATCCGTATAATGCATAATCTGTCGTGGAACGTACGACCCGATCCTTATATAGCAAAATGTTCCGAGGTACGTCCGGCCCGATCCATATATATATCATAATGCATATACGTGCACGCAAAACTCTGTAACATATCAAATATCCCTCAACCATTATCGTAAAGTATGCCCAAGAACCCCCAGGTTTAGGAGCTTACACATCCAATTACTATTCAGTCTATAGAAGGCTCGAGGGTCATAGTTTAACTACTTTAAGTCCCTTAGCATTTAGGAGTGAACTCGAGTCACGAGTTATACTCGGAACTTACAACTGGAACTACCTCTACACTCAAATCATACCTTATTTCATTTACATTAAGACGTCCCATAAGAAAGAAATGATAGGCTCTACATATATTACCTTTTATCATATAGAAGCCTTACACGGCAATAACTCAACTATTACAGGAGTTCTACCATCACGAAGTGGATAAGAATTATAAATTGTACTCGTTTCCTTCACGAATGGAGTTATTCCCATGTTTCATATGTATAAACCATTCATAACTTATATGTAATACATGCCAAAAGAAGGAGGAATAGCTTTACATACACTACTTTTCAGCATATAGAAGACTTACAAGTCCATAACTCAACTATCGCAGGAGTTCTAATATCTAGAAGTGAATAAGATTGATGAACCATACTCGGGGTTCTATGAATGGAATTATTCTCACATTACATACACAATTCACTTAAGACTAAGACATGCCAAAAGAAAAGAAGACAAGCTTTACATACTTATGCCGAAAATATGCCAAAAGAAAGCTTCACATACCTTGTCTGAATTATTCCTTATCCTGCTTGCCTCGCCATCCTTTGAACCTATTCAACATGAAAGTAGTATGAATATCAACCCCTTTTACTTTCCAGCACCCTAGGTTACATCTTAGTATTAATAGAATCTATTTCCTTAGTCGTTTCCCCGACTAGTTCTGTTATTCACTAAGGCGTTGACGAAAATTGGGCAGCACCTCTCCTATAATGTGCCCTGTCCAAACTTCCAATTAGGTCCCTGAGACCTACATCCAACCAACAACAACAACCTGCAGCAATTCACACCAACAATATACAACATAAACTCCAAACGACTTATTCAAAAATACGATAGCACAATAGGGCATCTAGCCTTTATTTTGTAACGCTTTTCATTATATGCAACGAGGGGTAGTGTGGATTCAACCAGCAGCACACTAACCCAAATTAGAACATATTTAGTCCCTGCAACAACACATCACACCCCTGCAGCAGCACCTCACAAGAACAACACTATCCTTCGATGACAATTTAACTATAGTGATTCCGATTTAGTTTATTTCGAACGTCGAGCATTTCTACGACATTCTTAAACTTCCAGCAGAATACAAGGGGTGTAATACACCATATAAAAACACCATAAACTTCAAATTGAAAGGAAAAACCTTATCTTTCCCAAAATTGGCCAAAACTCGCCAAACCTATCAAAACGTGAATTCTGGACAACCTACTGTCTTGTATTGTCGCTTAGTTTCGAAGGGATAACTGAAGGAAACAAGATTAGTGGCCTCAATAAAAGTTATAGACATGTGTATCAAGGTCGCAAACAATTTTAAATTATCCCTACAGGAATTTTGTACGAAAATATATGACCAAAATACTCACAGCTGTTCGTGCAGGATTTCCAAAACCAAATCTGGGCAGTACCTCCTCTACACTTCATTACCCTTTTTCGCGAAGCTAAAAGAAAAACTGGATTTGAAAGTCTAAATAAAGGTTATAGACCTATGCAATACCTTTCCAAAACATATTGAATCACCCGAAACTAAGCTATACACAAGATGTTATAGCAATATTACTAACAACTGTCCCCTCCAAAAACGGGTCTATTCCCTAGCATTTTCTCTTTAAGTTTCTCTCAGTTTTCCAAGTGAAGAACTGAAAATATGGTTCCGTAGGCATCGTAATATACATATATACACCTCCACATAATTGAGGAACACCGTAGATAATTAATTGATGGAGGAAAAGTGAAGAACTCACCTTTAATTCTTCTAAACCATGGTTGCCTCCTTCCCTTCTTCTTCTCCACATTTTTCTCTCCATGTTTTGGGCTGATTTTAGATAAATAATGACTTAAGAGTCATTAGCATACATATATATGGTTCCTTAGGAAGTGCCATGTGTCAGCCCCTAAGGGCGACACGTGTCAAGCCCTTATTGGGCCACGAATCCATACCTAGCCTCCAAGGCTGCCATGTGGCGGTGTGGGACCCACCTCAAGTAGGTGTGTCACCTACTTGGTCCAAGTAGGTGCATCACCTACTTAGTCAAAGTAGGTGCATCACCTGCTTGCTTCCGAGTAGGTGCTACGCCTCCTTCCGCCTCTCCCGTGGGTTCGTAATCTCGTCTTACTTTAGGAGCCCATGTAATCCTAGCTACGTAAGCTCAACATGTACTCCAATGGCTTAGTTATGTAAGTCATCCAAGTTGGTTTTTGGCCTCCAATTCGTTTCAAATCCTTATAGACCTATTTCCAATCTTCACTCTTAAGGGGCGTCACGTCCTCCCTTCCTTAGAGTTATTTAATCATGTTATAGATAATCTGGGTCACGGGACATCTTTCAAGAAGCTTAAGAAGACGTTCCAAAGCGTAAAGGTACGGGGTATAACACAATGTCATCTCATATCGCAGCCACACAGGGCTTTCAACGTCAACAATAATATAAAAATACTAGACTTACCTCATATGTCCAACTTCAAACTGCATTTGTTGCACTTTCTGTCTGCTTCCTTTCAGGTTTCAACTTTATATTTCAATACCTTACCCGACGGATATCTTTTATGGCTTTACTTTACTTACCTGCATGCTTCATAACTTTCCATGTCGTCAATTACTTCCTTCTGTTGGTGTCGTCCTTGTGTTAAGATCCAAGGTTAGTATAAGGAATTTTCTTATGACTCGGATCTAAAGCACGATCTCAGATGAAGAAGAAAGGTAATATCCTAAATGTCCTGTAGCTTCCTGTTTATAGATGTGGCGTGCAACACATCGATAACCAAGACTCTACTAGACACGGTCTGTAGACAATCTAAGGACAAACTTCTCTAATACCACTTCTGTCACGACCCAACCCCGTATGCCATGACTGGGGTCCGACCTAGACCCCCCGTATACCTAGCTATCAACTGTGGTCAAATTGAACTATAAATAAAACAATATCATGTAACAGAGCCCCACTGGGCGATAACATTTTCATAAACCTGTAGCCCTTTTCGTTTGTATCGCAACATGATAGGGCATGCAAACCGACAAGGCTGCCATAACATAATAACATATATCATATATCATGTAGACCCAACTGAATCAAACTAACATACACAACCCACATATACATGTCTGCAGACCTCTAAAAATATAATTGACAACATATAGAGGGACGAGCCCCCGCCGTACCCCCGAATGGACAAAACAATTTTATACATCAGTGGACAGTATCAAAAACTAAGCCCCAATACAATGGAGCCTCTTCCAGCTGAGCTGCATGGAATCCTAAGCTGACGGACTCCCTGTTACACCCCGCACTCTTGAGCTCGGAACGTCTTCTTGAGTTCCTTAGACACTATCATGTGAGCCGGATAAGCTACGACACTATCAAACAACTCTAAGGAAAGAAAATTGTGATACCTCGCGAGAAGGGAGGTTGGAGATAGAGTCATAAGAATCCGGAAAGAGTTGGAGGCTAAGAAATGAGTCGTAGGACTCGATTTACCTACGTAAGACACTAAGTTAAGAGTCTTATACACTTAAGTTGCTTAAGGATATACCAAGCCTACATAGCACGGATTACATAGGCTCTTAAAATAAAGTGAGATGACAAACCTACGAAAGGAAGCAAAAACTAGTTTTCGAACTTATGAAAGCAAAGCAAGCAGGTGACAAGCAGGTAGGTGACACACCTAGGTGGGACCCACACTGCCACATGGCAGCATGTGACTGGCCGAATAAGTTGAGGTGGCACCCTAGGAGGCTGCCACGTGTCACCCTAGGGGGCCGCCACGTGGCACCTTCTAAAAAGGTGTATATATATGCATTATGTGACTCTTAACTTGTTCATTATCCAAAAATCAGCCAAGGAAGTTGAGAGAACGTGAGAGAAAGAGAGAAAGCTAGGCAGCCACGGATTGAAGAACCCGTTTTTAAAGAGGACTGCTGTTACTAATACTATCATAAGTCCTTCTGTATAGTTCCGTTTCAAGTGATTCAAGATGTTTTGGAAAGATATTTCATAGGTCTATAACTTTCGTTTAGCCTCTGAAACCCAGTTTTTCTTTTATCAGCTCGAAAAAGGGTGATGAAGTATGGGGTAGGTGCTGCCCAGATTTCGTTTTGGAAATCCTACACAGACTGCTGTTGGTATTTTGGGCATATCTCTTTGTACAAAATTGCTGTAGGGATGATTCTAAATGGTATGCGACCTTGAGACACATGTCTATAACTTTCATTGAGAACACAAATCCTGTTACCGTCAATTAGCCCTTCGAAACTAAGGGACAATACGAGACAGTAACCTGCCCAAAATTCACGTTTTGACAACTTTGGTGAATTTTGACCAATTTCGGGTGAGGTAAGGTCTTACCTTCTAATTTGAAGTTTATGGTGTTTTTATAAGGTGTATTAAACACCTTTTAGGCTGCTGGAAGTGTAAAATTGTCATAGCAATGTTTAACGTTCGAAGCAATCCAAATTGTAGTCGTTATAGTCGAATTGTTGTCGAAGTGAAGTGTTGTTAGTGTGAGTGGTTGCTGCAGGGGTGTGAGGTGTGGTTGCAGGGCCTAAATGTGTTTTAAAGTGGTTTATGGTGCTGCTGGTTGAAGCCACATGACCCCTCGTTGTGTATAATTAAAGGCGTTACAAAATAAAGTCTAGACGCCCTATTGTGATATCGTATTTTTGAATAAGTCGTTTGAAGTTTATGTTGTATATTGTTGTTGCGAATTGCTTAAACATATGCTGCAGGTTGTTGTTGTTGGTTGGCTGTAGGTCTTAGGGACCTAATTGGAAATCCGGATAGGGCACATTGTAGGGGAGGTGCTGCCCAATTTTCGTTAACGCCTTAACTAGTTAAGGAACTAGTCGAGAAGGCGAGCGAAGGGATGAATGTTATGAATACTCGTGGGTAGTCTAAGTTGCTGAAAAGTCCAAGGTTGTTAATACTTACATTACTTCCATGTTAAATAGGTTTCAAGGACAACGAGGTGGACGTGATTAAGAGAAGTCCATACAAGGTATGTGAAGCTTTCTTTTGGCATGTCTTAGATGTAAGTTATAAATGATATATATATGATATGTGGGATTCAATCCATTCATAAAGCCCTGAATATAAGTCGAAACTCTTATTTACTTCTTGATGTTAGAACTCCTGCAATAGCTGAGTGGTTGCCCTTAAGTCTTTTATGTAATGAAAACTAGTACATGTAAAGCCTATTTCTTTTTTTCCTTTGGAATGGCTTAATTTTAAGTTAAATGGTATATGATATAGGTTTAGAGGTAATTCCATTTATGAGCTCTGATTGTAACTCGTGACTTGTAGTCACTCCTGAACATTAAGAGTCTGAAAGTAGTCAAACTACTATTCTCGAGCCTGCTATATAATGAATAGAAAGTAGAGGTACCAGCTCCTCTTTTTAGAGGCTCTGAAATGATAAATGCCGTTGATTGCATGAGTTGAGTCCTTGACTAGATAAATTGTGTTTCTGATTGCATAGATTATATTTCTGATTGCATGAATTATGTGGTATTATTTTGATGCATGTTTGTGATCCCTGAAGCCCCAACTGATGTAAGCCCTAATGACATAAAGGATTACCTCGGATAATTACTCCCCCAGTCTTCAGGTGACGGTTCACTTGACTGTTTCATCGAGTCTTAGATAATGACTTAGTTGCATATAGTTTCTCACTACTCTACTCGTACATACTGTAACCCATCCTTTCTCGAGTCCCACGATGGGCCGGGATATGTTATCGTGCACAGTGTTACTACTTCTTTCACCGCGTCCTGGGCCGGATGTGTATAGTTCCATGCACGAGGAGACGATGCCGTACGTGAGGTGTGATATATGTTATATGTTATGACGATACGATTATTCACCGAGTCCCGGGCCGGCTGTAATATGATTGTATGTGTGGTGAAATAAGGAAGGAACACCGAGTCCCTCCTTAGAGGACCGGGTATATATGTATATTATGATGGTACGCTATAGACGTACACCACTCCATTCACCGAGTCCCTCACTAAAGGGTCGGATACTTTATGTAGGCATGCATATGAGATTAAAGCAATACATTGTGACCCTGAGCCCCGCAGTGAACCGGGTGTGATACGATGATATACATGATAAGATGATACCGTATACGATGGTATGATACCGTATACGATGATATGATGAAATAAAATGCATTATGATATGATGATATGTGATTATGAAGAAGTGATTATAACACCGAGTTCACTAGAGGGCCGGGCACAACATATGATGATGTGTATGATTTATGTGTCCTAAGGTGCAGGTACAGTAATTTATTTAGTTATTATACTTGTCCCCTGCATCCCTATTTCAGTTATGATCTTAGTTACGATGTGTTATGCTTTACATACTCAGTACATATATCGTACTGACCCCCCTTTTCTCGGGGGGCTGCGTTTCATGCCCGCAGGTACAGATGTTTATTCTGGAGATCCATCAGCATAGGAGTTCCTCTCAGCTGTGTCGGAAGTGATTCACTGTTCTGGAGGCTAAATTTTGATGCTGGTCACTTAATGTATATATTTGTACATTCAAGGGTACGGCGGGGGTCTTGTCCCGCCATATGTTGCTGTTACTATTCTTAGAGGTCTGTAGACATATGTATATGTGGGTTGTTTGTGAGTTAGTTTTGATGTTGCCTATTCGATATGTTGTGAATGTTTTTGTTATAGCAGCCTTGTCGGCTCGCATGCCCTTTCATGATATGATACAAATGAAAGAGGCTACATGTACATGAAAAAGTTTTAAACTATTGGGGTTTTTGTATATAGTATCACATCACACACGGTTCAACTTAAGTGTAGTTGATAAATACGCATAAGAGGGTCCAGGTCGGACCCCAGTTGCGGCCTACGGGGTTGGGTCGTGACAGAAGTGGTATCAGAGCAGTTAGTCCTTGAAATGTCTACAGACCGTGTCTAGTAGAGTCTTGTTTATCGGTGTGTTGTGCACCACATCTATAGACAGGAGGCTACAGGATATTTAGGATGTTATTTTCTTTCATATCTAAGATCGTGCGATAGAGCCGAGCTATAGGAAATGAAATTCCTCATACTAACCTGCGATTTTAGCAGGAAGACAACGTCGATAGAAGAAAGTAACTGACAATATTGGATGTTACGAAGCACGCAGGTAAGCAAAGGCACGAAAGCCCTATGTTAGGTAAGGTATTGAAATGCAATTGACAGATACAATTGAAAAGTGAAAGGAAAGGTAAATAGGAAAGTATAACAGGTGCAGCTCGAGTGGACATAACAGGTAAGTTCATTTCCATACTGTTAATTATGGGCGCCCTATGCGACTGCGATATGAGATGATATGACTATATATGTGCCCTGTGTGGCTGAGATGTTATACAATATGAATGTATATATGTGTGCCCTGTGAGGCATTGTTGGTATTTTCTGCGTGCAGGTGTTGAGATAGTAAGAAATACAGAGGAAACTCTGCCCAAATTTTCCTAGAAATAAGAGGAGAATGAGATACAGGGCTATAGTATGTTTTGAAAGGTTGTCCTCGCAACAATGATGAGATTTGACTAAACAAGTATGGCTGACCTCGAGAAATAAGTTAATTGCTGAGTTAATGGCAATAGAAACTAGGAGGACGATACTGGAATAGTAGAATAAGTTAGAAAGGACCTATAAGCCAAAGAAAATGACTCAGAGAGGAATGATAGATCGGGATAAAACGAGATAGTAAGGCATTTCCTGAATTGATATAGGGATAAACTATGACAAGTGATAGTTGAAGGAAGTAACTATATGGTTAAGACAAGAGTAAGACAAGAGTACAAAGGGAAAAGAATTGTGACGGATATGAAGTGTTAATAAGATAGCTTGTGAGACATTAAGGACAAGACTAGCTAAGAAGGGTAAGTAACCCATAGTAAGAATAGTGAAGAAAGTCAAGCGGTATTATACTATTGGTCTGAATGCGAACAAGGTACCAGGTGAACATAGCAAAAACCATTATTAGAATAAGCAAAACTTAGTAAGGAATTAACTAGAAGGTGTGATGTGGTCCATGTAAATGGAATGTAAAGATAGGTGTGGAACGGAAAAGCAAGCTATGGAACAAATAAGGAAGATTTATCAAGTTCCATAAGGAAAGTTTCGAATAAAGGTTATATGATGACGAAAAGGATGGGTAGTGCAAGGAAATAAAGAGTAATATGGAATTCCTTACGCCCAACCAAAAATGGAAATGAGTTGAAGGAATGATACAGAAGTTCTAATAGAGGCACTCAAGATAGATGCGATTAATTAAGTATAGGTATCGAACAAAAAGAGACATAGACAGTTACGAACTGGAGGTATAGTACGATGAAAAAGTAATAAGATAAGTCCCCTACTACCACGAAGTTGATGTGGTTTTAAGCAGGATTAGAAATGAGCCTTAGGCACACGACAAAGGTGCAAGCTCAGGAGGCGTAAAGAAGTATGGTGTACATGTGACTCCACTCTAATGATTAGTGGTATCCACTGGAATAAAGTTAGTATAATGATGAAGCTCGAAACATGAGTCATTAAAGTATAAGTACATTTGAGTGGGGAATGTGCACCAATTATGAGCCCTCGCTAATTACTGATTGGGATGAATGGAATATGTCTTTGAGTGAACTACTACATTACGGATACTACTCGAGTATCAATCATTAGATGAGATTCGATTCGAGATATTCCAAATATTACCGCACCCTACGATTGTGCTAGGGTTTCCTAGAAAGGCAACCTAACGTGGGGATGATTTAACAGAAGATGTAGATATGGTGCAACCCGTTAAATATATTGGAATAGAATTATTCGCGTGTAAATAGCTGAAGATATACGGAGAATGACATAGGTACACCCTAAAAGGGGGGAAGTGGACAAAAGAAGTACAAGCGTAAAAGAAAATCAACTGATGCTATCGCATGTAAATGGGGACGCTTAAACGTCAAACGAGACCCCATAAGGGATGGACGCGATCATACCCGTATTAATGCATCGGATTCCGTCAAAACACTGAAGTTAAGCGTGCTCGAATGAGAGTAGCACTGGGATGGGTGACCCCCTGGGAAGTGAGAAAGAGAACAAAACAAGTATGACAAAAAGAGATTATAAAAGCGGGTTAGTACAACGACACATATAGAACAGAGTTAGCCAAGAGCAGAAAAGATTATGACTGAAATACAATGCACCTCGTGAAAATGGCACAAGAATAGTTGTGCAGCTTATGAATATTGGCATACTAAGAGCGAGGTCAAATGATTACTCGATAAAAGAAAGTCAGTAATAACAATGTGATTGCCATATTTAGAATCTATTCAGGAAAAGTGTAAGATGGTTCGAGGCAGAACTATTCAGATATAATCGGTATTAAGGACAAGAGCCATAGTGGAGCCTTGACCTCGACTAAAGGAGGTAAGCCACTAGTATAGAAATGCTAAGGAATTTTCTGGGCTGCTCTATGTCCGTACACACGTTTATGTAAGGATTACAATATGATGTATGGTAAGAAAACTAGAGAAAAGATCTGAGTAAAAGAGAAAGATAGCATACCTAAGGTATTACAAGTTGGATTAAGAGGAGTTGTACAATAGCTTAAGTTAAAAGAAGCATCAGCAGTCTGATAGCCTATCTCAGGGAATGGAAACCCCGACTCAGAGGTGGAAAGCAGTTAATATGTATTATAGTACGAGCTGACCTCGCATTCTAAGGAACTGGGAGTTCATACGGGCTATGGTAGATGGGCTGACAGAATCAACCTGTTCCCCTCCAGTTAGAAAGGCATATTCAGCTGAGGGTTCTGCGAAATGACATAGTAGGGAAACAATAAGATTTCACGGAGTCCCCACATCTATTATCTCAGATAGAAAAGTTTAATTTACAGCTAACTGCTGGAAATCATTTCGAAAGGGATTGAGGAACCCAGATGAATCTTAGTATGACATTTTGCCCTTCGATTAAGGGACAGGCCCAGATGTGATCCACTAAATTATTGATGAAGTAAAGCTTATTCCGGGACAAGATATCAATTAGCAGCCTAAAGTCAGCAAGAAGGGGATACATTGATCCTTCGCAGAGCATTTTTAGAATAGATAAAGCTGCCTAAGAGTGAGACCTATCGTCCGATTTGAAACAATACATTCATTTTTCATAGATCAATGCTCCGTAAGAATGGGAACGATGCTCCCAGAATATTTCCCGTGGAGGAGGTCCACATAACAGAGAGTTATCCTACGAGGGGCAACCTATCTCCATCCGGGATCAGCAGAGTAAACGGGTTGCGAACTAAGGACATAGTTTCCATCAAGGTACTGTGGCAGAATAAGAATCGTGAAGACATAAACTGGGAGGTTGAAAAGGACATGAAACACAAGTGTCCGTACCTATTCCCGATGTCTACGGATAGCCCCAGTCTTGGAACTCGTATATTAATTACTTGTATGAAAATGTATGTCATTCCAGTAGAAAGGCATCTCCCTATGATCCGTATAAAGTCTTAAGGAAAGTTTTATTCAACATTCGGGGACGAATGTTCTAAAGGGGGGAAGGATGTTACACCCCGCACTCTTGAGCTCGGAAGGTCTTCTTGAGTTCCTTAGACACTATCATGTGAGCCGGATAAGCTACGACACTATCAAATAACTCTAAGGAAAGAAAATTATGATACCTCGCGAGAAGGGAGGTTGGAGATAGAGTCATAAGAATCCGGAAAGAGTTGGAGGCTAAGAAATGAGTCGTAGGACTCGATTTACCTACGTAAGACACTAAGTTAAGAGTCTTATACACTTAAGTTGCTTAAGGATATACCAAGCCTACATAGCACGGATTACATAGGCTCTTAAAATAAAGTGAGATGACAAACCTACGAAAGGAAGCAAAAACTAGTTTCCGAACTTATGAAAGCAAAGCAAGCAGGTGACAAGCAGGTAGGTGACACACCTAGGTGGGACCCACACTGCCACATGGCAGCATGTGACTGGCCGAATAAGTTGAGGTGGCACCCTAGGAGGCTGCCACATGTCACCCTAGGGGGCTGCCACGTGGCACCTTCTAAAAAGGTGTATATATATGCATTATGTGACTCTTAACTTGTTCATTATCCAAAAATCAGCCAAGGAAGTTGAGAGAAAACGTGAGAGAAAGAGAGAAAGCTAGGCAGCCACGGATTGAAGAACCCGATTTTAAAGAGGACTGCTGTTACTAATACTATCATAACTCCTTCTGTATAGTTCCGTTTCAAGTGATTCAAGATGTTTTGGAAAGCTATTTCATAGGTATATAACTTTCGTTTAGACTCTGAAACCCAGTTTTTCTTTTATCAGCTCGAAAAAGGGTGATGAAGTATGGGGTAGGTGCTGCCCAGATTTCGTTTTGGAAATCCTACACAGACTGCTGTTGGTATTTTGGGTATATCTCTTTGTACAAAATTGCTGTAGGGATGATTCTAAATGGTATGCGACCTTGAGACACATGTCTATAACTTTCATTGAGAACACAAATCCTGTTACCGTCAATTAGCCCTTCGAAACTAAGGGACAATACGAGACAGTAACCTACCCAGAATTCACGTTTTGACAACTTTGGTGAATTTTGACCAATTTCGGGTGAGGTAAGGTCTTACCTTCTAATTTGAAGTTTATGGTGTTTTTATAAGGTGTATTAAACACCTTTTAGGCTGCTGGAAGTGTAAAATTGTCATAGCAATGTTTAACGTTCGAAGCAATCCAAATTGTAGTCGTTATAGTCGAATTGTTGTCGAAGTGAAGTGTTGTTAGTGTGAGTGGTTGCTGCAGGGGTGTGAGGTGTGGTTGCAGGGCCTAAATGTGTTTTAAAGTGGTTTATGGTGCTGCTGGTTGAAGCCACATGACCCCTCGTTGTGTATAATTAAAGGCGTTACAAAATAAAGTCTAGACGCCCTATTGTGATATCGTATTTTTGAATAAGTCGTTTGAAGTTTATGTTGTATATTGTTGTTGCGAATTGCTTAAACATATGCTGCAGGTTGTTGTTGTTGGTTGGCTGTAGGTCTTAGGGACCTAATTGGAAATCCGGATAGGGCACATTGTAGGGGAGGTGCTGCCCAATTTTCGTTAACGCCTTAACTAGTTAAGGAACTAGTCGAGAAGGCGAGCGAAGGGATGAATGTTATGAATACTCGTGGGTAGTCTAAGTTGCTGAAAAGTCCAAGGTTGTTAATACTTACATTACTTCCATGTTAAATAGGTTTCAAGGACAACGAGGTGGACGTGATTAAGAGAAGTCCATACAAGGTATGTGAAGCTTTCTTTTGGCATGTCTTAGATGTAAGTTATAAATGATATATATATGATATGTGGGATTCAATCCATTCATAAAGCCCTGAATATAAGTCGAAACTCTTATTTACTTCTTGATGTTAGAACTCCTGCAATAGCTGAGTGGTTGCCCTTAAGTCTTTTATGTAATGAAAACTAGTACATGTAAAGCCTATTTCTTTTTTTCCTTTGGAATGGCTTAATTTTAAGTTAAATGGTATATGATATAGGTTTAGAGGTAATTCCATTTATGAGCTCTGATTGTAACTCGTGACTTGTAGTCACTCCTGAACATTAAGAGTCTGAAAGTAGTCAAACTACTATTCTCGAGCCTGCTATATAATGAATAGAAAGTAGAGGTACCAGCTCCTCTTTTTAGAGGCTCTGAAATGATAAATGCCGTTGATTGCATGAGTTGAGTCCTTGACTAGATAAATTGTGTTTCTGATTGCATAGATTATATTTCTGATTGCATGAATTATGTGGCATTATTTTGATGCATGTTTGTGATCCCTGAAGCCCCAACTGATGTAAGCCCTAATGACATAAAGGATTACCTCGGATAATTACTCCCCTAGTCTTCAGGTGACGGTTCACTTGACTGTTTCATCGAGTCTTAGATAATGACTTAGTTGCATATAGTTTCTCACTACTCTACTCGTACATACTGTAACCCATCCTTTCTCGAGTCCCACGATGGGCCGGGATATGTTATCGTGCACAGTGTTACTACTTCTTTCACCGCGTCCCGGGCCGGATGTGTATAGTTCCACGCACGAGGAGACGATGCCGTACGTGAGGTGTGATATATGTTATATGTTATGACGATACGATTATTCACCGAGTCCCGGGCCGGCTGTAATATGATTGTATGTGTGGTGAAATAAGAAAGGAACACTGAGTCCCTCCTTAGAGGACCGGGTATATATGTATATTATGATGGTACGCTATAGACGTACACCACTCCATTCACCGAGTCCCTCACTAAAGGGCCGGATACTTTATGTAGGCATGCATATGAGATTAAAGCAATACATTGTGACCCTGAGCCCCGCAGTGAACCGGGTGTGATACGATGATATACATGATAAGATGATACCGTATACGATGGTATGATACCGTATACGATGATATGATGAAATGAAATGCATTATGATATGATGATATGTGATTATGAAGAAGTGATTATAACACTGAGTTCACTAGAGGGCCGGGCACAGCATATGATGATGTGTATGATTTATGTGTCCTAAGGTGCAGGTACAGTAATTTATTTAGTTATTATACTTGTCCCCTGCATCTCTATTTCAGTTATGATCTTAGTTACGATGTGTTATGCTTTACATACTCAGTACATATATCGTACTGACCCCCCTTTTCTCGAGGGGCTGCGTTTCATGCCCGCAGGTACAGATGTTTATTCTGGAGATCCATCAGCATAGGAGTTCCTCTCAGCTGTGTCGGAAGTGATTCACTGTTCTGGAGCCTAAATTTTGATGCTGGTCACTTAATGTATATATTTGTACATTCAAGGGTACGGCGGGGGTCTTGTCCCGCCATATGTTGCTGTTACTATTCTTAGAGGTCTGTAGACATATGTATATGTGGGTTGTTTGTGAGTTAGTTTTGATGTTGCCTATTCGATATGTTGTGAATGTTTTTGTTATAGCAGCCTTGTCGGCTCGCATGCCCTTTCATGATATGATACAAATGAAAGAGGCTACATGTACATGAAAAAGTTTTAAACTATTGGGGTTTTTGTATATAGTATCACATCACACACGGTTCAACTTAAGTGTAGTTGATAAATACGCATAAGAGGGTCCAGGTCGGACCCCAATTGCGGCCTACGGGGTTGGGTCGTGACACTCCCAAAACCTGTATCTGTACCTGCGGGCATGAACGCAGCCCCCCAAAGAAGGGGGCCAGTACGACATATGTACTGAGTATGTAAAGTATAACATAATACAACTGGAAGCATATCTAAAGTAGAGAAGCAGGGGATAAAATATCAAAATTGGAAACCTGTACTTGTACTCTGTAAATCATGAAAGCATGCATATTCAAATTATACAATATAGCCAGCCTTTTTAGGGGTCCAGTGAATCATATCTGTAGGATCATCATAGGCCCGGCGCCATCACCACTTTATTGCAACACATCATCATCATACATATATACATACGTACCCGACCCTCTAGTGAAGGGCTCGGTGGACAATACAATGAGTTGTGCATGAACGGACTCGGCCCAGGACTCGGTGAAAGAAGTGTTACAGTATACAAGAATAGAGTAGTGAGTAACTATATGCAATTTAAATCATATTGGAGACTCGACGAAATAAGAAAGTTAATCTTTTATCTGAGGACCTAAGCAATGGTGTAGTCATCTCGAGTATCCTCTAAGTGCCATTATAGGCTGCCTCAAAAGTAATCTCGGGGACCCTAGACATGCATTAACATAGGGCCAAATCATTTAGGGAGTCAAAACACTTAGTCTTGTATAGCCTTTACGACTTGGAGCCTGTACATTTAGTACCTTTTTAACATATGGGAGTTTCCAGGGAAATAGTTCAACTACTATAGGAGTTCAATATTAAGAAGTAATTAAGAGATGTTTGAGAATGGAGTTACTCCGGAGCTCATATCATATTCAACTTACAACTAAGACAAAGACATGCCCAAAAGAAGAAAGTGAATAAGCTCTATTTATTCTGTACTTTCCTTCAGGTGATCTTCATATACATATTTCGTACTCGGCCCATCATGGGCTCGGTGAACCATTATGGTGTCATAATCTCATTTTCGTACCAAATACATATTGAGGGAAATGAAAGATAGCTTTCCACACACTACTATTTAACACGTAGAAGCCTTACTAGGCAATACTCAGTCCTTACAGAAGTTCCAATACTAAGCAGTGGATAGGGGTATGAGGCATACTTGGAATTCTGGGAATGGAATTATCCCCACACTTCACATATAATTCACTTAAGGTTAAACATTGCCAAGAGGAAAGGAAGGTAGTTGTACGTACTTATACCAAAAACATGCCAAAAGAAAGTTCCACATACCTCTTGTGAGTTACTCTTTATCCCATTTGCCTCGTCGTCCTTTGAACCTATTCAACATGAAAGTAATATGAATATCAACCACTCTTAGCTTTTCAGCATCTTAGGTTGCACTTTAGCATTCCTGGAATCTATTTCCTTGTCCGTCTCTTCAACTAGTTCTTTAATTAGGTAAGGCGTTAACGAAAATTGGGCAGCACCTCTCCTATAATGTACCCTATCCAAATTTCCAATTAGGTCCCTAAGACTTACAGCCAACCAACAACAACAAACTGCAGCAATTCACACCAACAATATACAATATAAACTCCAAATGACTCATTCAAAAAGATGATATCAAATAGGGCATCTAGTCTTTATTCTATAACGCCTTTCATTATACGAAACGAGGGGTCGTGTCGCTGCAACCAGAAGCATCCACACCCTTTTTAGAATGCATTTAGGCCCTGCAACAATACATTACACCCCTACAGCAACAACTCACTCAAAACTATCAAAACGTTAATTTTGGACAGCTTACTGTTTTACCTTGTCGCTTCGTTTCGAAGGGGTAATGGAGGGAAACAGGATTTACGTCCTTCATGAAAGTTATAGACGTGTGTCTTAGGGTCGCATACAATTTCTAATCACCCCTACATCAATTCTATACAAAAAGATATGCCCAAAACACCAATAGCAGTCCCTGTAAGATTTTCAAAACCAAAATCTAGGCAGTACCTCCTCTACACTGCATCACCCTTCTTCGAGAAGCTAAAAGCAAAAATGGATTTTAAAGTCTAAATAAAAGTTATATACCTATGAAATACCTTTCCAAAACATACTGAATCACCCTAAACGAAGCTATACACAAGAAGTTATACCAATATTACTAATAACTGTCCCCTCCAAAAACGGGTTTGTTAACTAGTTTTTAACGTTTTCCCTCTTTGTTCTTTCAACTTTCTCTCAAGTTCCAAGCTAAAGAATTAATTCCATAGACATCGTAAGATACCTATATACACCTCCACGTACTTAAGGAACACCGTATATAATTAATTCACGGAGAACAATTTAAGAAATTACCTTTGATCCTTAAAAACCAAGGCTACCTTGTGCCTTGTTTCTCACGTTGTTCCTCTTCTTTTGGTTGCTAGAGTTTCAGCTCTAAATAGAATGAGAATGACTTAGTAGTCATCCAAATCCACATATATACACTTCTTTAAAAGGTGCCACGTGGCAACCTCCTAGGATGCCACCTAGGTTCATGCAGCCTATCACACGCCGCCATGTGGCAGTAGGGTCCACCCCCCAAGCAGGCAGGTGAGTCACCTGCTTGCTTGTCACCTGCTTGCTTCACTTCCGTAAGTTCAGAAACTAGTTTTTGCTCCCTCTCGTAGGTTCGCCATCTCACTTTATTTTAAGAGCCTATGTAATCCGTGCTACGCAGGCTTGGCATGTCCTCTAGTAGCTCAAGTATATAAAACTTTTACATTAATAACTTACGTAGGTAAATCGAGTTCTACAACTCGTTACTTGGCCTCCCATTCCTTCCGGATTCTTATGATTCCACTTCCAACCTTCTCTACTATGGGGTATCACATCCTCCCCTCCTTGGAGTCATTTGATAGTATCGTAGCATGTCCAACTCACATAATAATGTCTAAGGAACTTATGAGACAGTCCAAGTTTTAAAAGCGTGGGGTGTAATACCTTCTATACCGCCTATTGAACCACGTATGGGCTTATTAGTTATATTTTACTAACACCAAGCCAACCAATTGGATACCTACACTGTCTGCCATACAAAGTCTCATATGGGGCCACCTAGATACTGGAATGATAGTTAATATTGTAAGTACACTTAATAGGTGGTAGGCAATTATTTGTGTTACCTTTAGGGTCAACTGTATAGGCCTGCAACATATCATCTATTGTGTAGCTACCAATCTTAGTCTGTCCATCAGTCTGAGGGTAAAATGGTGTACGAAGACCTATCTTTCTTCCCAATCTCTTCGCGGACTGATCTTCGGTAGTTAAGTAGTTAACTGTAACTTGGACTCCTTTGTCTGGGACAATTGTTATGGGAACTCCGTAAAGTCTCACCACCCTCTTAACCTATAATGTTACATAATCTCGACTGGACAGATAGTCCTTGATTGAAGAAACATGGGCTGATATTATTAATCTGCGGATAATATTCCATATAGAATTATCTGTCTAGGGAGTGCAAAGTGAGTCTTGTAGCCAAGGTCATATTGTGGAATATTGACCTCGTATATTACTTCTTGTCTTCTTTAGATGACATCAACTGGTACCCTCGCCTTTTGGGTTTTTCTTTTTGCCCATCAGAGTTAGCTACCAAGTTGTGCTGAAGTCCCCTCACAATGACCTATATAGTTGTTCCGTGGTTTGCCTTATTATTAACTGGTATTATATTGAAGAACTGTGGCATACAAGTGCACCATCTGTTAGTAATCGGCTAATTCTGCTTGTTTTGCTTAAGCTCTTTTACAATTCCCTTATCATAACTTATAACACTCTAGGTACATAATCTCATGTCGTTGCTTCGCCGCTAGCTCGAATTTTCCCATCTCGTGTGATCATAACAGCACTAACGCACCAGATCCCACCAGAATTCTAAAATTAAACATGCTTGGACGAGAGTACTACTAGGATGGGTGACCCTCTCGGGAAGTCCTCATGTCACATTCCATTTCCATCCTTGCAATAATGTGTGAAGTCACTCATCTTAGCCCAAGATTTACCTTAGCGTCTTCTCGCTAGTCTCCATATTTTGCCTTGCCCTCTCTTCTTCTCTCTTACAACAGGTGTCAGGGTAGATCTTTAATTCAACCATGACTGTGTCCTTTTTAGCCATTTGATTTAACTTCTCTTCGTATTCCTCTGTAACGTCTCCAAAATATCATAATTGTTTTTCATCATGTACTCCTCCGCTTGGTCTTATGTTGTATATAACTATTCGTAGGTTGCACAACTACTCTTATACCATTGGTATGAGGTAAACGCAGTCTTTTCGTCTCCTAGCCCGTCTTGCTTTACATATCAACTTCACACTAGGACTTGCTCGTGCTAACGTTATTTTGTCCTACTTCTTTCTTTTCTTCCTTTATGTACTCCTTGGTCTCCTCATTTCCTACCGTAGGAGATTTTCTATTCTCCTTGCTACTTGTACATCACGATATCAGCGACCAATGATGCTATTGCCATATCTTAATCTTTACTCAAACATGGACCTACTACCCTTTTCGCGGCCCTTAGTTTTCTCAGTCCTACTCTCTTATCATATTCACCCCTTTTTGTAGGAACCCATGATTCTTCACACGATCTCAGATACCGCAGCTTCTATTTATTTATTATTGGCCTTGAGCTCTTGCTAACTCGTGCCAGTATGGGATCTCGCTTGAAATTTAAGCAGTCCTATCAACATGTGACAATGTCAGTTGATTTCCTCTCACGCTTGTATTTCTCTTGTCCACTTCCCCCCTTTAGGGTGTACCCATGTCATCCTCTGTTTATTTTCAACTATTCATATGCATATGATTCTGTTCCAATACATTTGACATACTCCACCATGTCTACACCTTCTGTTAGCTCATCTATACTTTAGGTTGCCCCTGTAAGAAACCTTAATATAACCATGGGGTGCTCAGAATTCTCAATAACTAGTACCCAATCTAGTCCAAGTACGAGTACTCGAGTCATATAACTAATGTAGTAGTTTAGCCGAAGCCACATTTCATTCATCCCAACCAGTACGTCACTAGTGCTTATAATCGTGTCTGGTTCTTTATTCGGTGCACTTATACTCTGATGACACGTGTCTTATGTTTTGTTTATCACACATTTTTTTCCAATGGATACCACTTGTTCCTTTGATAATTTCACAATGCCTCAGTTGTTTTGCAATTTCTATTCCCTATCTTTGAGGGATCCCACTATTTTCCAAAGTGGAGGTACATATACACAATACCCTTCTCTACTTCATGTGCTTTTATCGTTATTGTTACCGTGAATACGATCTCTCAAGATATGTTACAACTATATATCTCATTCTTTTTCTATCTCCAAAAAAAATCAGCAGAGTTTTCTCTATATTCCTTACTATCCCAAACCTACACTCAAGAAATACCTACAATGCTTCACAGGGCCAACATATATATGCATATCATAGTCTATCACATCCACACAGGGCACCAAATATTGGCAACAAAAGGAGATATATACATAATATAGTGGGGTCTGGATCTATCAATGCATACACATCTTGGGAGAAGATTAATAGTATACCTGTAACTATGTTTGATGATGCCTCCTGATCCGGAGGAAGTCCGCCATGGTCTCCACTACGGCCTACTGAGGTATGCATACCCTACTTCATAGGGCGTGTAGCCAATGAAGAAGAAACTCCAACAGCTGATCCAGTAGGTTGAGTTGCACCCTTCCATCTACTTTTAAATGGACACTCTCTCACAAAATGGCCTTGACGGCCACAGGTGAAACAAGCACCTGTAGCAAGACGGCATTTCCCAAAATGTGCCTTACCACAGCCAGGACATTGAGGTAAAGGTGGCTTCGACTGATGCAACCCTTTGCTTATTGGTGCACTTGAAACCCTGGAGCTCGGACCGACTCCTGGACATCCCGTGTTATCAAATATTCCACCTGGGAATTAAGAGGGTACCCTCCAGGCTGGCTGGGAAGGGTATACTATACTGGTAAGGTTGTCTACCTTGAAACTCCCCCAAATCACCAGCCATTCTAGCCTTCTTATGCTGGCCTCTGCCATAATCTTTATCGGGCTGTAGCTCACTGTACCGCCTCCTAATCCCAGCCTATGCCTTTGAACCTGTTCTTCCATTAACCTGGTCAATAGTTAAACTGCATCCCTCATCGCCCCATCTTTTGGCCCTAGTTGTGGGACTAGAGGCTTACGCACTAGGGTCTTAGGGCCCACAGCTACTGCTGCTCTAAGTTCCTCTGTAGGTGGCAGCATAGTGCAACTCACCGACTAGAGCACAATTCCCAGTATAGACTGGGCACGAGCCCTAATAACTCCCAGGATCTGACTTGTTCCATCCGCTACTGACTTGCACTTCTGGGTAGTTGCTGCTTTCTTTGATGGCATTGTTGTAGATACAATAGTATGTCAGTGAGGGATTATCCTAATAACATAGCTCTATCACACGATGTAAGACAAGAGAGAAAGGTAACACCCTAAATGTCCTGTAGCCTCCTATTTATAGATGTGGTACACCACACACCGATAAATAAGACCCTACTAGACATGGTCTGTAGACATTCCAAGGAAGGACCACTCTGATACCACTTTTGTCACAATCCAACCCCATAGGCCGTGATGGGTGCCCAAACTAGACACTCGCGTGTGCCCTTGCTAACTATAAGGAAACCTGTCTCCTATTTGAGTCATAGCGTGCCAACAGGAAAAACAATATATATTATGCCAACGAGGCTATCGTAACATATAGGCACAATTGTTCACACATACATATACAACCACATACATGACTACAGACCTCTAAGAGTAAAAAGAAACAGAAACATAAGGCGGGACAGGGCCCCTACCGTACCCTTGAACATACAAATATATACATCAATGATCGATACCAAAAGCTACGCTCCGACATGATGGAGCTCTTCTTAAATCTGCTAGGTGGAATCCTAAGCTGGTGGATCCTCAAGTCACGTGTCTGGACCTGCGAGCATGAAACGCAGCCCCCCGAAGAGAGGGGGGTCAGTACAAAATATGTACTGAGTATGTAAGCATAAAACACCATAACGATATTAAAGTTGGAACAGGGATGTAGGGGACAAGTATAACAATTAACCCATTACTGTGCCTGCATCTTCTGTAGTAAAATCATTTTCATCATAATATCATATCATCATCTCTTTTCATCATATATATCACTTTATCGTGTCATCATATATGGTATCATACCATCGTACATGGCATAACCTCATTGTATATATATATCATAATATATCTAGCCCATTATGGGGTTCGGTGTCACAAATGTATCATTATATTTACACATCCATGCCTACTTACGATATCCATTCTTTTAGTGAGGGACTCGGTGAAGAGAGTAGGGTACATCTATAGCATACCCATATCGTATATATACATATCGTACCTAGACCTCTAGTGAGGGACTCGATGTTCCTTCCTTATATCACCATATACTGTACCCAGCCCATTATGGGACTCGGTGTCATAATCATCATATTTTATCCGGCCTGGAATGCGGTGAATACTCGTATCATTGTCGCAGCGTTATATCGTCATATCATCATATCACCATATATAGTATCCCCTCCTCGTACGTGGCATCACCCATCACATCATGGTATCATATCGCATCCAGCCCAGGACTCGGTGAAAGAAGTAGTAAAGCTGCATATGATAATAGGCCCGGCCCCACGTGGGACTCGGTGAAAGAAGGGTTATCATATGCACAAGTAGAGTAGTAAGAAACCATATGCAACTATATCATCTCCTGATACTCAATAAAATAGTCAAGTGAACCGTCACTTGAAGACCAGGAAAGTAATTCTCCTAGGTACCCTTTAGATGTTATTAGGGATTACATCAATTAGGGCCTCATGAACCATAGGCGTGTACCAAGATAATGCCACACAATTTATGAAATCAAAGACACAACTTATGCAATCAGACATATAGCTTATGCAATCAGAGATACAGTTTATGCAATCAGAGACATTTATCCTCTCAGAGCCTTTTAGAATAGGAGCTTATATCTCCACTTACTATTCAACATATAGATGGCTCGAGAGTAGTAATTTAACTACTTTAGGATCCTTAGTATTCAAAAGTGACTATGAGTCACGAATTATATCCGGAACCTATAAATAGAATTACCTCTAAACTCATATCAGACATCATTTCACTTACCTCAAGCAATTTCAATGAAAGAAGGAGATAGGCCTTATATGTACTACTCTTCATCCTACAGAAGACTTGAAAGGCGATGAGTCCACTTAGTGCAGGAGTTCTAACATACAAAAGTAAACAAGGGTCTTGACTCATACTCAGAGCTTTATGAATAGAATGACTCCAAGTTTCGTATATATATAACTTAAGGCTAAGACATGCCAAAAGAAAGAAAGAAAGAAAGGGTAAGCTTCACATACCTTTTGTGGATTAACTGTAACCCAGCTCACCTCGTTATCTCCTTGACCTATTAACATGAGAGTAATACTAAGGTTAATAACCTTTCACTTTGCAATTTCAAACTCTACAACCAAGTACCCATAGGAATCGTTTCCTTATCCAATACCCTCGACTAGTTTGTTACTAATTCCGAAGTTATCGAAAATCAGGCAGCATTTCTCCTATAACTTTAACATCTCCGAGATTTTAACTCGGCCACGTGTAAACAACCATACCAAAAACAAAACCCAACAGCATATACACAAGTAAATTACTTCAACATTATATAATACAAACTCCAAACAACTCGCCCGAAGCTACTATATCAGAATAGAGTTTTTAATCTTTATTTCGCAAAACCTTTAACAATACGAAATGGAGGGTCATGTGGATGCAACCAGAAGTACCCACACCCCTTTTAGAACACTTTCCATCCCTGAAATACGCCATCCAACCAGCTTCAACCACAGCACCACAATCGCAACACACTACTCGACTTCGATCTAACTACGACGACTTCAATTTAGTTTGTTCCTAACGTCAATCATCCTTATGCAATTTTCCACTTCTAACCTTGTTTAAGACATTTAATATACCATATAGAAACATTATAAACTCCAATTTGAAAGGGAAACCCTTACCTTGCCCGAAAATCATCAAACGCGTCGAAACTTGCCTCGGAAGTTCCCTTAGCGCGCCCACAACCTTGTGGCTGCTTGCTAATGTTTTGGGTTTTCTCCAAACCATAAACTTATAATAATAACACCTTCATACCACCATGGTATACCCTAGATAATTAATTTACGAAATAAAATCGGAGAACTTACCCTTTTTTAGCTCCAAATCCGTGGCTCTCTTTCTCAAGTTTAAGATTTCTCCTCTCTCTTGTTCTAGATTTCTCTTCTCTTCTTTTTGTCTCTAGAAGTCTCTTGATAAGAATGACTAGAGGATAAGTATGAACTAAAGTCATAAAACATATATATATATATATATATAGGCCACTTTTAGGGGTGACACGAGTCAACCCCTAAGTGTTGACACGTGTCAAGCCCTTATAGGACCAACGCACCACACCTCCAACCATGGGTTGCCACGTGGCATGTGGGGGCCCATCCCCCTTACTCCAGCAGCTGCCACATGGCACCCTCTTTTCTCCCTCGTGGATTCATAATTTCGTCTTACTTTACGAACTTATGTAATCCTTGCTAAGTAATCTTGGTATGTACTTGAGTAACTTAAGCATGTAAGATTTCCAAGTTGGTAGATTACATAAGTAAGCCGAGTCCTACGACTCATTATTTAGTCTTCAACGTCTTCCGAATTTTTACAACTCTATTCCCCATCTTCTCTATTATGGGGTATCTCATTCCCCCTTCCTTAGAGTTGTTTGGTAGCGTTATATATTATCCGGCTCACATGGTAACTCTTAAGAAGCTTAAGAGTTCTTAAGAAGGCTTAAGAAGCTTTAAGAAACTTTAGAAAGCCTTAAGAAACTTAAGAGGCTTACGATCCTTCCAAGAAACTTAAGAGCCTTTCAAGAGACTGAAGAACCTTTCAAGAGACTTAAGAATGCGTTCCAAGGTACAAAAGTATGGGGTGTAACATTGACGCGGCATGTTGGACTCCCTAAGACACTCTTAAAATCTTGTGCTTTGCTACGAAATTTGTCACGATCCGGACTAGGGCCTAGCAATGACACGACGATTAGGATTCTCAAAGAAACCCTAACCTAGCCTCTTAACAAATCATATGCATATATAATGTAAAAAATAAGCAGAAACTCATAAAAGTCCAATAGACATAGCATAAACTAGAAAGAATTAAGACAACATAGACTTCTACATTTGTGTCCAACAAGCCTCTCCATAGTCAATATGGACGGGGGCTAAGATATGTCTCTAGCTCACCCTCAATGTGACATAACCAAAGTCTTTAAAATGAAAGGAAGAAACCATAATTCGGACCTCGACAAATAAGGACTCACCAATAGAGGAAGTAGGAACTCAACTCTAACCACGTGGAGGGCGGATGTACTCATCAATTCCTACCTTATGATATAATGTAGGCAAAACTATGCATTAGTATGTTTGAATGTTCTAAGTATGTGGGTATGCTATGCAATATAAAACATAAGATTCAATGATCAAATAACGTGCATGCTATATAAGATGATAAGTAGAGTCATGAGAAAACCATAGTTGATCAAAGCATTTCAAAGCATAAGTGAAATCATTAAGAGCACAAAAAGAGAGTATACATATGTGGAATAGAACTGTAACCGACAATAAGATCATGTGAGCTATATCATGGAATCCCAATGTCTACCCATATATTGGGGGAAAGAGAGCCCTACTTTCCAAGGAAGAACTCTACCTCGCTAGGTGGATCATGAATATGTGCTATATGTTTATCAACTAGCTAGGCCATAAGGCAAACCTACGGTGGCACAAAGTTATGAGACAAGAGACTTTATATAAGGGCCCCGTAGGTCGAGCCCCCACCTCAAGCCTCATTTGGTGCTAATTCAAATTCCACGGAATATATATCATAAATCATGCTACACATATATTCATAAGCTTGTTCATAAAGTTCAAAATTCATATAATAGCTCAATTTCATACATCATATCTTCATATGAGATATCATTAGGATCTTAGGTCACCATTTAAGGATCCTAAGTCATCCATTTTCTTTCATAAGCTTGCATAAAAAATAGAATTAGGTCCCTAGGTCACCATTTAAGGATCCTAAGTTATCTCTTGTCATAAACTTGCTTTCATACTGAAAATTTATGATCATAACTTCTGATTGAAATTAGGGTAAAACATGAATACATGATCAATTGACTTGGAAATCATGAAATTAACTTGAAAACATGCATGATCATATACTTGCTATCAACCCATACATAATTCATAAAGATAATATCAATTGAAAGTAAAATTAAAAATACCCAAAATTCATACCATGAACCCTAAAATAAATGTAGAAAAATTTATAGAGAACTCCTCAATTCAATGTAATAATCATCACTTTATATTAAAATAGATTCAAATCATAAATAGGATCAGAATTTATGCAATTGAAATAGAGATCATAAAATCCATAATTCATACATACTTTAATTTATCAAAAGGATGACAATTGGTTGGTCTCCATGGGTGAAAGTACCCTAGGATCAATTACCCACATACCTGATTAATCAAAGAGCTAGAATTTAGTTTGAATTAGGAGACTTGACTTGGAGATCCTTGAACCCTAGTCTTGACTTGGAGAAAAAGCTTAATCAATTGGGAGAGAATTCTAAAGAGAAAAATATTGTATGAGGTGAAGTGGGAATGAATGGCTTGAAATTAAAGGGTTTAGGTACTTATAGGTTCCCCAAATGATCTAAAACTACGTAGTTTAGGAGTTAGGAGAATAGGAGATGTCCAAAATACCCTCATTAAATTCTGGCAAGAGGGACCTACAACTCGTGTCTACGAATCCTAGAAAGTACTATGGGTTGTAGACCCAGTTCGTCCTGTAACTCCTCCCAAAACCTGAAAACCTGAGCCTCTAAAGTTTTTCTATGGATTGTTCCTACGACTCGTAAACTTGTCTACGACTCATCCTGTTGAGTCATAGTAAAATTACTGAGGCTTGTATTATGCAGAAATCAGACCACTGTCCCTACGACCCACTTCTACAAGTCGTAAAATTTTCTACGAGTCGTCAATCGATTCGTAAATCTTCTTCCAAACTTCACCAAATTTCCCACTTTGATGTCATTCCTACGAATCACTCTTATGACTCGTAGGAGTTTCTACGACTCGTAGGTCCACTCTTAATATTAGAAACTGTCCTTTTTCTTGAAATTTTTCCTTATTCTGACTTTTTATCTTCTGGGGTCTTACAAAAAGTGAAGAAATCAAGTTGAATGCTAAAGAAATTGAAGCCTAAAGAGAAGACCTGTGTGGACCGCACTTAACAAATATTGACTATAATAAAGTGAAATTGCAGCAAAAAATTGACGCCAAGTCAATAACTAGAAAGAAGCTGAGAGTATACCGCAACCGTAATAGTTGAGTGCAGATTGCAATTGCAGTGTTGGCCGCAATGCATCAAAGCTCTAAGGGTCTATTTGGACAAACGATATGAAATCAGATTGATATTAAGTTAAAGATTTTGTTTGGATATGTAATTTGAATTTTTTAAATTGTATTTTTTCTTAGAAAAATGTTAACCTCACAAGTTGTAAGAACTTAGTAAAGATAGTAAAGATAATTTAGTCAAATTACACGTTTAATTAATGCTTTTTTATAAGGTGCTAAAAAACCCATGACAAAGTAGAATGAACAGAGGGAATATAAGAAAAATATGAGAGATGCAAAATCAAAAAGTGCAAATCCAAATATTTAAGCCTGCACCGAAGTCCAAACGTCATCCAATAATAATTACCGTCATCTCAGAATATAACAATATGCTACGCCCTAAAACCCCTGCAGAACTCCATTTCCAAAGGTCGTCATTCATCAGGTAAAGCTAATTCTCAACGATACACTGTTTCATAACACATGCAGAATACTCATTATTGGAAAAAAATATTTGGTTTTTTCACACTGACAGCACTGCTTCTAAAGGAACTTTACAGATTAAATTCCTGCTTCAAATTGTGTCAAGGAACTTTACAGATTAAATTCCTGCTTCAAATTGTGTATAGCTACATCTTATAAGCAGCGTATTCTGGTTTGCTATAAGCGATTACCACTCAAATCACCCTCTTTGGATCACGAGCTGCAGCCAAATGATCCTGCAAAAACCACAGGGAATCCACCACGGGAACAAAGTTAGAGTCACAGTCCTAAAATGAAGTCGTCTAGTCTTCTCAAGTTTGGGAAAGATACCCTACTGTTCACAATCAGAATTGACAGACACTATTACTCACAACATAGACAAAGATAGATGAAATACTGAGAAGCCCTACAATGAGGTATCTAAGTACATTAAAAGAAAAGGAATAGCGGATTATAAAATGCAGAGAACTTCCATATCACCACAAGAATATAGGCGGAGGACCACTTCTTTTTTATTTTTTGGAGGTGGGGGTGGGCATAAAATAGATTAAAAAGGCATAAATTTCAATGGCAACCTTTAAATTCAGGGGCACATTAAGGCAGTTGCAATTTAATGCAGATTCAAAGCAATAATAGAAAATGGAGGTGCACAAGGCCCAAACTTACCGAGATAAAATCAAATGCTTTCGTATCTTCTTTCTTCGAAGTGTTCATCAAGGAAGTAGGAGTTTGAGTAGAAATGCTAGCATTGAAGACATCGGGGAGAGCTGAACCATAACCTTCAGCAGAATCAGCAGCATGACTAGCACTACTGGATGGGTGCACGCTCCCTAATTGCTGGTAACTGGAAAGTGTTGCAAGGAGTTGCTGTTGAGCGAAAATGTTTCCCATAGCATTATAGTTTAGAGCCGGAGGAGCAAACGATGGATTCAACACAAAGCCAGGAGGCAAATTATACTGCATAGCACCCAAAGGAAACATGGGATTTGCATTTGCTCCACCAGCCTGGGAGGAAAGTATGCTGGTCAAGGCATCATTAGAAGCCTGATGACAAGGAGCAATAGTGGACTCTTGAAATATATTCTGATAGGGGGTTGCCCCTGAGCTGCCATTCTGCTTCATTGACGACTCATTCCCATTCAAGGAGAGACTATTCATTAAATTAGGAACCTCCTTTCTAGAATGATTGGGTTCCTGAGGAACTTCAACACTGGGACCAAAGATGTCAAACAGTTTGGGTCCATTTCTATTATTAGCCGAATGGATTTCAGTAGCATCTGATTTGTCAACTGTCATTCCAGAAAAGAGATCAGCTTCAGGCACCTTCTCATTACTGGTGTGGAACGAAACATCAGCAAAGGGGTCATCATCATTTTTCTGCGGGACGGAACTAAGGCCGCTGCCCAAACTGTCATCAAATAGATCATTCATCAGAGGGATGGCAGAGGTGGATGCAATTTTTATGCCTTCACCACTCTGCATATTTGCTAAATCATCTGCTCCAAACGGAGAATCAGAATTATCTGTGTCTATCAAGTCAGGCATCTGAACAGCAGGGTTACAAGCATTTGCAGACCTATCTACATGAGCCACAGAATCAGCTGTTTGTCCATCATTCAGAAGACTTAAGACCTGCCCATATTCATCACACGACTTCAACTAGGGAAGATACATAATGTAATCATACATTTGTTGCAAGATGCCAAGATATGCACATTAGATGTTTTTTCTCCTTTTCTTTCTGAAGCTGAGATGTATAACTCAAACTCTGAAAGAAACTTATTTAAATACCACAATTCACACCTTTATGGATCTGATGTCAGAATCACAATGGTGCATGACATGGAGGATAATGAAATACTTCGTTCTCCTAGTCATCTCTTTTACCTTCATTTTTATTTTTTTGGTTAAATAAATTACGTCTCATTAGCTTTAATTCTTCCACTGGCTGAACATCTTTATGTATCATTCTCTCTAGCTTTTTCTGAGCAGAACAAAGAGATTTGAGAGCATACCCACCTTATGATTATATAACCTAAGTTACATATCTGATCAATGACAATCAAGCTTTAAGTTATAGTTGCCCACATATGTGAAAGATACGAGTATCAAGTATACAGATTTTTGTAACTGAAACTAGAAAGCATAGAAGCAAGTACCTATAAAACCTTGAAGAATTCAAGTGCACATAATATTTACCACACCATGTGATAAATGCAAATTGGAGTCTCTCTCTCTCTCTCTCTCTCCATCGTCTTTTTCTTTATAAACATTAATCTTTGCACTTATATTTGTATGTGTGATTCTCATTTTTATTGGAGGATTTGAGGAGGAAAAAGAAATGCAGAGTGTTCATCAAGGAAATCTTACTTTATTTGCTTTTTCTCTTAATGATGCTTGGGGAGATTCAGAGCATTTTACCACAACATCTTTATTTTCATTGAAATAAGATGTCATAGTACCAAAGTGAGCATCATCTTTTTTCCTCAAGATAGCCTCGAGGACACAGATTGCTTTCACACGAACCTGGCCAAAAAGAAGACCAAGTAAAAATATGTGAACTATTTCGAGATTAACATTAATTAGCACAGTTTATCAGTTCAAATAAGAGATTAAGTGCCAATGCCAGTGCCGGAAAAAATAAGGTTTAAAGCTTCTACATAAAGAAGATCAATTACAATGAAATGCTTCCCATAGCGACTATCTGTACGTAGAAGAGAAACTTCTGAAAATTCAAAGCAACAGAATAGCATCACGACAAACCTGCCATGAAGGTGATCGCAGTTTTGACTCAAGGGCGTGAGTCAAAGCCAAGGCATCTAATTTTGATGCCTCCAGAAGGAAAACCTGAAGTGCATCCCGAGTTGGCTGCAGACGAACTCCACCAGAAGTTGCAATAGTTTCTAATAACCTCTCTTCTCGGGTCTTTTCACCAGAAGTCAAACCTGAATCTGCATTGGTTGTTTCAGTCTGAGATGGTTGAAGATCTTGAGTCCAACTTCCAGAAGCAGCATTTCTTGAAAACCGAGAAGTGTCATTGTAAGAAGAAATCCCTTCATATCTCTCAGTGTAGTCAGCTTCAGTTGTCAATGACCTCTGAAGATTTGGACTTCTGTAACTTCCAGTGTCATTCTTTTTCAGGGATGGAGATTGTGTAAGAGTATTAAGTCCTTGTTTTATTGTAGCACTTCCTATACCAACAACGTCACTGAGGAAAGACCTCTTATCATCTGATGCTATTTCGTAGCTGATATTACCAAAGCCTTGTATCCGACCACCAAGAGTTTCAGTGGGAGGAGGCTTACTCTCTTCTGAAGAAAAAAGAGCAGATAATGCTTCCTGTGCTATTTCACGGACTGCTTTATTGAGTGAATCACCCTTCAAAGGATCCGGTTGGCCCTTGTAGTGAATTAACTGGCGTATAGCGACTGAATTCCTTTGCATCTCCCTTCTGAATTCTGGACCAGATTTTGCCACTGCATACTTGATGACTCTGAGAGCCTGCATAAAGCAGAAAGGAGTGAGAGAAGCTAAATAGAGGATCTGGAAAAAGAAAAGGATCTATGCTAAGGAAATGAAACAACCTTTTGCTTAATAATAGGGGATTTGTGTTGGAGACGTTTGAGGATGAATTCAGAGACTTCTTTAACAATAGTGGAATGGGAGGATCTAAGCAAGTCGCAAATCTCCTCCAATTTGTAAACAGGCGTCACTTTTTCCTCATCTGAGGTCGCTCCATCGATCATCCGCGACCTCCAATATGACTCTACCGCCCTCCTGCTTGAATCCATTCTTATCAAACCTCACCGATCCAACTAATCTATTTATTCTATTCAGATCAGATCACCGCAAATCCAAATCTACTTAGGGTTTTTCACCAACTGCTGATTTTTCTTCCAAACCGAATTTCCTTTTTCTTATAACAACATTTTACTACACTATTAATTAATTTTATTTCCTTCTCCTGCATTTTCGCGTTGATTTTTCTCATCTTCTTATTATTATATAATATCAAATTTCTTTTTAATTTTAAGTAATATTTAATAAAGAAGCCATAACAACAACAACAATCCAGTGAAATCCCACAGTGAGATCTGAAAAAGGTAAAGTGTACGCAGACCTTACTTCTATCAAGGTAGGACGGTTATTTCCGAAAGACCCTCGGCTCAAAAAAAGCATAAAGAAGCATAAAAACCTCATCAAATATTAAATCAATTCTTGCAATTTCTTAAAATTAATTACAATATTTTTTCACCAAAATTTTTTTAAAAAAATAATAACAATTAATTGATATAAAAATCAACTAGTGCAATTTTTTTTATTTGAGGGGCTTCCTCTATGTAGTCTTTTAGTCCGGAGTACTGGACTAACAAAACCTTATATACGTTTAACATTTATTTTACTTGTTTTTATCATAATTGATTAGAGTTTTGTTATATCCGTAATAAAATGGATTTTGAAATGAATTACACTAGAAGAATATGATTAGTACACTAAGATTAACATATATTTATATATAATATAAATGGGGTAAAAAATGTTGATACATGGTAATTAATCAATTTGTTTCTAAATAAATTAACAATTTAGCTAGTATATTATACTAATTTTTTTGGAGCATTATCGTAAAATAAAATTATCCAAAATTATCTCCTTTTTAAAATTAAAAGACCATAAATTCAGATTATATAGATTAAAGAGAAAATTTCATAAAGGATGACAAAAATCTGTGGATTACTATATGTAGCGAGACTTTTAATATATAATGTGTTCTAATTTCAAGCTGGATACATTGTATTTCACTTGCATAGAGGTTGTATTCTCGAGGAAAAAAAATTGCTTGCTCACCTCTCTCCACTCTTGCTCGACTCTCTCCCTCTCTCGTTTATTTCCCTCTTTGTATTAATGTTTCAGAATGTATGTGTTTCACAATTTCAATTTTAAGTATCATACATGTATCTGGTATCTATTTTTATATCAACGTGTATTTATTTCATAGCATACATGTAACCTAGGGCCTAGTCGTAATACGACGATCGATCCCCCAAAGGGCTCCAACCAAGCCTCTTGACATATCGTAAAGCATGCATAAGATAAAGTAAATGTGGAATCAACATAAGAGAGTCTAAACCATAATCATAACGGAGAATGTCACTTGACAAACATAGACGCAAACATTTGTCCAACTGATGCCTCTAATCATGAACATGGGCGGGGCTAAGACATGTCCTTAGCTCACCATCAAAGTGAAGGAAATAAATGTCTTTGGAAGAAGAACAACTCATAAACCGTCCTCAGTGGATAAGAACTCACCAATATTTCGTCAACTCAACTAGCCACGTGGATGGATATGATCCTCAACCTCAACCCCTTACATTATGAGACAATGTGGGCAACAATATGCATTAGTACTTTTGAATGTACTAAATATGAGGGCATGACATGCAATGTAAATCATAAGATGCATTGATCAAGTAAAGTACATGGTAAGAAGAGATAAGTAAAGTCATGAGAGAATCGTAATGATCAAGCATTTGAAAAGCATAGTTGAAATCATGAAAGTACTTAAGAGGTCATACATATGTGGGATAGAACCATAACCGACAATAAGACCTACGAGCTATAAATGGAATCCCGATGTCTCCCCATACAATGGAAGAAAGGGGAATCTACTTGCCAAGGTAGGTTCTACCCCGCTAGGCGGATCATAACATACGTTATATGTGGATCCACTAGCTAAGCCATGAAGGCAACCTATGGAGGAACGTAATTTAAGAGACATGAGGCTGCTACTAAAGCTTTTGGTACGGCCCCCACCTCAAGTCCACTCTGTGCTAAGTCAAATCCTATAGAATACATAACACAGTAACATACTTAGCATATATCACAACTTGTTCATAAACTTTATAATTTCATAGAATAGCTGATTTCATAACATAATTGTAATGTGAGAATTGTCCTTTCATCATTACAAATCATACTTGTGTAATTCATATACTTACGCCCTAAGTCACCACATAGGACCCTAAGTCACCTTACTTCATAACTTGCATGAAATTCATATCTTGAACATACTTGTGATTCATGATCGTAATTCATACTTGAATTTAGAGTAAAACTCATATACATGATCAATTTGAATGAAAGTCATGATAATACCTTGAAATTATTGGATTCATAATCATATTCCATAATATTATCATTGAAAATAGGTTCATGCATGGGCAATCATAATTCATACTTGAAATTATGTAATTCATGTAGGAACATACTTGTAATGATCAACTATAATGATTTAAAATATAATTTAAATAACCCAATGCAATTTATCAAATTAGGGTTACAAACCCAATTGAAATTCATGAGATTTTGAGTAGAAACCTTGGGACTCCATGGGTGAAAGGGATCCATAGATCAATCCCTACATACCTTGATTGAATTTGACCTTAGAATTAAAAAAAAAGAAACTTGTTCTTGAAGAAACCCTAGCCAAACTTGATGAAGAAGAAGAATCCTTGAATGAACCTTGAGAGAGAGAAGTCTTAAAGTTGATTAGGAATTAATGAGGAAAAAGAATAGGTTTAGAAGTATTTAAGATATTTTCGTACTAAATTTAGTCTCAAAAACGTCCACATACATTAATAAGAGAATAGGGAAAAGACCGGAGTACCCCTCATTAAACTGTAACTAGGGCTTACCATGGAGGACCCATTCTAGTCAGTGTGCCGCGAGTGGCTTCTCGATGGTACTCACCATGGCCCGTGGTGGTGTCTGTGATGATTGCCTTGGAATTGGGATTTCTACAGTTGTAGGGGTAGGTCTCAAAACTTCCTCCACGGGACCCTTCATGGTTCGTGGATTGCATCACGACCCGTTAAGCGTGGGCATGGTGCAGGGCCTGCAGGTGGGTTTGCAGGAGTGACCACCACGGAACCCACCACGGTATGTGAAGAGATACACGGCCCGTGGTGGCCAGTTGTGGTCCTAGACTTGGGGTCATATTTTGAGGTCTCACAGAAGGGGTCACCACAGAGGGTTTCACGACCCGTCGTACTTACCACGGTCCATGGTGCCCTATCGTGGAACTCACTCTACAGGAGTGAACCTCAGGGTCACCACCATGGTGGCTCACAACAAAGCGTGGTGCTTTGCACTACCCATGATGGCTTCTGTGATGATCACCAGGTGCCAAAATTGTACATTTTTAGTAATTTCAAGTTTTGATCCTCATTTTTTGACTTTCCAAATTCCGGGGTCTTACAATATCTCCCCCTTGGGAGAATTCATTCTCGAATGGGACTCAAGCTAGCATAAATCGAATAAGAAAGGAACAGAATAGCCCAACATGAATGCAAAAAAAATCTCAAAAATGTATAAAAATATGTAATCTTTAAACTCAAGCAAAAAAATTACTTTAAAACTCATTTTATGAACATAAATGTATATGAAACCATGAAATCAACTGAAATGCATGATTTGGGCTGGCTAGATCATGAAGGACGTAAATACCTTAACTAGGCATGAAAGGAAAGAGATAGGGATATCGGGACATCATATCAGTTTTGGCCTCCCATGTAGTACACTCAACCTCTTGATTCCTCTATAACACTTTAATTGGAGCAATTTCTTTGTTTCTTAACTTTCTAACTTGCCAGTCCAAAATCTCAACCAGAACCTCTTCATAAGAAAGCCTCTTCTTGATCTCAATATTGTCCAATGGAATAATGGAGATAGGATTGTTACACCCCATACTTTTGTACCTTAGAATGCTTCTTAAGCTTCTCATGTTTCTGGGAAGGCTCTTAATTTTCTTAAAAGTCGTTATGTGAGTCGGATAGTTTATAATGCTATCAAATAACTCCAAGAAAAGGAGAACGAAATGCTTCATAATAAGGAAGATTGGAAATAGGGTTATAAAAATTCGAAAGGAGTTGGAGGCTGAGAAATGAGTCGTAGGACTCGATTGACTCGCGTAAGCAACCAATTTGGAGGTCTTACGTACTTAAGCTACTCGAGTGCGTGTTGAGACTAAGTAGCAAGGAATACATAGGCTCTTAAAGTGCGACGAAATTACGAACCCATGGAAGAAAAATAAGGAAACGACGCACCTACTTGAAGCAAGTAGGTGACTAACCTACTTGACACATGGCAGCACGTGATAGGTACACATGGAATCACATGAAAGTGACATGTGGTAGCAGGTGACACACCATGGGGTGGACCCCACCTGCCACGTGGCAACCATGGATTGGTTGCATAATTGAGGTGGCTGTCTAAGGATGTGACATGTGTCACCCTTAGGGGCTGACATGTGTTGTCACGACCCAACCCCGTAGGCCGCGACTGGGGTCCGACCTAGACCCCCCGTACATATATCTATAAGCTTAGGTCACATTGAATCATAAACAAGACAATATCATGTAACAGAGCCCCACTAGGCGATAACATTTTCATAAACTGTAGCCCTTTTTGTTTGTATCACAACATGACAGGGCACGCAAGCCGACAAGGCTGCCATAACATAATAACATATATCATATATCATGTAGACCCAGCTTAATCAAACTGACATACACAACCCACATATACATGTCTGCAGACCTCTAAACATATAAATGACAACATATGGCGGGACAGGGCCCCCGCCGTACCCCTGAATGGATAAAACAATTTCTATACATCCGTGGACAGTATCAAAAACTAGGCTCCGATACAATGGAGCCTCTTCCAGCTGAGCTGCATGGAATCCTAAGCTGACGGACTCCCAAAATATGTATCTGTACCTGCGGGCATGAACGCAGCCCCCCGAGAAAGGGGGTCAGTACGATATGTGTACTGAGTATGTAAAACATAATATAATACAACTGGAAACATATCTGAGATAGAGAATCAGGGGATAAGATATCAATTCAGAAACCTGTACCTGTACTTTATGAATTACAAAAACATGCATGTTTGAGTCATATCATATAGCCGGCCCTTTCGGGGGTCCGGTGAATCATCTCTGTAAAACCATCATGGCCCCAGTGCCATCACCACCTTATTACAACACATCATCATATATTTATACACGTATCCTGGCCCTTTATTGAGGGACTCAGTGAATAATGCAGTGAACTGTGCACGAGAACATATCCTGGCCCGGGACTCAAGGAAAGAAGTGTTACGGTATACACGAGTAGAGTAGTGAGTAACTATATGCAATTTAAATCGTTATCAGAGACTCGACAGAATAAGAAAGTTAAGCTTTTATTTGAGAACCCGAGTAACGGTATAGTCATCTCGAGTGTCCTCTAAATGCCATTATGGGTTGTCTCAATTATAATCTCGGGGCTCCTAGACATGTACTAAAGTAAAGCCAAATCGCTTATGGAACCAGAAACATTTGTTAACATATAGTCTGTAAGACTTGGAGCCTGTATATTTGTTATCTCTATAGCATATAACAGTTTCCAGGGAAATAGTTCGACTACTGTAGGAGTTCAATATTCAGAAGTAAATAAGAGATGTTTGAGAATAGAGTTACCCTAGAGCTCAGATCATATTTAACTTACAACTAAGACAAAGGCATGCCCAAAAGAAGAAAGAGAATAAGCTTTATGTAGTCTGTACTTTGTTTCAGATGACCTTCATACACATATTTCATACCCGACCCATTATAGGGCTCGGTGAGCCACTATGGCATTCAAATCTCACTTTCGTACCAAATACATATCAAGAGAAGGGAAAGATAGTTTCCCATACACTATTCTTTTAGCACGTAGAAGTCTTAACAGGTAATACTCAATCCTTGTAGGGGCGTTAACACTTAACTGTAGTTAGGGATTATGGGGCATACCTGGAGTTCCGGGAATGGAATTATTCCCACATTCCACATACAATTCACTTAAGGCTAAAACTTGCCAAAAGGAAAGAAAGATAATTGTACGTGCTTATACCAAAACATGCCACAAGAAAGCTTTACATACCTCTTGGGAGTTACCCTTTATCCTGCTCGCCTCGTCGTCTTCTGAACCTATTCAATATAAAGTAATACGAATATCAACTACTCTTAACTTTTCAGTATCTGAGGTTACGCCTTAATGCTAATGGAATCTATTCCCTTAGTCGTTTCCTCGACTAGTTCTTTAGTTTGTTAAGGCGTTAACAAAAATTGGGCAGCACCTCCCCTATAATGTGCCCTATCCAAATTTCCAATTAGGTACCTAATACCTACAGCCAACCAACAACAACAACCTGCAGCAATTCATACCAACAATATACAACATACACTCCAAACGACTTATTCAAAAATACAATATCAAAATAGGGCGTTTAGCCTTTATTTTGTGACGCCTTTAATTATACATAACGAGGGGTCATGTGGCTTCGACTAGAAGCACACTAACCCACATTAGGACATATTCAGGCCCTGCAACAACAAGCCACACCCCTGCAGAGCAACTCACAAGAACAACACTTTGTTTCGACAACAATTCAACTATAACGACTACAAATTAGTTTATTCCGAACGCCAAGTATTTCTAAGCCATTTTCATATTTCCAGCCACCAATAGGGCGTGTAACATGCTCCATCAGAACACATAAAGCTCAAATTTAAAGAAGAAACCTTACCTTACGTTAAACTTGTCAAACTCGCCAAAACTATCCAAAATGTGAAATCTGGACAGTTTACTGTTTCACCTTGTCGCTTCGTTTCGAAGGGGTAATGGAGGGAAACAGGATTTACGCCCTTCATGAAAGTTATAGACATATGTCTTAGGGTCGCAAACAATTTCGAATCATCCCTACATCAATTTTGTACAAAAGGATATGACCAAAATACTTACAGCTGTCCGTGTAGAATTTCCAAAACCAAATCTGGGCAGTACCTCCTCTACACTTCATCACCACTTTTGAAGCTGATAAAAGTAGAACTGGATTTTGGAGTCTGAATGAACGTTATAGAAACACGAAATACCTTTCCAAAACATATTAAATCACTCGAAACGAATCTGTACACAAGAAGTTATACCAATATTACTAACCACTGTCCCTTCCAAAAACGGGTTGGTTAATTAATTCTTAACATTTTCTCCTTCGACTTTCTCTTATTTTCTCTTCCAAATTCCAATTGAAAAGCTGGAGTTTTACTTCCATGAAGGTCTTAAAATACATATATACGTATCCACATACTTAAGATACACCGTATATAATTAATTCACGGAAGAAAATTGGAAAACTCACCTTTAATTCTTCAAAAATGTTGCTGCCTTGTTCCTTTTGGTTCTTCACGTTTTTCCTCTCATTTGGCTGATGTTTTTGGATGGAAAATGAGTTAAAGAGTCAGACAACATGTATATATACACCTCCTTAGGAGGTGACACGTGGCAGCCCCCTAGGGTGACACGTGGCAGCCTCCTAGGGTGACACCTCGTCCAAGCTTCCAACACAAAACTGCCACGTGGCAGCGTGGGTCCATCCCAAGTAGGTGAGTCACTTGCCTGCTTGTCACCTTCTTGCTTCACTTTCGTAAGTTCGGAAACTAGTTTTTGCTCCCTCTCGTAGGTTCATAATCTCGTTTCACTTTAAGAGCCTATGAAACCCTTTCTACGTAACCTTGGTATGTAATCAAGTAACTCATGTATGTAAGATTTCTAAATTAGTAGCTTACGTAGATAAGTCGAGTCCTACGACTCGTTACTTGGCCTCCGATTCCTTCCGGATTCTTATGATTCCCCTTCCAACCTTCTCTAGTATGGGGTATCACATTCTCCCTTCCTTAGAGCCGTTTGATAGTGTCGTAGCGTATCCGGCTCACATGATAATGTCCAAGGAACTTATGAGACATTCTGAGTTTAAAAAGGGTGGGGTGTAACATGTGTCACTCTCCAAAAAGATATATATCTATGTATGGATGATTATTAAGTCATTTTTAGCCAAAAACTTGAACAAAAATAGAGAGAAAAACGTGGAGAAGAAAGCAAAGGCAGTCATGGTTTGGAGAAACACTAAGTTGGTAATATGAGTATAACTCCTTGTGTAAGGCTTATTTTTGAGTGATTCAAGATATTTTGGAAATATATTTCATAAGGCTACAACTTTCATTTAGCTTCTAAAACCTAGTTTTGCTTTTCTCTGCTCGAAAAAGGGTGATGAAGTATGGGGGAGGTGCTGCCCAGATGTTGTCTTGGAAATCCTACACGGACAACTGTGGGTATTTTGGGCATATCTTTTCGTACAAAATTGATGTAGGGGTGATTTAAAATTGTATGCGACCTTGATACACATGTATATAAATTTCATTGAGGCCACAAATCCTGTTTCCCTCATTACCCCTTTGAAACTAAGTGATAATATAAGACAGTGGGCTGTCCAGATTTCATGCTTTGATAGTTTTGGCGAGTTTGACGAGTTTAACATAAGGTAAGGCCTTTCCTTTAAATTTGGACTTTATGGTGTTGTTATAGAGTATATTATACACCTTGTAAGCTGCTGGAAGTGTAAGGGAGTCGGGGAAATATTTGACGTTCGAAATAAACTAAATTGAAGTCATCGTAGTAAATTGTAATCGAAATGAGGCGTTGGGTGTGTGGAGGCTGCTGCTGGTTGTGTGGTGCGTGTTGCAGGGTCTAAATATGTTCTAAAATAGGTGGGGGAGCTGCTGGTTGTAGCCACATGACCCCCCCCTCTCTTCATACGGTTAAAGATTTTGCAAAACGGAAACTAGAAACCCTATTTTGGTATCGTAGTTTCGAACGAGTCGTTTGGAGTTTATGTTGTATCGTATTGCCATATTTTATATATATATGAGCTTCTGGTTTTGTTGTTGGTTGGCTGTAGGTATTAAGGACATAATTAGAAATTTGGATAGAGTACGTTATAGGGGAGATGCTGCCCGAATTCCGTTAACTTCTTAACTAGTTAATAGACTAATCGAGACTAGTCGAAAAAGGTGAATAAGGAGTTGTTTCCTATGGGGGCTTGGTTGTGAATTTAGAAGCTGGAAAGTTAAAGATTACTAATATTAATATTGCCTCCATGTTAAATAGGTGCAGAGAACGACGAGACAAGCCGGATTAAAAGCAATCGATAAGAGGTATGTAGAGCCTACTCTTTCTCTTCTTTTGGCATGTCTTCAAGTTAAGTAATAAATGGTGTGATCTTGAGGGTAAATCTACTCATAGATGCCAAGTGTAATTCACGACCCTTATTTACTTCTTGATGAAAGCACTCTTACAGTAATTGAATTAAGGCTTCTCAAGCTTCCTTACGTTAGGAAGTGATGGGCAGGTAAAGCTATCCTTCCTTTATCTTGAGATGTATTTGGCATGGAAATAAGGTTATGATGCCATGGTTGTTCACCGATCCCCATGATGGGTCGAGTATGAAATATGACTATGATGACCACATAAAGGAAAGTACAGACGGTGTAGAGTTCATTCTCTTTCCTTTTTTGGCATATCTTAGCTATAAGTTAAACATGATACGGTCTCTGAGATAATGATCTAGCTTGCATATGGTTACTTACTACTCTGCTTATGCATATGATTTACATATCTTTATCGAGTCCCATAGAGGGAGGGGTATGACTGAAGTCCCAAAAAGGGGTCGGGTACGATATAAGATGATATAAATATTCACTGAGTCCCAAAAAGGGTCGGGTATGACCGAGCCCCACCAAGGGTCGGGTATGCTATGTAAATGCAATGATAAGATGACATGATTGTATACCGAGTCTCATTAAAGGGCCGATTATGGTATATTTATGCATATGATGACATAAGGATAAATTTGTAACACCGAGTCCCATAACGGGCCAGGTGTGGAATATCATACTGAGATACATAACCTTATTTTAGAAGGTGCAGGTAATGTGATTTAGTGATTGTTGTACTTATTCTCTGCATCCCTGTGTCAACTATACTTTCCTTGTGGTATTTTATACTTTACATACTCAGTACACATATCGTACTGACCCCCTCTTCTTGGGGGGCTGCGTTCATGTCCGCAGGTACAGACGCGCGCTTTGAGGATCCGCCAGCCTAGGGTTCCACCTAGCAAGTTTGGGAAAAGCTCCATTGTGTCAGAGCCTAGTTTTTGATACTAAACCTCTGCTGTATGTTTTCGTTTATGCAAGGGTACGGTGGGGGCCCTATCCCGCCATATGTTGTCATTCCTATTCTTAGAGGTCTGTAGACATATGTGTGTGGGTTGTTTAGGAGTTTATTTCGGTTATGCCTATGCGATATATTGTAAAACCTATTATGTTGTGGAAGCCTTATCGGCTGACTTTCCCTTTTATGACATGATGCAAATGAAAGAGGCCACACGTGTATGAATATTTTATCACCCACTGGGTTCATGTGTTTGGTTCCTATATCTAAAAGGCTATATGAACATGAAAAAGTTTTAACCCATTGTGGTTTTATGAGCAGTATCACGTTATACATAGTCCAATTTTATTGTAGTCGACAGTTACGTAAATGGGGGTCCAGGTCGGACCCCAGTCGCGGCCCATGGGGTTGGGTCGTGACAAGGATAATCTATGAACTTCCTCAATAATGACACATGAAATACCGGATGCACGATGCCAAATCTGAAGGAAAATCCAACTCTTAAGCCACTTTTCCAATTTGCCTTAAAATCTGATATGGGCTAACGCAATGGGGACTTAGCTTCCCTTTCTTACCAAAGTGAATCACACCCTTCATGATTAAAATTTTCAAGTAAACTCAATCATTGACTTCAAATTCAAGTTCCCTTCTCCTCACATCTGAATAGGACTTTTGTCGACTTTGGGCTATTTTCAATCTTTCTCTAATGAGTCTAACTTTCTCCATAGCCTCAAACACCAACTCGGGTCCTATCAAAGAAACTTCACCAACCTCGAACCAACTGACAGGGGATCTACACCGCCTACCTTCAAATCCTCAAATAGAGCCATTTCAATGCTAGAGTGTTAAACGACAAATGGTCATCCCAATTTCCTTTAAAATCAATCATGCATGCTTTCAACATATCCTCTAATTTCTGAATGGTACGTTCGTCCTAACCATCCATTTGTGGATGAAAAGTTGTACTAAATTTCACTTAGTTACCAAGACCCTTTTGGAAGGATCTCCAAAAGTGAGATGTAAACTGAGTACCTCGATCAGAAATGATAGACGATGGAACTCCATGAAGCTTCACCAACTCTCGGACATACAATCTAGCATAGTACTTAGCTGAATATGAGGTCTTCATCGGGAGAAAATAAGCTGACTTAGTCATTCAGTCAACTATCACCCAAATGAAATCATGTTGACAACGAGTATGAGGTAAACCTGTAACAAATTCCATATTCAAGGCTTCTCACTTCCAAGTTGGAATCTCAATTTCTTAAGCCAAACCTCCCGATTTTTGATGCTCAACTTTCACATGTTGGTAATTAGGACACTTAGCCATAAATTCTTTAATGTCTCTTTTTATACCATTTCACCAATGCACCTCCCTCAAATCTCAATACATCTTTGTGGAACCGGGATAAATAGAATACCGCAAATGATGAGCCTCAACCAATATCATAGTTGGTAAGCCATCAACATCCAACACACACAATCGGCCTTGATATCTTAAAATACCATCTCCCTCTTTGAGAGGAAGCCTCTATGGCCTTTTCAAAAACTTCTTTCTTCAACTCAACCAAAATAGGATCATCATCTTGCTTTGCCTTTACATCCGCCATAAGAGATGATTTGGAACCGTTTTGTATAATAACTTCACCATCTTTGAAATCCAACAATCGAACACCCAATCGGGTTAATCGATGCACATCCGAACTAGCTATCTCTTTACATTCTCAATATGAGCAATATTGTTCATGGACAATCTACTAAGAGCGTTAGTAACCACATTTGCCTTACCCGGATGTTATAGATTATTCATGTCATAATCCTTCAACAGTTCAAGCCATCTCCTTTGTCAAAGGTTCAAGTCTTTTTGAGTGAACACATATTTCAAACTCTCGTGATCAGTGAAAATGTCTACATGGAAATCATAGAGATAGTGTCTCCACAATTTTAAAGCAAATACCACCGCCTCCAACTCCAAGTCATGAGTTGGGTAATTCTTCTCATGTACCTTAAGTTGCCTTGAAGCATACGCTATCACTTTCCCATTTAGCATAAGCATACAACCAAGAACAATTCTTGAAGCATCACAATACACAACAAAACCATCAAAACCTTCTGGTAAAGTCAACACCAAAGCAGAGGTAAGCTTTTCTTTTAACTCTTGGAAGCTTTTCTCACACACCTCGGACCATTGAAATTTCACCTTCTTTTTAGTCAAAGTAGTCAAAGGCGATGCAATGAAAGAGAAATCTTCTATAAATCTTCTACAATAACCGGCTAAGCCTAGAAAAGTCCGAATATCAGAGGGACTCAACGGTCTAGGCCAATTCTTAACAGCTTTGGTCTTCGTTGGATCAACCATAATTCCTTCTCCGAAAATAATGTGATCAAGGAAAGTAACTGACCTTAGCCAAAATTCACATTTGCTAAACTTCACATATAATTGACGGTCCTTGAGAATTTACAACACAATCCTCAAATGATTGACATGCTCTTTCTCATTCCGTGATGTAACATTCCTCAAAATACTTGTAAGTTCCTTAAGAATGCTTTGGAAATAGGCCGCTCGCGTAATGCATTATCCTTATTCTTTTTGGAAAATTTGAGTCTAAAATATCGATCAGGGGGTCAAAATTTGTGGAAAAATGGTCTCGGTGGATTTTTAGGACTCGTGTATCAAAAGATGATTTTTTTCAAAAATTGCACAAAATAGTGAGGTGTGCAGCAGCTCCACATCATCCACTTATTCCCGTTTGGTGTAATTTTTTCCCGAGTCAAAATCTGGCTAAAATCTCATTTGCTAAAAATTAGCCTATCAGGGAGCAGCTCTGCGTCGCGGACCTGGGAGATGTTTTTCATCTGAATTCAGTTTTTAAGTAAGGAATCTTTACACTTTTTCCTAGTTGTTAGTTAATGAACTTGGACGTTTTTAGGGTCTAATTCTACTCTATAAACTACCTTATACCCTTAATTCCATTCATTTTTCTATAATTCACCTACTCAAATATTTCTCTCTCTACAAGAGCTCTCAAGGACTCTATTGAACAAATCCAAGAAATTCACTCAAGCTCTCTATCAAAAATCTCAAATTCTCCCAAATTCTTTGGTTTTCTCACTCAAGATATGTGGGGATTGATTCATGGGCTCTTTTCACCCATGAAGTCCCAAAGATTCCTCAAGTTTTCATTCAATTTTTAATTGATTATGAACCCTAGTTTTGATAAATTGCATTGGGCTGCTTTGATTTCATTTTTAAATGTTATCAATGTATTTATATGCATGTTCTCATTTAAATTGCATGATTTCAAGTTAAATTATAGATTCTCATGCATAAAGCTATATTTTCAAGCTATGATTATGAAGTTAAGATGAGTTTATGAGTTGATCATGAGATAGATGATTTTCAATGAAAGTTTTATATGAGTTAAAGTTGAGATTTATGATTCTAAAGTTAGAGTTATGATGATGATCCTCAGAGTTAAGATCGAAAGATGTTTTAAAGATGGTGATCAAAATAATTCTCACCAAAGTTATGAATTCTTATGAATCACCAAGTAGATGAGCTATTCCTAATATATTTTAAAGATGGATTGATAGGCAGTTACTATGTTATATCCCATACTTTTGTACATTGGAATATTTTTAAGCTTCTCTAAAGATACCACGTGATCCATGTTATCCATGATGTTATCAAAGGATCCTTAGAAAGGAAGGATGTAATGCCCCATATCTTGCATAGACTAGTTCTATGTGAAGTAGTTATGATTTGAAATAGGTTTGGAAGGATTTGAAAAGGGTTCGAGGCCAAATAATTTGTCACAGTAATCGACCTACTTTCTTAAGCTACTGGTTTGGATATCTTACATAATTAAGCTACTTGAGTACACATCTAGATTAAGTAATGTAGTTGGTTTGAATATAAGGGAAATGTCGCCTAATTTTCTAGAAATGAGTTGTTAACATTAAAGTGCATTTTGAAACCTTCCTGTAACATAACCATAGTTCTTGACATCTTAATATAGGTTGAGACACTACTGGGCAGCATATGCGTGTTGTGTTGCGGATAAGCGTTGAAGGTATGTAAAGCTATCCCTTCTTTCTTTTGGAATGATGCATTTGAAACAAATGGACGACGAATGTATAAATTTCAAAGAAGCTCCTATTCTTAGAGAAACTAGGATGTATAAGGTTCTTGATTTCCAGAACTTATATCATTATGTCTTGATACATGTGTATGATTCCAGCCACCCTATTTTGGGTATAAGTCAAATTTTGGTATAATTTACATTTGGTATAATTCATAATAACATTCAAAAGGTACTTGAGATGACTACTGTCTTGATTTTTAAATGATGGTTCATTTTGATTATTCTATTGAGTCTCAGATGATGATCTAATTATATATGGTTGCTCATGATATTATACTTGTGCATATTGGTATTACCTCTTTCACCGAGTCTCAGGCCGGGTATGTTATCATGCACAACTTTATTACATTATCCACCGAGTCCTTCACTAGAGGACCGGGTGCGCTATATGATGATATGATAATGTAATAATATGGTTATGGCACTGAGTTCCATGATGGGCCGGGTACGGTATATGTGTATACGACTTTATTCGTCGAGTCCATTATTAGAGGGCCGAGTAGGGTATAATATATGTATATGATGATATGATAATATGATTATACAATTAGGGCATCGAGTCCCATAATAGGCTGGGTACGACATAGGATAATGATATGCATGATTTGCCTCGTAAGGCACAGGTACAGTGAGTTCTTGATTATCATACTTATCTTCTGGCCTCTCTAGTTCAGTCATGATCTTTACTATCATATTTCATGCTTTACATACTTAGTACATAGCTTGTACTAACCCATTTCCTCAGGGGGCTGCATTTCATGCCCGCAGGTATAAGTACTAGCTTCAGTGATCCATCACCCTATGATTCCTATTTAGCTATCTTGGAGTGCTCCTTTGTCTCGGAGCCTAGACTTTTGGTATAGACCCCTTTTTGATGTATATATCTGTTCAATTCAAGGGTACGGCGGGGCCTTGTCCCTCCATATGATACTGTTGATACTCTTAGAGGTCTGTAGACATATGTGTTGATTGTGTGTATATGTGTTCGGTTATGAATATATGACTTGTATTTTAGGATGTTGTATGTAGTGACAACCTTGTTGGCTCATGTATTATGAGGTTTTAATTGATTGTGACTCCTCAGGAGATAGGTTACCCTGATACATGTATATAACGCTTGAGATGATGTCCTATTTTCACAAAGCCTCCATATTATGTTTGATTTCAGTTTGACGATGTCTAACAGATATGTACACGAGTGCCTAACTCGGGCACTAATCATGACCTACGGGGTTGGGTCGTGACAAAAGTGGTATTAAAGCTGTTCATTCTTAGAGTGTCTACAGTCCATGTCTAGTAAAGTCTTGTTTATCGGTGTGTTGTGAACCACATATATAAACAGGAGGCTACAGGACATTTAGAATATTACCTTTCTTTCATATCTAAGATCGTGCCATAGAGATGAGCCATAGGAAATGAGATTCCTTATACTAACCTTTGATTGCAGCAGAAAAATGACACCAATAGAAGAAAGTTATTAATGATGTTGGAAGTTACAAAGTATGCAGGTCAGAAATGGTATGAAAGATATATGTTGGGTAAGGTATTAAAGTACGATTGAAATGTAAGGTTAAAGATCGAAAGGGAAGTAAACAGAAAATGTAACAGGTGCAGTTTGAGTTGAATATATGAGGTAAGTTCATTATTTTCATACCGTTGTTGATAATGGGGGCCCTGTGTGGCTGTAATATGATATGGTATATATATATATATATATATATATATATATATTTGTTGGCCCTGTGAGACGCTGTTGGTATTTCCTGCATGCAGGTTTTGAGATAGTAATAAAGATAGAGAAAACTCTGCTAAAATTTTCCTAGAAATAAAAAGAGAATGAGATTTAGGTTTGTAATATATCTTGAAAGGTCATGGCCACAGTAATGATAAGATTTGACTAAGCTGTGAGTATGGCTGACCTCGAGAAATAAGTTACTGCTGAATAAATGGTAACAAGAAGTCAATATTGATAGGGTAAAAAGGAATTTGGAAAGGATTTGCAATACTAAGAGATGATTTAGAAATGGAAGGCAAATCTTGATAGAGTGTTGTTACATCCCGTACTTTTGTACCTTGGAACGCGTTCTTAAGTCTCTTTAAAGGCTCTTAAGTTTCATGAAAGGTTAGTAAGCCTCTTAAGTTTCTTAAGGTTTCCTAAAGTTTCTTAAATCTTCTAAAATCTTCTTAAGACTTCTTAAGAACTCTTAAGCTTCTTAAGAGTTGCCATGTGAGTCGGATAATCTATAACGCTATCAAACAACTCTAAGGAAAGGAGAATGCGATACCCCATAGTAGAGAAGATTGGAAATAGAGTTATAAGAATCCAGAAGAAGTTGGAGATCGAATGATGAATCGTTGGACACGACTTATTTATATAAGCTACCAAATTGGAAATCTTACATACTTAAGCTACTGGAGTACATACCAAGCTTACGTAGCAAGGATTACATAAGTTCATAAAGTAAGATGAAATTACAAAGCCACAAGGGGAAAAGAAAGTGCCACGTGGCAGCATGAGAGAGTGCCATATGACAGAAGTTGGAGTAAGGGTGGTGGACCCCTACATGCCATGTGGCAGCCTGTGATTAGAGGAAAGGGGTGTGTTGGCCCAATAAGGGTTTGACACGTGTCACCACTTAGGGCTTGACATGTGTCACCACTTAGGAGTTGACACGTGTCACCCCCTTAGATGGCCTATATATATATGTATTATGACTTATTAAAGTTCCATACTTATCTAGAAAATTCAAGAACAAGAAAGAAGCGAAGAGAAGAAACTAGAGAGGGAGAGAGCTACGGTTTTGGAAGGAAATAAAAGGTGAGTTCTTCGATTTCACTCCGTGAATTAATTATCTAGGGTGTACCATAATGTTATGAAGGTATTAGTAATGAAAATTTAGATTTGGAGCAGCACCAAAATGTTAGCAAGTAGCCACAAAGTTGTAGGCATGCTAAAGGAACTTCGGAGGCAAGTTTCGACGAGTTTGATGAGTTTCGGGAAAGGTAAGGGCTTCCCTTTAAAATCGGAGTTTATGATATTTTTATGAGGTATATTACATGTATTAAATAAGGTTGGAAGTGGAAAAATTGCATAAGGATGATGGACATTAGAAACAAACTAAGTTGAAGTGGTTGTAGCTAAATTGAAGTCGCTTCTGTCATGGACCAACCCCGTAGGCCGCGACTGGGGTCCGACCTGGACCTCCCGTACACATATTTATCAGTTGTGGTCACATTGAAATGTAAATAAGACAATATCACATAACAGATCCCCACTAGGCGATAATATTTTCATAAACCGGTAGCTTTTTTGTTTGCATCACAACATGACCGGGCACGAAAGCTGATAAGGCTGCCATAACATAATCACATATATCGTATATCAAGTAGACCCAGCTGAATAAAACTGACATACACAACCCACATATACATGTCTGCAGACCTCTAAAAATATTAACGACAACATATGGCGGGACAGGGCCCCCGTCGTACCCCTGAATAGACAGAACAATTTTATACATTAATGGACAGTATCAAAACTAGGCCCCGATAAAATGGAGCCTTTTCCAGCTGAACTGCATGGAATCCTAAGCTAACAAACTTTCAAAACCTATATCTGTAACTGCGGGCATGAACGCAGCCCCCCGAGAAAGGGGGTCAGTACGAAATATGTACTGAGTATGTAAAATATAACATGATAAAAAATGGAAGCATATCTGAAGTAGAGAAGCAGGGGATAAAATGTCAAATCAAAAATCGGTACTTGGAAAAGTAAAATCATGCATGCTCAAATTTTTAATATAGCCCTATCAGGGATCTGGTGAATCATATTTGTAGTATCAGTATCAGGCCCCGTGCCATCGTCACCTTATTACGACACATCATTATAGTATCAGTATCAGCCCTGGCCATCGTCACCTTATTACAACACGCCATCATCATATATATACATACGGATGCCGGCCCTCTAGCGAGGGACTCGGTGAACAATGCAGTGAATTGCACGAATCTGATAACCGACCCGGAACTCGGAGAAGAAGTGTTACAGTATACACGAGTAGAGTAGTGAGAAACAAAACACAGTTTAAATCATTATCTGAGACTCAATGAAGTCATCAAGTGAACCATCACCTGGGGATCAGGGCAGAAGGTATCTGACGTATACTCTCTAACTGTCACTAAGGACTATGTAAAAAGGAGTTTTTGGAAATCTTAGACATATACCAATGTGAAATATCTTATAGCAGTCCGAGCATTGGTTATCTTAGAGCCTTTCTTTTTTTACAAATGAGAGCTTAGTCGAATCAATTGTTATACAATCATATAGAAGACTCGAAGATAGCAGCTTACTACTTTAAAGTTTAATCATTCACAAGTGAGTGAGGGTCCTGAAGTCATATTCAGAACCTGGGAATGGAATTACCCAAAAAGCTCATATCATATCCTGCTTACATCTAAGACATGCCAAAAGAGAAAAGATAGGCTTTACATACCTATACCAAAAACATACCAAGAGAAGCTTCACATACCTTGTCTGAATTATTCCTTATCCTGTTTGCCTCGCCGTCCTTTGAACCTATTCAACATGAAAGTAATATGAATATCAACCCCTCTTAACTTTCCATCACCCTAGGTTACACCTTAGTATTAATGGAATCTATTTCCTTAGTCGTTTCCTCGACTAGTTCTGTTATTTGCTAAGGCGTTGCCGAAAATTAGGCAGCACCTCCCCTATAATGTGACCTATCCAAATTTCCAATTAGGTTCCTAAGACCTACAGCCAACCAACAACAACAACCTGCAGTAATTCACACCAACAGTATACAACATAAACTCCAAATGACTTATTCAAAAATACGATATCACAATAGGGCCTTTAGCCTTTATTTTGTAACTCCTTTAATTATACGCAACGGAGGGGGGGAGGGTCATGTGGCTTCAACCAGAAACACCCTAAACCAAATTAGAACATGTTTAGGAACTGTAACAACACATCACACCCTTGCAGCAACAACTCACAAGAACAACGCCTTACTTTGACGACAATTCGACTATAACGACTACAATTTGGATTGTCTTCAACGCCAAGCATTTCTATACTATTTTCACGTTTCCAGCCACACACAAGGTGTATAATACACTCCATAAAATACCATAAAGTCCAATTTGAAAGGATAAACATCATCTTTCCCGAATTTGGCCAAAACCATCAAAGCGCAACTCGAAACTTCTCCAAACGCGTTGAAATTGAGCGGGCTGTTTGTGTTATTTCTTCGCTACCCCATATTGAAATTTTATGTTATTAAGCACCATTATACAACTTGGGGACACTTCAACTAATTAATTCATGGAACGAAACCCGGAAGCTTACCCCAAAAGGGCCAAACCCGTAGCCCTCCTTCCTTGCCCCTTTAATGTTTTTCTCTTCTTTTTCTTCCAAATTTCCAATTGTAAAGCTGAAGTTTTGATTCCATGAACATCATAAGACACATATATACATATCCACGTACTTAGGGAACACCGTGGATAATTAATTCACAGAAGAAAAGTGAAGAACTTACCTTAATTTCTTAGAAACCTTGGCTGGCCCTTTCTCTTCTTCTTCTCACGTTTTTCTCTCTATGTTTTGGGCTGATTTTTGAGTTCCAAATGACTTAAGAGTCATTAACATACATATATATGGTCCCTTAGGAAGTGACACATGTCAGCCCCTAAGGGTGACACGTGTCAAGCCCTTATTGGGCCATGGATCCACCCTTAGCCTCCAAGGCTGCCACGTGTCCTTGGTGGGGCCCACCCCCAAGTAGGTGGGTCACCTACTTGACCCCAAGCAGGTGGGTCACCTTCTGCCACATGGCACTTCCCTAGGCTACCACGTGGCACCTCTTTTTGCTGCCATGTGTCGCCTTCTCCTCCCCCCATGGGTTCGTAATCTCGTCTTGTTTTAAGAGTCGATGTAATCCATACTACGTAAGCTTGATATATCCTGAAGTAGCTCAAGTGTATATGACTTTTAACTTAGTAGCTTACGTAGGTAACTCGAGTCCTACGACTTATTTTTTTAGCCTCCAATTCTTTCTGGATTGTCACGACTCTATTTCCAACCTTCCCTCTCATGAGGTATCACATTCTTCTTTCCTTCGAGTTGTTTAATGTGTGTGGATAGTAAGGGTCTCATGGCTACTTTCAAGAATATTAGGGACACGTTTCAAGGTTCAAAAGTGTAGGGTGTAACATCCTTCCCCCCTTTAGAACATTCATCCCCGAATGTTAAATAACACTTCCCTCAAGACTTTATACCGATTGTAGGGAGATTGTTCTCTATTGCGATCACACCTATTCTCATCCAGGTAATTAACATACAAGTTTCAGGAGTTGGGGTTCCTGTAGACATTGGGAATAGGTGCGAATACTTGTGTTTCATGTTCTCTTCAGCTTCTTCGGTTATCCTCTTTCTGGTTTTGGTTTTTCCACCATATCTTGACGGAAGGCACGTCTTTAGTCTACAATCTTCCATTTTGCCGATCTAAGATGGCAATAGATTTTTTTTTCTCACAAGATTCCATCTCCTGGACATCAGTTATGGAATATACCCTGGGTGACTCTTCAGTACCCTTGCGAAGCATTCTTTTCTGATGGACAGGAATATAGTTTCCAAATGAGGTGGTAAGCTCAACTTACCAGCAACGTTGCCCACCTTACGAGTAACTTGATACAGTCTAACATATTCTCGGTTAAGTTCCCTTTTCTAGGGGATTCCGTTATGAACATTCAATCATCAATTTAAACTCTGTGTGTTAGTGGCGATTATCTGTATATCATTTTTTTTCGACTCTAGGCTGCTAATTCTTAGCTTGCTCAACCATGTCGGGGTCATTGGAATACTGGAGTAGTAATTATTATTGTAGGCAACTTGATAAGTGATGGATAATCATTCCATCTACCTTCGAAGTTAATCTCCCAGCTTGTGACATATCTTCTAGCGTCTAATAGTGCGCTCAGTCTGTTTAGTAGCTCGGGGGAGAAATGCGGTACTAAGACCTGTCTGTGCTCCTAATCTCTTCTTGGACTGATCTCTAGACGTTAATCATAATTGAAATCCCTCTATCTGAGATATTAGCAGGGGACACCTCATAGAACCTTATTACCTCCTTGTCCTATAACTTCACCTAGTTCCAACTACATAGGTGGTTTTGTTTGAAAGAAAATGAGCTGATTTGTTAGCCTACTCGCAATAACCTGTATAGCACCCTACTCTTACAGAGTATAAAATAGGTTCATAATGATGTTGATAATTTGGGAACCATTAGCCTCGTATAGTCCTTCTCGACTTTTTACAGAACTTTAACTGGCATTCGATCTTTTGGGTCCTTCTTCCCCTCCTTTTTTCCAATCCTTAGGGTTGGCTACCGAATAACGTTGCAGTCCCCTCATATAATGGCTCTCGTAGTCATTCTGTGCTTTGTCTAACATGATCTGGTATAATTCCAAAGGAATTTTGGCATCTAAACTCGTCATCCTGTAGTAACCAGTTAGTTCTGCCAGTTTTACTTAAACCCTTTCACAATTTCCCTTACCCCCGCTTGTAATCCTCTAGACACATTATCTTGTGTCATTCTTTACCTTTACAAGAATAGGAGAGGGTACAAGAAGTATCCTAGTGTTACCTTGCTAGTCCTCATGTTTTACCCTGCTTTTTTTCTCCCTTATCCTACACTCGATGTCAGGGTAGATCTTTGGTCCACTCGCGGCCACGTATTACTCCTCCCGTAGCACTAATTCCATCTCAGTAATTTGGCTTAACCTATCTTTGTATCTCTCGATAGTTAATTGCAACTTGGGCTTCTTTGCCTAGGACAATAGCTGTGGGGACTCCGTAAGGTCCTACCACTCTTTTACTCTACAATTTTACACCTTCTCGGCTGTGTATGTAGCCTTTGATCGAAGGAGCAGGGGCTAATATCGTTAATCCACAGGTAACATTCCCTTTAGAACCATCTGTCGATGGAGTGTGAAGTGAGTCTTGTAGTCCTGGTCATATTGTGAAATTTTTGACCTTGGGTATTGCTTCCTGTCATTCGTAAATTTCATCAGTTGGTACCCTTACCTTTTGAGTTTTGCTTTTTTGCCCTCAGAGTTGGCTACCAAGTGGTGTCGAAATTCCCTCGCCTACTGGCCCATATAGTCATTCTGCGGTTTTCCTCTCATTAGCTGATTCTATGTTGAAGAGCTGTGGCATTTGAGTGCGTCGTCAGTTAGCAGTTAGCTAATCGTTCTTGTCTTGCTTAAATCCTTTTTACAATACCCTTAACGTAACGTATAGAACTCCAGGAACATAATCTTGTGTCATTTCTCCGCCGCTAGTTTAGATTCTTCCATCTCGTGTGAGCATACCAGCACTAACGCATTAAGTTCCATCAGAATTTTGAGGTTAAGCGTGCTAGGGCGAGGGTAATATTGGGATGGGTGACCTCCCTAGGAAGTCTTCGGGTTGCGTTTCATTGTAATCCTTGCCATAATGTGTGGGGCACTCAACTTAGCTCCAGAGTTACCTCAGTATTGTCTCGCGAGTCTTTATGTTTTTCCCTGTCCTTTCGTCTGTTATCTTGCATCCAGTATTGGCGTAGACCTTTAGCTCTACTACCCTCTATTCACTTTGTTTTTTCCACCTTTTCTACCACAGGAGTCTTTCTATTCCTTTTTCTTTGGTTATGTATCTATCGCAACATCATTTGCGACTAACTCTATAACCAACGTTTTGGCTTTTGGTCTAGCATGCTGTCATTATCCTTCGTAGTGTCTCTTGAATTATTCGTTATCCTTTCATTGGTACATTCTTCTGTTTTTATACGCAGCCGCCTTCTAGTGTTATATTGTTCAGGGTCTCATCACAAACTTCTTAACGCTGCCTTATGTAACATTCTGGCTTCCATCCAATTATTGGTAGCTTCCGAACCTTTCCAACTTGGTTCAGCAAGATATCTTGTTGATGTTTAGACGTCCATCTCAAATATATTGCTATATCAGTTGCCTCCTCCTACTTTTGCCATTTTCTCATTAACTTCCCCCCTTTAGAGGGTACTCATACTTTCATTTGTTGGTGCTTATAGTCGATCCAATTTCAATTGGCAGTGCTAGCATTTTGACGATAACTATTCCAGGTTTTCTTGAAGTAGTGGCTTTGCCCCAACCTGTATCCTTTGTTTCTTGGGATGAATGGAAGTTGTGCCATTTATTCCTTAAGTTTGCCATCTTTGTCTCTTAAGAGTTCCATTATTTTTTTGGGGCGACATTATGTACACACGTTATTTTTTTGTATCTTAAGCTCCATGCTCTCACTGCGTTCTCAACGCAGGCTTTTAACTTAGTCAACGTATACTAAGTGCGCCTTACTAGTGGTCTCACTTTACCCAGTATCCTCGTATCACACTGTTTAATTCATACTTGCATATCCCCCTTTTAATTCGTATTCGTGTTCAGTTTCTGACATCTCTTTGAGGGGCTTCTGTTAGAATTTTTTTCCCAATTAGTCGGTGGAGAACTATAAATTGTTATCGTGAACCATTTTCTAACCATTGTTGGAAGAAACCAAAACCTCTTAAACATCACAGTACTTCCCTGTTAATACTTTCCCTACCTGGTCCCCATCCGAGTTTATCCTCGAGTTATGAACAACTCGTCTAATTTACGATAGGAATTGAGGGCTTGGGGCTTTCAAAAAGAGTGAAGCTTAATTACTAGACACCTTACCCTTCACCCTGAGCTTCTCTTTTTTTTACAGCATAGTTGTAGCTGGAGATACTGTGGTCTGAACTGTACTGCTCAGACAGACTTTTGTTTCTTCGAAATAGACTTTCCCCAAGTAAAGAAGGTGTCCCTTATCGACGACATGAAGAGTATCTCCTACAGCTTTAATTTAAACACAGTAGGGGTACTTGATATCAATTTCTCAGTCATCTCAAAAATCTATGTTTCATTTCCTTTTGCCCGTTCTGGAAAAATTTTGGTAGAGTTTCCTCTACACTTCTTACTATCCCACAACCTGCATGCAGAAAATACCAACAATGCCTCAAAGGGCCAACACATATATATATTTATATCCTATCACAACCACACAGGGCTGTCAATATCATCTCATATCGCAGCCACACAAGGCTTTCAATGTCAATAATAATACAAAAATACTGGACTTACCTCGTATATCCAACTTCAAACTGTATCTGTTGCATTTTCTGTCTGCTTTCCTTTATGGTTTCAACTTTACATTTCAATAGTACTTCAATACCTTACCCGACAGATATCTTCCGTGGCTTTGCTTTACTTACCTGCATGTTTCGTAACTTTTCATGTCGTCAATTACTTCCTTCTTTTGTTGTCGTCCTTCTGTTAAGATCCAAGGTTAGTATAATTTTTTTTCTATGACTCGGATCTAAAGTACGATCTCAGATATAGAAGAAAGGAAACATCCTAAATGCCCTGTAGCTTCCTGTTTATAGATATGGCGCGCAACACATCGATAATTAAGACTCTACTAGACACGGTCTGTAGACACTCCAAGGACGAACTGTTCTGATACCACTTCTATCATGACCCAACCCCGTAGGCCGCGACTGGGGTCCGACCTGAACCCCCGTACACATATTTATCAGTTGTGGTCACATTAAACTGTAAATAAACAATATTACATAACAGAGCCCCACTAGGCGATAATATTTTTGTAATACCCCACACTTTTGAATCTTGACATGTGTCCCTAATCGTCTTGAAAGTAGCCATGAGACCCTTACTATCCACACACATCAAATAACTTTAAGGAAAGAAGAATGTGATACCCCATAGTAGAGAAGGTTGGAAATGGAGTCATAAGAATCCGGAAGGAATTGGGGGTCAAGTAATGAGTCGTAGAACTCGATTTACCTACGTAAGCTATTAACTTGGAAGTTTTACATACTTAAGCTATTAGAGTACGTACCAAGCTTGTGTAGCATGGATTACATAGGCTCTTAAAAAAAGAAGAGATTACGAACCTACGAGAGGGAGCAAAAACTAGTTTTCGAACATACGAAAGTGAAGCAAGCAGGTGACAAGCAAGCACCTCAAGCAAGCAGGTGACAAGCAAGCAGGTGACTCACCTACCTGCTTGGGGTGGAGCCCACACTGCCACATGGCAGCATGTGGGTGGCCGCATGGTGAGGTGGCGCCCTAGGGGCTGCCACGTGTCACCCCTAGGGTATGCCACGTGTCACCCTCTAGGGAAGGTTATATATTAGTCATTTTATGACTAGAACTTCATTTTCAGCATTTTTAACTTAGGGAATGAAAGAAAAACGTGAAGAACAAGTGAGGGCAGCCACGGGTTTGAGCAAAACAAAAGGTAAGGCCCGATTTCATTTCGTGAATTAATTATTTAAGGTATGCTACGGTGATATAGCGGTGTTTAATAATGAAAATTTCGGATTTGGGGCAGCAAGAAGCCACGCAAACAGCCCCTTAGTTTCAGCCGCGTCGAGGAGTTCCGAAGTTAATTTTCAGCACGTTTGGAGAGCCGTTTGTTAAAGTATGGTTTGATTCTCTTCTCCCACATTTTTGTGAGGGTTTATACATGCTATGGAGGTGTTATTAACATAAAGTTATGATTCGGAGCAGCACAAAAAAGATACAAACAGTCCGCTAAAGTTTCAGCATGTTAAGAAACTTCCAAGGCGAATTTTGGCGAGTTTTGGCCAATTACGGATAAGGTAAGGTCTTCCCCTCTAATTTGAAGCTTATGATGTTATTATAGGGTGTATTACAAACCTTAGGGGCTGCTGGAAGTTGGGGAAAAGGTTTGAAAAGTTCGGCATTCGAAATAAGCTAAATTGTAGTCGCTATAGTTGAATTATCGTCGAAATAAAGTATTGCTCTTGTGAGGTGATGCTGTAGGGGTGTGGCTTGTTGTTGCAGGGCCTAAATATATTCTAATGTGGGTTAGGGTGCTGATGGTCAAAGCCACATGACCCCTCGTTGCGTATAATGAAAGGCGTTACAAAATAAAGGCTAGACGCCCTGTTGTGAAATCGTATTTTTGAATAGGTCGTTTGGAGTTTTATGTTATATATTGTTGGTGTGAATTGCTGCAGGTTGTTGTTGTTGGTTGGCTATAGGTCTTAGGGACCTAATTGGAAATTCGGATAGGGCACATTATAGGGGAGGTGCTGCCCAATTTTCGTTAACGCCTTAATAAACTAAAGAACTAGTCGAGGAAACGACTAAGGAAATAGATTCCATTAACACTAAGGTATAACCTAAGATGCTGGAAAATTAAGAAGAGTTGATATGCATATTACTCTCCTGTTCAATAGGTTCAAATGATGACGAGACGAACAGGATAAGGAATAACTCAGACGAGGTACGTGAAGCTTTCTTTTGGCATGTTTATGAAATAAGTATGTAGAGCTGTTCTTCTTTTCTTTTGGCATGTCTTAGGTATAAGTTATGAATTCTGTGTATACGAAATGTGGGGATAGTTCCAAATGTAATTCATAATGGTATCCACTTTGTAATGTTAAGACTCCTATAATAGTTGAGTTTTTCCAGGCTACTAGATCATGAATAGTAGTATGTGTAAAGCCTGTCTGTTCTTTCTTTTGGAAGGTCTTAAGTATAAATGTAATAGCATATGATATGAGGTGGAGGTAGTTCTAATTATAAGCTCTAGGTATGATTGTGACTTTTGTTTACTACTTGGTATTAGAATTCTTAAAATAGTTAAACTACCCTTGAGTCTCCTATCTGCTGAATAATACTTGAATGTGTCAGCTTCTATTCCTAAAGTCTCTGCGACGACAAATGTCTCTACTTCCATAAGCTGTTTAACCTTGTCTCGATACACGTCTACGATTCTTGAAACTCCAGTTGATATGCTCCGTAACGATGTTTAGAAGATACTTAAGACGATTACTACTCTGATCTTCAGGTGACGATTCATTTGACTGTTTCATTGAGTCTCAAAAGATGACTTAGTTGCATATAGTTTCTCACTACTCTATTCGAGCACCCTGTAACCCATCTTCCTCCGAGTCCCATAAGAGGGCTGGGAATGCGATCGTGCCTAGTTTTACTATTCGTTCACCGAGTCCCGGGCTGGCTATATATATAAGAAATATACGAGGATGAAATGTCATATACGATGAAGTGAAGCATACGATGATGCCGTATGTAATGATGCCGTCATCGCGTCCCGGGCCGGATATGTACATATAATGACATAATGGAAAATGTGGATTGAGCCATATGTTCGTCGGCATTGTTTTAAATTACGGATCGGGCCAAACGTTCCTCGGCGTATTTTACTATATGATGATGGTACACTATAGACGTATACTACTCTTTCACCGAGTCCCTCACTAAAGGGCCGGACACTTTATGTAGGCATGTATATGAAAGTATAGGGATACATTTGTTACCCCGAGCCCCAGAGTGAACCGGATATACGGTGATGATATACGAGGTTAGTCGCATACGATGATATGATGCTGTATACGATGACATGATAAAATAATATACATGATGATATGATGACTCATGATTATGATGAAACGATTATGGTACCGAGTTCACTAGAGGGCCGGGTACAGGGTATGATAAGGTATATGACTGCATGTCTTAAGCTGCAGGTACAGTAATCTGTTAACTGTTATACATGTCTTCTATATCCCCATTTCAGTTGTTGTCTCAGTTATGATGTTATGCTTTATATACTCAATACATATGTCGTACTGACCCCCCTTTCTTCGGGGGGCTGCATTTCATGCTCGTAGGTACTGATGTTCGTTCTGGAGATTCGTCAGCTTAGGAGTTCCTCTCAGCTATGTCGGAAGTGCTTCACTATTCTGGAGCCTAGTTTTTGATACTGGTTATTTGATGTACATATTCATTTATTCAGAGGTACGGCGGGGGCCCTATCCTACCATATGATGCAGTTATTACTCTTAGAGGTCTGTAGACATGTGTATGTGGGTTATTTGTAAGTTCGTTCTAGTTTTGCTCATATGACGTATTGCAAATGTTTTTATGTTATGGTAGCCTCATCGGCTTGCGTGCCCTTTCCTGTTATGATACAGGTGATAAATGCCACAAAGCTCATATCATATTCTGCTTACATCTAAGACATGCCAAAAGAGAAAAGATAGGCTTTACATACCTGTCACGACCTAACCCCATAGGCCGCGACTGGGGTTCGATCTAGACCCCCCCCCCTATATACATATCTATCAGCTGTGGTCACATTGAACTGTAATTAAATAATATCATGTAACAAAGCCCTATTGGGCGATAACATTTTCATAAACCTGTAGCCCTTTTCATTTGTACCACAACACGATAGGCACGCAAGCCGACAAGGCTGCCATAACATAATAACATATATCATATATCATGTAGACCCAGCTGAATTAAACTGATATACACAACCCACATATACATGTCTGCAGACCTCTAAACATATAAATGACAACATATGGCGGGACAGGGCCCCCGCCGTACCCCTGAATGGATAAAATAATTTCTAAACATCCGTGGACAGTATCAAAAACTAGGCCCCGATATAATGGAGCCTCTTCCAGCTGAGCTGCATGGAATCCTAAGCTGATGGACTCTCAAAACCTGCATCTGTACCTGCGGGCATGAACGCAGCCCCCCGAGAAAGGGGGTTAGTACGATATATGTACTGAGTATGTAAAACATAATATAATACAACTAGAAGCATATGTGAGATAGAGAATCAGGGGATAAGATATCAATTCAGAAACTTGTACCTGTACTTTGTGAATTACAAAAACATACATGTTCGAGTCATATCATATAGCCGGCCCTTTCGGGGGTCCGGTGAATCATCTCTGTAAAATCATCTCTGTAAAACCATCATGGCCCCAGTGCCATCACCATCTTATTACAACACATCATCATATATCTATACACGTATCCTGGCCCTCTATTGAGGGACTCAAGGAATAATACAGTGAACTGTGCACGAGAACATATCCTGGCCCGGGACTCAAGGAAAGAAGTGTTACGATATACACGAGTAGAGTAGTGAGTAACTATATGCAGTTTAAATCATTATCAGAGACTCGACAGAATAAGAAAGTTAAGCTTTTGTTTGAGGACCCGAGTAATGGTGTAGTCATCTCGAGTGTCCTCTAAATGCCATTATGGGCTGTCTCAATTATAATCTCGGGGCTCTTAGACATGTACTAAAGTAAAGCCAAATCTGTTATGGAACCAAAAACATTTGTTAACAAATAGTCTATAAAACTTGGAGCCTGTACATTTGTTACCTTTTTAACATATAAAAGTTTCCAGGGAAATAGTTCGATTATTATAAAAGTCCGATATTCAGACATAAATAAGAGATGCTAAGAATGGAGTTACTCCGGAAATCATATCATGTTTAACCTACAACTAAGACATGCCAGAAGAAGAAAGAGAATAAACTATATATAGTCTGTACTTTCCTTTATGGGATCTTCATACACATATTTCATACCCGGCCCATCATGGGGCTCGGTGAATCATTATGGCATCATAATCTCACTTTCATGCCAAGTACATAGCAAGATAAAAGAGAGATAGCTTTTCATAAACTACTCTTTAACACGTAGAAGCCTTAACAGGCAATACTCAATCTTTATAGGGGTTCCATTTTCAAACAGTGGATGGGGATTAAGAGGCATACTTGGAGTTCTGGGAATGTCATTATTCCCACATTCCACATACAATTCACTTAAGGCTAAGACTTGCCAAAAGGAAAGAAAGATACTGTACGTGCTTATACCAAAACATGCCACGAGAAAGCTTTACATACCTTGTCTGAATTATTCCTTATCCTGCTTGCTTCGCCGTCCTTTGAACCTATGAATACATGAAAGTAATATAAATATCAACCCGTCTTAACTTTCCAGCATCTTAGGTTACACCTTAGTATCAATGGAATCTATTTCCTTAGTCGTTTCCCCGACTAGTTTTGTTATTCGCTAAGGCATCGACGAAAATTGGGCAGCACCTCCCCTGTAATGTGCCCTATCCAAATTTCCAATCAGGTCCCTAAGACCTACAGCCAACCAACAACAACAACCTGCAGCAATTCATACCAACAATATACAACATAAACTCCAAACGACTTATTCAAAAATACGATATCAAAATAGGGCGTCTAGCCTTTATTTTGTGACGCCTTTAATTATACATAACGAGGGGTCATGTGGCTTCTACAAGCATCACCCTAACCCACATTAGGACATATTTAGGCCCTGCAACAACAAGCCACACCCCTGCAGCAGCAACTCACAAGAACGACACTTTATTTCGATGACAATTCACTTCTAGCGACTCCAATTTAGTTTATTTCGAACGTCGAGCATTTCTACGACATTCTTAAACTTCCAGCAGCATACAAGGTGTGTAATACACCATATAACAATACAATAAACTCCAATTTAAAAGGAAAGGCCTTACCTTACATTAAACTTGTCAAACTCGCCAAAACTATCCAAAATGTGAAATCTGGACAGTTTACTGTTTTACCTTGTCGCTTCGTTTCGAAGGGGTAATGGAGGGAAACAGGATTTACGTCCTTCATGAAAGTTATAGACATGTGTCTTAGGGTCGCAAAAATTTTCCAATCATCCCTACATCAATTTTGTACAAAACGATATGACCAAAATACTTACAGCTGTCCGTGTAGAATTTCCAAAACTAAATCTGAGCAGTACCTCCTCTACGCTTCATCACCATTTTTCGAGCTGATACATGTAAAACTGGATTTTGGAGTCTGAATGAAAGTTATAGATACACGAAATACCTTTCCAAAACATATTAAATCACTCGAAACGAATCTTTACACAAGAAGTTATACCAATATTACTAACCACTGTCCCTTCCAAAAACGGGTTGGTTAATTAGCGTTTTCTCTTATTTTCTCTTCCAAATTCCAATTGAAAAGCTGGAGTTTTACTTCCATGAAGGTCTTAAAATACATATATACGTATCCACGTACTTAAGGTACACCGTATATAATTAATTCACGGAAGAAAATTAGAAAACTAACCTTTAAACTTCAAGAACCATGGCTGCCTCTCTATTTCTCTCCCTCACGTTTTTTTTCTCTATGTTGGCTGATGTTTTGATGGATAACTGAAGTATATGATATATATCAACATATATATGTGGCTTTAGGGTGTGACACGTGTCAACCCCAAGAGGTGACATGTGTCCAGCCCCTATTGGGCCACCGTATCATGTTGTCAACTATGGGCTGCCATGTGGCAGTGGGGTCCACCCCCTAAGCAGGTGGGTCACCTACTTGACCCCAAGCGGGTGGGTCACCTTCTTGCTTGAGGTGCTGCCACGTGTCGCTTCTTCATTGGCTACCACGTGTCGTCTTTTTTTCCCCTTCCTCGTGGGCTCGTAATCTCGTCTTATTTTATGTACCTATGTAATCCGTGCTACATAAGTTTGATATATGCTTAAGTAGCTCACGTGCATATGACTTTTAACTTAGTAGCTTACATAGGTAAATCGAGTCTTACGACTCATTACTTGGCCTCCAATTCCTTCCGGACTCTTATGATTTCATCTCCAACCTTCTCTAGTATGGGGTATCACATTCTCCCTTCCTTAGAGCCGTTTGATAGTGTCGTAACTTAAGTGGCTCACATACTAGCTTCTAAGTAACTTAAGGGACATTCCGAGTTCAAAGATGTGGGGTGTAACATCCTTCCCCCCTTTAGAACATTCATCCCCGAATGTTAAATGCAACCTTCTGTAAGACTTTATATAAATTATAGAGGGGTTCCTTTCCTTTATGCTATCACATGCATTCCCATCTATATTATTAACATACGAGTTCTCAAGAGTTGGAGTTACCTGTAGACATCGGTTACAGGTGGAAATACTTGTATTCCATATTCTCTTCAGTTCCCTGATTATCCTCTTTCTGGTTTTGGTTTTTCCACCGTAACTTGATGGAAGATACGTCTTTAGTCTACAATCTTCCAGTTTGCCGATCCAGGATGGTGGTAGGATTTTCCTCATAGGATTCCATCTACTGGACCTCATTTATGGAATATACCCTGGGTGACTCGTCAGTATCTAATGGACTGGGCGTATAGTTTCCAACTGAGGTGGTAAGCTTAACTTACCAGCCACGTTGCCCACCTTATGAGTAATTTGATACCGTCTAACATATTCTAGGTCAAGTTCCTTTTCTAGGTGACCCTATGATGAACATCCAATCATCAACTTGAACTCTGTATGTCGACGTCGATTATCTATATATCATTCCTGCCGACTCTGGGCTTTTAGTCAATAGCTTGCTTAATTATGTCGAGGCCATTGGAATACTAGTGTAGTAATTATTATTGTAGGCAATTTGATAAGTGATGGATAATTATTCCGGCTACCTTCGAAGTTAATCTCCCGGCTTGTGACATATCTTCTAGCGTCTAATAGTGCGCTCAGTCTGTTTAGTAGCTCGAGGGAGAAATACGGTACTAAGACCTGTCTGTGTTCCTGACCTCTTCTTGGACTGATCTCAAGGCGTTAATTATAATTGAAGTCCCTTTATCTGGATATTAGAGGAGGAAACCTCACGGAACCTTACCATTCTCCATGTTCTATAACTCCCTCTAATTTTAGCAGCATAGGTGCTCTTGATTGGAAGCAAATGGGCTGATTCCTTAGACTAATCACAACAACTCATATAGCACCCTACTCTTACCAAGTATAAAATGGGTGCGTAATGACGTGGATAATTTGGGAACTATTAGCCTCGTATAGTCTTTCTCGACTCTTTTCAGAACTTTAACTAGCATTCGATCTTTTGGGTCCTTCTTCCCCTCTTTTTCCAATCCTTAGGGTTGGCTACTGAATAATGTTGCAGTCCCCCCATATAATGGCGCTCGTAGTCGTTCTGTGCTTTGTCTAACATGATCTGGTGTAATTCTAAAAGAGTTTTGGCATAGAAGCTCGCTATCCTATAGTAACCAGCTAGTTCAGTCAGTTTTACTTAAACCTTTTCAAAATTTCCCTTACCCCCGCTTATAATCCTCTAGACACATTATCTTGTGTCATTCTTTACCTTTACAAGAATACAAGAGGGTACAAGAAGCATCCTAGCATTACCTCGCCAGTCCTCATATCTTGCCCTCCCTTTCCTCCCTTCCTACACTCGAGGTCGGGGTAGATCTTTGGTCCAATCGTGGCCATGTCTTACTTCACCCGTAGTACTAATTCCATCTCGGTAGTTTGGCTTAACTTATCTTTGCACCTCTCGGTAGTTAGTTGCAACTTGGGCTCCTTCGTTTGGGATAATAGCTGTGGGGACTCCGTAAGGTCCTACCATGTTTTTTTTTCTATAATTTTACACCTTCTCGGCGGATTAGGTAACCTTTGATCGAAGGAGTAGGGACTAATATCGTTATTCCACAAGTAACATTCCCTCCAGAGTCATCTGGCGCTAGAGTGCAAAATGAGTTTTGTAGTCCTGGTCATATTGTGGGATTTCCGACCTTGGGCACTGCTTCCTGTCATTTGTAAATTACATCCGCTAGTACCCTTACCTTTGGCGTTTGCTTTTTCGCCCTCAGAGTTGGCTACCAAGTGGTGTCAAAATTCCCTCGCCCACTGGCCTATATAGCCATTCTGCGGTTTTCCTCTCATTAACTAGTTCTATGTTGAAGAGTTGTGGCACTCAAGTGTGTCGTCAGTTAGCAAATAGCTAATCCTTCTTGTTTTTCTTAAGTCCTTGTTAGAATTTCCTTAACGTATCTTATAATACTCTGGGTACATAATCTCATATCGTTTCTCCGTCACTAGTTTAGATTCTTTCATCTCACGCGATCACACCAGCACTAATACATTAACGTCCATCAGAATATTGAAGTTAAGCGTGCTGGGGCGAGAGTAATATTGGGATGGGTGACCTCCATGGGAAGTCTTCATATCGCATTTCATTATAACCTTTTCCACGAGGTGCGGGCACTCAACTTAGCTCAAGATTTACCTCAGCGTTGTCTCGCGAGTCTTTATGTTTTGCCCCGTCTTTTCGTCTGTTATCTTGCATCTAGTATCGGTGTAGACCTTTAGCTCCACAATCCTTTATTCACTTTATGTTCTCCTTATTTTCTACCACAGGAGGCTTTCTATTCCTTTTTCTTTCGTTATTTATCTATCGCAACATTATTTGCGACTAACTCTATAACCAACATTTTGGCTTTTGGTATAGCATACTGTCGTTATCCTTTGTAGTGTCTCTTGAATTATTCGATATCCTTTCATTGGTACATTCTTCTATTTTTATACGCAGCCGCCTTCTAGTGTTATGTTGTTCAAGGTCTCGTCACAAATTTCTTAACGCTACCTTATATAGCATTCTGGCTTCCATCTAATTATTGGTAGCTTCCGGACCTTTCTAACTTGGTTCGGCAGGATATCTTATTGAAGTTTAGACGTCCATCTCAAATATATTACCATATCGATTGCCTTCACCTTACTTTTGCCATTTTCTAATTAACTTCCCCCCTTTAGAGGGTACTCGTGCTTTCCTCTGTATGTACTTGTAGTCATTCCAATTTCAATTAGGCGGTACTAGTATTCTGGGAATAACTATTCTAGGTTTTCTTAAAGTAGTGGCTTTGTCCTAACCTATATCCTTTGTTTCTTGGGATGAATGGAAGTTGTTCCAATTATTCTTTAAGTTTGCCATCCTCGTCCCTTGAGGGTTCCACTATTTTTGGGGCGATGTTGTGTACACGCGTCATTTCTTTTATATCTTAAGCCCCATGCTCTTACTGCGTTCTCAATGCAGGCCTTTAACTTAGGCAACGCGTACTAAGTGCGTCTTACTAGTGGTTCCAATTTATCCCTGCATACTCGTATCACACTGTTCAGTTCATACTTACATATCCCCCTTTTAACTCGTATATATATTTGGTTCCGACATCTCTTTGAGGTGCTTCTATTAGAAGTTCTTTCCCCAATTAGTCGGTGGCAAATTATAAACTATTATCGTACATCATTTTCCAACCATTGTTGGAAGAAATCAGAACCTCTTAAACATCACAGTACTTTTTTTTAGTACTTGACCTACCTGGTCTCCTTCTGAGTTTATCCTCGAGTTATGAAAAACTCATCTAATTTACAATTAGGAGTTGAGGGCTTGGTATTTTTTTCAAAAAGAGTGAAACTCATTCGTGGGACATCTTATCCTTCACCCTGAGCCCTCTGTGTATATTCCTACAATACAAATACGGCTGGAGATACCGTAATCTGAACTTTACTACTTAAATAAGCCTTTGTTCCTCCGAAATAAAATTCTTCGAGTAACAAGGGTGCCCCTTGTCGGCGACCTGAAAGATACCTCTTACAGTTTTAGTTAAACACAGTAGGGGTATTTGGTATCAATTTCTCGGGCATCTCAAAAATCTATGCTTCATTTCCTTTTCCTTGTTCTAGGAAAATTTTGGCAGAGTTTCCTCTACATTTCTTACTTATCCAAAACCTACACGTAGAAAATACCAACAATGCCTCACAGGGCCAACATATATATATATATATCATATCACAGCCGCCCAGGGCCTTCAATGTCATCTCATATCGCAGCCACACAGGGCTTTCAATGTCAACAATAATATAAAAATACTGGACTTACCTCATATGTCCCACTTCAAACTACATCTGTTGCACTTTTTGTCTGCTTTTGTTTCAGGTTTCAACTTTATATTTTAATACCTTACCCGCCGGATATCTTTTGTGGCTTTACTTTACTTACCTGTATGCTTCGTAACTTTCCATGTCGTCAATTACTTCCTTCTGTTAGTGTCGTCCTTCTGTTAAGATCCAAGGTTAGTATAAGGAATTTTTCCTATGACTCGGATCTAAAGCACGATCTCAGATGTAGAAGAAAGGTAACATCCTAAATGTCCTGTAGCTTCCTGTTTATAGATGTGGCGCGCAACACATCGATAACCAAGACTCTATTAGACACGGTCTGCAGACACTCTAAGGACGAACTGCTCTGATACCACTTCTGTCACGACCTAACCCCGTAGGCCGCGACTGGGGTCCGATCTAGACCCCCCCGTATACATATCTATCAGCTATGGTCACATTGAACTGTAATTAAACAATATCATGTAACAAAGCCCTATTGGGCGATAACATTTTCATAAACCTGTAGCCCTTTTCGTTTGTACCACAACACGATAGGGCACGCAAGCCGACAAGGCTGCCATAACATAATAACATATATCATATATCATGTAGACCCAGCTGAATTAAACTGATATACACAACCCACATATACATGTCTGCAGACCTCTAAACATATAAATGACAATATATGGTGGGACAGGGCCCCGCCGTACCCCTAAATGGATAAAACAATTTCTATACATCCGTGGATAGTATCAAAAACTAGGCCCCGATATAATGGAGCCTCTTCCAGCTGAGCTGCATGGAATCCTAAGCTGATGGACTCTCAAAACCTGCATCTGTACCTGCGGGCATGAACGCAGCCCCCCCCCCCCGAAAAAGGGGGTCAGTACGATATATGTACTGAGTATGTAAAACATAATATAATACAACTGGAAGCATATGTGAGATAGAGAATCAGGGGATAAGATATCAATTCAGAAATTTGTACCTGTACTTTGTGAATTACAAAAACATGCATGTACGAGTCATATCATATAGTCGGCCCTTTCGGGGGTCCGGTGAATCATCTCTGTAAAATCATCTCTGTAAAACCATCATGGCCCCAGTGCCATCACCATCTTATTACAACACATCATCATATATCTATACACGTATCCTGACCCTCTATTGAGGGACTCAAGGAATAATACAGTGAACTGTGCACGAGAACATATCCTGGCCCGGGACTCAAGGAAAGAAGTGTTACGATATACACGAGTAGAGTAGTGAGTAACTATATGCAGTTTAAATCATTATCAGAGACTCGACAGAATAAGAAAGTTAAGCTTTTGTTTGAGGACCCGAGTAATGGTGTAGTCATCTCGAGTGTCCTCTAAATGCCATTATGGGCTGTCTCAATTATAATCTCGGGGCTCTTAGACATGTACTAAAGTAAAGCCAAATCTGTTATGGAACCAAAAACATTTGTTAACAAATAGTCTATAAAACTTGGAGCCTGTACATTTGTTACCTTTTTAACATATAAAAGTTTCCAGGGAAATAGTTCGATTATTATAAAAGTCCGATATTCAGACATAAATAAGAGATGCTAAGAATGGAGTTACTCCGGAAATCATATCATGTTTAACCTACAACTAAGACATGCCAGAAGAAGAAAGAGAATAAACTATATATAGTCTGTACTTTCCTTTATGGGATCTTCATACACATATTTCATACCCGGCCCATCATGGGGCTCGGTGAATCATTATGGCATCATAATCTCACTTTCATGCCAAGTACATAGCAAGATAAAAGAGAGATAGCTTTTCATAAACTACTCTTTAACACGTAGAAGCCTTAACAGGCAATACTCAATCTTTATAGGGGTTCCATTTTCAAACAGTGGATGGGGATTAAGAGGCATACTTGGAGTTCTGGGAATGTCATTATTCCCACATTCCACATACAATTCACTTAAGGCTAAGACTTGCCAAAAGGAAAGAAAGATACTGTACGTGCTTATACCAAAACATGCCACGAGAAAGCTTTACATACCTTGTCTGAATTATTCCTTATCCTGCTTGCTTCGCCGTCCTTTGAACCTATGAATACATGAAAGTAATATAAATATCAACCCGTCTTAACTTTCCAGCATCTTAGGTTACACCTTAGTATCAATGGAATCTATTTCCTTAGTCGTTTCCCCGACTAGTTTTGTTATTCGCTAAGGCATCGACGAAAATTGGGCAGCACCTCCCCTGTAATGTGCCCTATCCAAATTTCCAATCAGGTCCCTAAGACCTACAGCCAACCAACAACAACAACCTGCAGCAATTCATACCAACAATATACAACATAAACTCCAAACGACTTATTCAAAAATACGATATCAAAATAGGGCGTCTAGCCTTTATTTTGTGACGCCTTTAATTATACATAACGAGGGGTCATGTGGCTTCTACCAGCATCACCCTAACCCACATTAGGACATATTTAGGCCCTGCAACAACAAGCCACACCCCTGCAGCAGCAACTCACAAGAACGACACTTTATTTCGATGACAATTCACTTCTAGCGACTCCAATTTAGTTTATTTCGAACGTCGAGCATTTCTACGACATTCTTAAACTTCCAGCAGCATACAAGGTGTGTAATACACCATATAACAATACAATAAACTCCAATTTAAAAGGAAAGGCCTTACCTTACATTAAACTTGTCAAACTCGCCAAAACTATCCAAAATGTGAAATCTGGACAGTTTACTGTTTTACCTTGTCGCTTCGTTTCGAAGGGGTAATGGAGGGAAACAGGATTTACGTCCTTCATCAAAGTTATAGACATGTGTCTTAGGGTCGCAAAAAATTTCCAATCATCCCTACATCAATTTTGTACAAAACGATATGACCAAAATACTTACAGCTGTCCGTGTAGAATTTCCAAAACTAAATCTGAGCAGTACCTCCTCTACGCTTCATCACCATTTTTCGAGCTGATACATGTAAAACTGGATTTTGGAGTCTGAATGAAAGTTATAGATACACGAAATACCTTTCCAAAACATATTAAATCACTCGAAACGAATCTGTACACAAGAAGTTATACCAATATTACTAACCACTATCCCTTCCAAAAACGGGTTGGTTAATTAGCGTTTTCTCTTATTTTCTCTTCCAAATTCCAATTGAAAAGCTGGAGTTTTACTTCCATGAAGGTCTTAAAATACATATATACGTATCCACGTACTTAAGGTACACCGTATATAATTAATTCACGGAAGAAAATTGGAAAACTAACTTTTAAACTTCAAGAACCATGGCTGCCTCTCTATTTCTCTCCCTCACGTTTTTTTTCTCTATGTTGGCTGATGTTTTGATGGATAACTGAAGTATATGATATATATCAACATATATATGTGGCTTTAGGGTGTGACACGTGTCAACCCCAAGAGGTGACATGTGTCCAGCCCCTATTGGGCCACCGTATCATGTTGTCAACTATGGGCTGCCACGTGGCAGTGGGGTCCACCCCCTAAGCAGGTGGGTCACCTACTTGACCCCAAGCGGGTGGGTCACCTTCTTGCTTGAGGTGCTGCCACGTGTCGCTTCTTCATTGGCTACCACGTGTCGTCTTTTTTTCCCCTTCCTCGTGGGCTCGTAATCTCGTCTTATTTTATGTACCTATGTAATCCGTGCTACATAAGTTTGATATATGCTTAAGTAGCTCACGTGCATATGACTTTTAACTTAGTAGCTTACATAGGTAAATCGAGTCCTACGACTCATTACTTGGCCTCCAATTCCTTCCGGACTCTTATGATTTCATCTCCAACCTTCTCTAGTATGGGGTATCACATTCTCCCTTCCTTAGAGCCGTTTGATAGTGTCGTAACTTAAGTGAATCACATGCTAACTTCTAAGTAACTTAAGGGACATTCCGAGTTCAAAGATGTGGGGTGTAACAATACCTATACCAAAAACATATCAAGAGAAGCTTCACATACCTTGTCTGAATTATTCCTTATCCTGTTTGCCTCACCGTCCTTTGAACCTATTCAACATAAAAGTAATATGAATATCAACCCCTCTTAACTTTTCATCACCCTAGGTTACACCTTAGTATTAATGGAATCTATTTCCTTAGTCATTTCCCTGACTAGTTCTGTTATTTGCTAAGGCGTCGCCGAAAATTGGGCAGCACCTCTCCTATAATGTGCCTTGTCCAAATTTCCAATTAGGTCCCTAAGACCTACAGCCAACCAACAACAACAACCTGCAGCAATTCACACCAACAGTATACAATATAAACTCCAAATGACTTATTCAAAAATACGATATCACAATAAGGCGTTTAGCCTTTATTTTGTAACGCCTTTAATTATACGCAATGGGGGGTCATGTGGCTTCAACCATCAGCACCCTAACCCACATTAGAACATGTTTAGGACTGCAACAACACATCACACCCCTGCAGCAGCAACTCACAAGAACAACGCCTTACTTTGACGACAATTCGACTATAACGACTACAATTTGGATTGTCTTCAACGCCAAGCATTTCTATACTATTTTCACGTTTCAAGCCACACAAAAGGTGTATAACACACTCCATAACAATACCATAAAGTCCAATTTGAATGGATAAACATTATCTTACCCGAATTTGGCCAAAACAATCAAAGCGCAACTCGAAACTTCTCCAAATGCGCTGAAATTGAGAGGGCTATTTGTGTTATTTCTTCGCTGCCCCATATTGAACTTTTATGTTATTAAGCACCATTATACAACTTAGGGACACTTCAAATAATTAATTCATGGAACGAAACCCGGAAGCTTACCCCAAAAGGGCCAAACTCGTAGCCCTCCTTCCTTGCCCCTTTAACATTTTTCTCTTCTTTTTCTTCCAAATTTCCAATTGTAAAGCTGAAGTTTTGGTTCCATGAACATCATAAGACACCTATATACATATCCACTTACTTAGGGAACACTGTGGATAATTAATTCACGGAAGAAAAGTGAAGAACTTACCTTAATTTCTTAAAAACCATGGCTGCCCCTTTCTCTTCTTCTCACGTTTTTCTCTCTATGTTTTGGGCTGATTTTTGAGTTCCAAATGACTTAAGAGTAATTAACATACATATATATAGTCCCTTTGGAAGTGACATGTGTCAGCCCCTAAGGGTGACACGTGTCAAGCCCTTATTGAGCCACGGATCCACCCTTAGCCTCCAAGGCTGCCACGTGTCCTTGGTGGGGCCCACCCCCCAGTAGGTGGGTCACCTACTTGAACCCAAACAGGTGGGTCACCTTCTGCCACGTGGCACTTCCCTAGGCTGCCACGTGGCACCTTTTGCTGCCACGTGTCGCCTTCTCCTCTCCCCCGTGGGTTCGTAATCTAGTCTTGTTTTAAGAGTCGATGTAATCTATACTACATAAGCTTGATATATCCTGAAGTAGCTCAAGTGTATAATACTTTTAACTTAGTAGCTTACGTAGGTAACTCGAGTCCTACGACTCATTTTTTTAGCCTCCAACTCTTTCCGGATTCTCACAACTCTATTTCCAACCTTCCCTCTCACGAGGTATCACATTTTTCTTTCCTTCGAGTTGTTTAATGTGTGTGGATAGTAGGGGTCTCATGGCTATTTTCAAGAAGATTAGGAACACGTTTCAAGGTTCAAAAGTGTGGGGTGAAACAGAGTAGTGGGTTATTGTTGTGGTACTGCGGGTGAAGCTGGTTGGGTTGCGTGTTGCAGGGCTTTAAAGTGTTTTAAAAAAGGTGTGGGTGCTTCTGGTTTCATCCACACAACCCTCTATTTGGTATGGTTAAAGATTTTGTGAAATAAAGATTAAAAACTCTATTTTTGTATCATAGTTTTGAGCTAGTTGTTTGGAGTTGTATTGTGTAAGGTTGAGGTGGTTTACTTGTATATATTCTTCTGGTTGTTGTTGTTGGTATGTTTTTTGACAACATGGCTGAGTTGAAACACCGGGGATGTTGAAGTTACAGGGGAAATGCTGGACAATTTTTGATAGCATCTGAACTAGTAATAAACTAGTCGAGGGTAATAGATAAGGAAATGACTCCTATTAGTACTTGGTTGTAGAGTGGGATATTGGAAAGTGAAATGCTATTAATCTTAGTATTACTTTCATGTCAAATAGGTTAAAAAGGTATCAAGGCAAGCCAGATTTCAATTAATCCCGAAAAAGGTATGTGAAGCTTTCTCTTGGCATGTCTTTGGCATAAGTATGTAAAGCTATCCTTCGTTTCTTTTGGCATGTCTTAGCCTTAAGTGATTGATATATGAAATGTGGGGATAATTCCATTCATATAACCCCAAGTATGACTCATAAGTTTTATCCACTTCTCGATGGTAGAATTCCTATACTAGTTGAGTTATTGCCTCTCAAGGCTTCTATATGATGGAGAGTAGTAAGTATGTGAAGTTATTTCCTTTCTTTTGGCATGTTTTGGCATAAGTACGTAGAGCTACCCTTATTTCCTCTTGATATGTCTTTGACATAAGTGTGGTGCTATGATGGTAAGGTAATGCAATAATAAGGTTATAATAGTGAGCCCATGATGGGCCAGGTATGATATATGTAATGATGACTCCTTGAGGAAAAATAGAGACTAGGTAAAGCTTATTCTTTCTCTTCCTTTAGCTTGTCCTAATTGTAAGTAAAATGTGATACGAGATCTAGGGTAACTCCACTTTTAAGTCCTAAATGTAATCCGTATCTCTTATTTACTTCTGAATGTCAAACTCTTGTAGTAAGTTGAACTACTTTCCTTGAACTCCATAGGTTGAGAAGTACTGGATGCATAAGCTCCTAGTCCTAAGGACTATGTGACGACGGGTATCCCTAATTCTATGAACTGTTAGTATTACCTTAGTACATGTCTAGGGTCCCCGAGATCCTAAGTGATATAGGCCTCAATGGCATTTAGAAGGCACTCGAGATGACTATATTACTATTCTAGTCCTCAGACGATAGCTTAATCTTCTTACATTGTCGAGTCTCTGATAATGATTTAGATTGTATATGGTTACTCACTATGTGATTCATATATACTATAATACATCTTTCACCAAATCTTGGGTCGGCTATAATATAATTATTATTATATGATATGTGGATCGAACCGAATATTCCTTGGCATTACTACATGATACGTGGATCGGACCAAACGTTCCTCGGCATTATTATATGATATGTGGATCGGACCAAATGTTCCTCGGCATTACTATATGATATGTGGATCAAAACGAACGTTCCTCAGTATTACTATATGATACGTGGATCAGACTGAACGTTGTTCGGCATTACTATATGATATGTAGATCAGGCTGTCATTCCTCGGCATTATTATATGATGTGCGGATAGGGCCGTACGTTCTTCGACATGTTTTACTATGTACATGGATCGGGCTATACGTTCCACAGAGCTAATAATATATATGTGCATATGATGATAGAATGATGTAGATGGTACATCAAGTCCTTAAAAAAGGCCAGGCATAGTACGTGATGGTAATATGTATGACTTTCTTTTATACGATGCGAGTATGGTAAATGCTTAAATATTATACTTGCCTCCTGCATCCCTACGCCAACTATAATTTCCTTATGATGTCTATGCTTTACATAGTTAGTACATATGTCGTACTGACCCTCCTTTCTCGGGGGGGAGGGGCTATGTTCATGCTCATAGGTATAGATACACACTTTGGGGATCTGTCAGCATAGGAGTTCCACTCAGCAGTTCAAAAGCGCTCCATTGTGCCGGAGCCTAGTTTTGGTATTAACCCTCGATGTATATATTTATTTGTTCACGAGTATGGTGGGGGCCCTGTCCCGCCTTATATTTTTACTCTTAGAGGTCTGTGGACATGTTTGTGGGTTGTGTATGGGTTGTATATGCATGTATGTATAGTGGTACCTATGATAAGCCTCGCCGGCTTATATGTTACCCTGCCTGTTGATATGCTATAACTTAAACAGGGGATAGATTTACTTATAGATAGTAGGGATATACGCGAGTGCACAGTTCTGGCACCCGTCATGGCCTATGGGGTTGGGTCGTAACAAAAGTGGTATCAGAGTGGTCCTTCCTCGGAATGTCTATAGACCGTGTTTAGTAGAGTCTTGTTTATTGGTGTGTTGCGTGCCACATCTATAAACAGGAGGCTATAGAGCATTTAGGATATTATCTTTCTTTCATATCTAAGATCGTGCGATAGAGCCTAGCCATAGGATATGAAATCCCTTTTTCTAACCTTTGGTTTTAGCTGAAGAACGACATCGATAGAAGAAAATAACGGATGATATTGGAAACTACCCAGGATACATGTAAGTAATGGTTTGAAGGAGGCATGCTGGATAAGGTAAGAAAATTGAAATATGATTGAAATGTAAAGTCAAAGATTGAAGGGAAAAGTAGATAGAAAAGTGTAACGGGTGCAGTTCTAATTTGACATACGAAGTAAGTCCATTATTTTATACTGTTATTGATATTGGGCGCCCTGTGTGGCGGTGATATGAATATATATATGTTGATCCTGTGAGGCATTGTTGGTATTTCCTGAGTGTAGGTTTGGGATAGTAAGGAATATAGAGGAAACTCTGTCAATTTTTTTTGGAGATAGAAAGAGAATGAGATATACGGTTGTAACATATCTTGAGAGATCGTATCCACGGTAATGATAAGGATGAAATCTCATGAAGTAGAGAAGGGTATTGTGTATACCTCCACTTTGGAAAATAGTGGGATCCCTCAAAGATAGGGAATAGAAATTGCAAAACAACTGAGGCATTGTGAAATTATCAAAGGAACAAGTGGTATCCATTGGAAAAAAATATGTGATAAACAAAATGTGAGACACGTGTCATAAGAGTATAAGTGCCCCAAATGAAGAATAGGACACGATTATAAGCACTAGTGATGTACTGATTAGGATGAATGAAATGTGTCTTCGGCTAAACTACTACATTAGTTATATGACTCGAGTATCAGTACTTGAACTAGATTAGGTTCTAGTTATTGAGAATTCTGAGCACCCGATGGTTATATTAAGGTTTCTTACAAGGGCAACCTAAAGTATAGATGAGTTAACAGAGGGTGTAGACATGGTGCAGTACGTCAAATGTGTTGGAACAGAATCATATGCATATGAACAATTGAAAATAAACAGAAGATGACACGGGTACACCCTAAAGGGGGAAGTGGACAAGAGAAATAAAAGCGTGAGAGGAAATCAACTGACACTATCACATGTTGATAGGACCACTTAAATTTCAAGCGAGATCCCATACTGGCATGAGTTAGCAAGAGCTCAATGCCAATAATAAATAGATAGAAGCTGCGGTATCTGAGATCGTGTGAAGAATCATGGGTGCCTACAAAAAGGGGTGAATACGATAAGAGATTAGGACTGAGCAAACTAAGGGCCGAGTAAAGGGTAGTAGGGTCGTGTTTAAGTAAAGATTAAGATATGGCAACAGTGTCATTGGTCGTTGATATCGGGACGTACAAGTAGCAAGGAGAATAGAAAATCTCATGCAGTAGGAAATGAGGAGACCAAGGAGTACGTAAAGGAAGAAAAGAAAGAAGTAGGAAAAAATAGCATTGGCGCGAGCAAGTTCTAGTGTGAAGTCGATATGTAAAGAAAGATAGGCTGGGAAACGAAAAGATTATGTCTATCTTATACAGGTTGTATCAGAATGGTTATGCAACCTATGGATATATATATGTTGAGTATAGGGTCAAGTGAGAAGTACACGAGAAAAGGAGCTAGGATGTTTTGGATATGTTATAGAGAGATGTCAAGATGGGTTAGACCAAACTATCGAAGATCAGTTTATGAAGAGATTGGAAAGACAGATAGGTCTTCATACACCATTTTACCCTCAGACTGATGGACAGACTAAGCTTACTAGCTAAACGTTAGACGATATATTGTTGGCCTATACAGTTAACTCCAAAGGTGGCTCGGATAATTGCCTACCATTTGTCAAAAGTACTTACAATATTAACTATCATTCTAATATCCAGATGACCTCGTACGAGACTTGGTTTGGCGGACAGTGTTGGTCGCCAATTAATTGGTTTGATGGTAGTAAAACATGACTAATACGCCCAAATATGGTTTAATAAGTGGTATAGAAGGTGAAGCTTATTTGGGAGAGATTATTAGCAGCTCTGAGTCGATAGAAGTCATACGCAAATAATCAACGTCGATCTCTAGAGTTTTAAGTTATAATTAAGCACTCTCAAAAGTGTCATCCACAGAGAAAGTGATGAGATCCAGCAAGAAAGAGGATCTTAGTCCAAGATGCATTGGCTCTTATCAGACCCTCCGCTGAATAGGCAAGGTTGCCTACGAGTTGGACTTACCAGCGGATCCAGAAGCAGTATATCTAGTCTTCCAAGTATCGATGCTTCGCAAGTGTGTTGGTGATCCATCTTGAGTATATTCCGCAGAGGATATCCAGGTCATAGAGGAGTTATCCTATGAGTAGCAACCGATCGCCATCCTGGATCGGTGGAGTAGGGGGTGGTGGATTAAGAACGTAGCTTCTGTCAAGGTGTTATGGCGAAATGAGAGTCGCGAAGAAATGACCTGGGGAGCTGAAAGGGAAATGAAGCACAAGTATTAGTACTTATTCTCTACGTCTATAGGTAATCCCAACCTTTGGAACTCTAATAGTGATGGCCTAGGGAGCTGAAAGGGAAATGAAGCACACGTATCGATACCTATTCTCTACGTCTACAGGTAATCCCAACCTTTGGAACTCTGATAGTGATGGCTCGATGAAAGTATATGTTATTGTAATAGAACAGAGAAACTCTCTATATAGTCTGTATAAGATCTTGAGGAAGGTTTTGGTTCACATTCGAGGATGAATGTTCTAAATGGGAGAAGGATGTTACACCCCGTACTTTTGTACCTTGGAACGCGTTCTTAAGTCTCTTGAAAGGCTCTTAAGTTTCATGGAAGGATAGTAAGCCTCTTAAGTTTCTTAAGGTTTCCTAAAGTTTCTTAAAGCTTCTTAAGACTTCTTAAGAACTCTTAAGCTTCTTAAGAGTTTTCATGTGAGCCGGATAATCTATAGCTCTATCAAACAACTCTAAGGAAAGGAGAATGCGATACCCCATAGTAAAGAAGATTGGAAATAGAGTTATAAGAATCTGGAAAAAATTGAAGACCGAATGATGAGTCGTAGGACACGACTTATTACGTAAGCTACCAACTTGAAAATCTTACATACTTAATCTACTGGAGTACATACCAAGCTTACGTAGCAAGGATTACATAGGTTCGTAAAGTAAGATGAGATTACGAACCCACGAGAGGGAAAAGAAAATGCCACGTGGCAGCATAAGAGAGTGCCATATGGCAGCATGAGAGAGTTCCACATGGAAGCAGCTGGAGCAAGGTTGGTGAACCCCCATATGCCATGTGGCAGCCTGTGATTGGAGGAAAGGGGTGTGTTGGCCCAATGAGGGCTTGACATATGTTACCACTTAGGGCTTGACATGTGTCATCACTTAGGGGTTGACACGTGTTACCCCTTAGGTGGCCTATATATATATATGTCTTATGAATTATTAAAGTTCCATACTTATTTAGAAAATTCAAGAACAAGAAAGAAGAGAAGAGAAGAAACTAGAGAGGGAGAGAGCCACAGTTTAGGAAGGAAAAAAAAAGGTGAGTTCTTCGATATTTCTCCGTGAATTAATTATATAGGGTGTACAACGATGTTATGAAGGTGTTAGTAATGAAATTTATGGTTTGGAGCAACCCAAAATGTTAGCAAATAGCCACGAAATTTTAGGCGCACTAAAGGAATTTCCAAGGCAAGTTTCGATGAGTTTGACAAGTTTCGGGCAAGGTAAGGGCTTCCCTTTCAAATTGGAGTTTACGATGTTGTTATGACGTGGCGTATATTACATGTCTTAAATAAGGTTGGAAGTGGAAAAATTACATAAGGATGCTTGACGTTAGAAACAAACTAAATTGAAGTGGTTATAGCTAAATCGAAGTCGAGTAGTGGATTGTCGTTGTGGTGCTGCGGGTGCAGCTGGTTGGGTTGCGTGTTGTAGGGATTTAAAGTGTTTTAAAAAGGGTGTGGTTTTTTCTGGTTGCAGCCACACAACCCTCCATTTTGTATGGTTTAAGATTTTGTGAAATAAAGATTAAAAACTCTATTTTCTTATCGTAGTTTTGAGCTAGTTGTTTGGAGTTGTATTGTGTAAGGTTGAGGTGGTTTACTTGTATATATGCTTTTGTTTTTTGTTGTTGGTATGTTTGTTGACACCGTGGCCAAGTTGAAACATCGAGAATGTTGAAGTTACAAGGGAAATGCTGTCTGATTTTTGATAGCATTGGAACTAGTAACAAACTAGTCGAGGGTAATAGATAAGGAAATGACTCCTATTAGTACTTGGTTGTAGAGTGGGATATTGGAAAGTAAAAGGCTATTAAAATTAGTATTACTTTCATTTCAAATAGTTTAAGAAGGTATCAAGGCAAGCTCGATTTCAATTAATCCCGAAAAAGGTATGTGAAGCTTTCTCTTGGCATGTCTTTGGCATAAGTATGTAAAGCTATCCTTCTTTTCTTTTGGCATATCTTAGCCTTAAGTGATTGATATACAAAATATGGGGATAATTCCATTCATATAACCCCAAGTATGACTCATAAGTCTTATTCACTTCTCGATGGTAGAATTTCTATACTATTTGAGTTATTGCCTCTCAAAGCTTCTATATTGTTACACCCCGCACTTTTGAGCTCGGAACATCTTCTTAAGTTCCTTAAACACGATCATGTGAGCCGGATAAGCTACGACACTATCAAACAACTCTAAGAAAAGAAGATTGTGATACCTCGCGAGAAGGGAGGTTGGAGATAGAGTCATAAGAATCCGAAAAGAGTTGGAGGCTAAGAAATGAGTCGTAGGACTCGATTTACCTACGTAAGACACTAAGTTAAGAGTCTTATACACGTAAGTTGCTTAAGGATATACCAAGCTTACGTAGTGCGGATTACATGAGCTCTTAAAATAAGACGAGAGGACAAACCTACGAAAGGGAGGAAAAACTAGTTTTCGAACTTATGAAAGCAAAGCAAGCAGGTGACAAGAAGGTAGGTGACACACCTAGGTGGGACCCACACTGCCACATGGCAGCATGTGACTGGCCGAATAAGTTGAGGTGGCACCCTAGGAGGCTGCCACGTGTCACCCTTAGGGGGCTGCCACGTGGCACCTTCTAAAAAGGTGTATATATATGCATTATGTGACTCTTAACTTGTTTATTATCCAAAAATCAGCCAAGGAAGTTGAGAGAAAACGTGAGAGAAAGAGAGAAAGCTAGGCAGCCACGGATTGAAGAACCCGTTTTTAAGAGGACTGCTGTTACTAATACTATCATAACTCCTTCTGTATAGTTCCGTTTCAAGTGATTCAAGATGTTTTGGAAAGATATTTCATAGGGCTATAACTTTCGTGTAGCCACTGAAACCCAGTTTTTCTTTTATCATCTCGAGAAAGGGTGATGAAGTATGGGGTAGGTGCTGCCCAGATTTCGTTTATGAAATCCTACACAGACTGCTGTTGGTATTTTGGGCATATCTCTTTGTACAAAATTGCTGTAGGGATGATTATAAATGGTATGCGACCTTGAGACACATGTCTATAACTTTCATTGAGAACACAAATCCTGTTTCCGTCAATTAGCCCTTCGAAACTAAGGGACAATACGAGACAGTAACCTGCCCAGAATTCACGTTTTGACAACTTTGGTGAATTTTGACCAATTTCGGGTGAGGTAAGGTCTTACCTTCTAATTTGAAGTTTATGGTGTTGTTATAAGGTGTATTAAACACCTTTTAGGCTGCTGGAAGTGTAAAAATGTCATAGCAATGTTTAACGTTCGAAGCAATCCAAATTGTAGTCGTTATAGTCGAATTGTTGTCGAAGTGAAGTGTTGTTAGTGTGAGTGGTTGCTGCAGGGGTGTGAGGTGTGGTTGCAGGGCCTAAATGTGTTTTAAAGTAGTTTATGGTGCTGCTGGTTGAAGCCACATGACCCCTCGTTGTGTATAATTAAAGGCGTTACAAAATAAAGGCTAGACGCCCTATTGTGATATCGTATTTTTGAATAAGTCGTTTGAAGTTTATGTTGTATATTGTTGTTGCGAATTGCTTAAACATATGCTGCAGGTTGTTGTTGTTGGTTGGCTGTAGGTCTTAGGGACCTAATTGGAAATCCGGATAGGGCACATTGTAGGGGAGGTGCTGCCCGATTTTCGTTAACATCCTAACTAGTTAAGGAACTAGTCGAGAAGGCGAGCGAAGGGATGAATGTTATAAATACTCGTGGTTAGTCTAAGTTGCTGAAAAGTCCAAGGTTGTTAATACTTACATTACTTCCATGTTAAATAGGTTTCGAGGACAACGATGTGGACGTGATTAAGAGAAGTCCATACAAGGTATGTGAAGCTTTCCTTTGGCGTGTTTTTGGAATAGATATGTAGAACTATTCTTCTTTTCTTTTGGCATGTCTTAGATATAAGTTATGAATGATATGTATATGATATTTGGGATTCAATCCATTCGTAAAGCCCTGAGTATGAGTCGAAACTCTTGTTTACTTTTTGGTATTAGAACTTCTGCAATAGCTGAGTCATTGCCTTGTTGTCTTCTATGTGATGAAAACTAGTACATGTAAAGCCTATTTCTTCTTTCCTTTGGAGTGGCTTAACTTTATGTGAAATGGTATATGATATAGGTTTAGAGGTAATTCCATTTATGAGCTCTGAATGTAACTCGTGACTTGTAGTCACTCCTGAACATCAAGAGTCTGAAAGTAGTCAAACTGATATTCTCGAGCCTGCTATATAATGAATAGTAAGTAGAGGTAATAGCTCCTCTTTTTAGAGGCTCTGAAATGATAAATGCCGTTGATTGCATGAGTTGATTCTTTGACTAGATAAATTGTGTTTCTGATTGCATAGACTATATTTCTGATTGCATAAATTATGTGGCATTATTTTGATGCATGTTTGTGATCCCTGAAGCCCCAACTGATGTAAGCCCTAATGACATCTAAAGGGATACCTCAGATAATTACTCCCCCAGTCTTCAGGTGACGGTTCACTTGACTGTTTCATCGAGTCTTAGATAATGACTTAGTTGCATATGGTTTCTCACTATTCTACTCGTGCATACTGTAACCCATCCTTCCTCGAGTCCCACGATGGGCCGGGATATGTTATCGTGCACAGTGTTACTACTTCTTTCACCGCGTCCCGGGCCGGATGTGTATAGTTCCACGCACGAGGAGACGATGTCGTACGTGAGGTGTGATATATGTTATATGTTATGACGATACGATTATTCACCGAGTCCCGGGCCGGCTGTAATATGATAGTATATGCGGTGAAATAAGGAAGGAACACCGAGTCCCTTCTTAGAGGGTCGGGTACATATGTATATTATGATGGTACGCTATAGACGTACACCACTCCATTCACCGAGTCCCTCATAAAAGGGCCGGATACTTTATGTAGGCATGCATATTAGATTAAAGCAATACATTGTGACCCTGAGCCCCGCAGTGAATCGGGTGTGATACGATGATATACATGATAAGATGATACCGTATACGATGGTATGATACCGTATACGATGATATGATGAAATGAAATGCATTATGATATGATGATATGTGATTATGAAGAAGTGATTATAACACCGAGTTCACTAGAGGGTCGGGCACAACATATGATGATGTGTATGATTTACGTGTCCTAAGGTGCAGGTACAGTAATTCATTTAGTTATTATACTTGTTCCCTGCATCCCTATTTCAGTTATGATCTCAGTTATGATGTGTTATGCTTTACATACTCAGTACATATATCGTATTGACCCCCCTTTTCTCGGGGGGCTGCGTTTCATGCCCGCAGGTACAGATGTTTATTCTGGAGATCCATCAGCATAGGAGTTCCTCTCAGCTGTGTCGGAAGTGCTTCACTGTTCTGGAGCCTAAATTTTGATGCTGGTCACTTAATGTATATATTTGTACATTCAGGGGTACGGCGGGGGTCTTATCCCGCCATATGTTGCTGTTACTATTCTTAGAGGTCTGTAGACATATGTATATGTGGGTTGTTTGTGAGTTAGTTTTGATGTTGCCTATTCGATATATTGTGAATGTTTTTGTTATAGCAGCCTTGTCGGCTCGCATGCCCTTTCATGATATGATACAAATGAAAGAGGCTACATGTACATGAAAAAGTTTTAAACTATTGGGGTTTTTGTATATAGTATCACATCACACACGGTTCAACTTAAGTGTAGTTAATAAATACGCATAAGAGGGTCCAGGTCGGACCCCAGTTGCGGCCTACGGGGTTGGGTCGTGACATATATAATGGAGAGTAGTAAGTATGTGAAGTTATCTCCTTTCTCTTGGCATGTTTTGGCATAAGTACGTAGATCTACCCTTATTTCCTCTTGATATGTCTTTGACATAAGTGTGGTGCTATGATGGTAAGGTAATGCAATAATAAGGTTACGATACCTAGCCCATGACGGGCCAGGTACAATATATGTAATGATGACTCCTTGAGGAAAAGTAGAGACTAGGTAAAGCATAGTCTTTCTCTTCCTTTGGCATGTCCTAATTGTAAGAAGAATATGATACGAGCTCTGGGTAACTCCATTTTTAAGTCCTAAATGTAATCCGTATCTCTTATTCACTTCCAGATGTCAAACTCTTATAGTAAGTTGAACTACTTTCCTTGAACTCCATAGGTTGAGAAGTACTGGATGCATAATGTCACGACCCAACCCCGTGGGCTATAATTGGGGTCCGACCTGGACCCCCCGTACACATATCTATTAGCTGAGGTCATATTAGATCGTAAATAAGATAATTTTCGGTCACAGAGCCCCATTGGGCGATAATATTTTCATAAACCTGTAGCCTTTTTCGTTTGTATCATAACATGACAGGGCATGCAAGCCGACAAGGCTGTCATAACATAATAATATATATCATCTATCATGTGGACCCAGCTGAATCAAACTGATATAAACAACCTACATATAAATGTCTGCAGACCTCTAAATATATAAATGATAATATATGGCGGGACAGGGCCCCCGCTGTACCCCTGAATGGATAAAACAATTTCTATACATCCGTGGACAGTACAATGGAGCCTGCATAGAATCCTAAGCTGACGGACTCCCAAAATCTGTATCTGTACCTGCGGGCATGAATGCAGCCCCCCGAGAAAGGGGATCAGTACGACATATGTACTGAGTATGTAAAATATAACATAATACACTGAAAGCATATCTGAGATAGAGAAACAGGGGATAAGATATCAATTTAGAAATCTGTACCTGTACTTTGTGAATTACAAAAACATGCATGTTCGAATCATATCATATAGCCAGCCCTTTCGGGGGTCCGGTGAATCACCTCTATAAAACCATCATGGCCCCAGTGCCATCACCACCTTATTACAATACATCATCATATATCTATACACGTATCCTGGCCCTTTATTGAGGGACTCAGGGAATAATGCAGTGAACTGTGCACGAGAACATATCCTGGCCCGAGACTCAGGGAAAGAAGTGTTACAATATACACGAGTAGAGTAGTGAGTAACTATATGCAATTTAAATCATTATTAGAGACTTGACCGTATAAGAAGATTAAAATTTTGTCGGAGGACTCGAGTAGTGGTGTAGTCATCTCAAGTGACTTCTAAATACCATTATGGGCAATATCAATTATAATATCGGAGCTCCTAGACATGTACTAAAGTAAAGCCAAATCGCTTATGGAACCAGAAACATTTGTTAACATATAGCCTGTAAGACTTGGAGCCTGTACATTTGTTATCTCTTTAGCATAGAGAAGTTTTCAGGGAAATAGTTCAATTATTATAAAAGTTCGATATTCAGACGTAAATAAGAGATGCTAAGAATAGAGTTTCCCTGGAACTCATATCTTGTTTAACCTACAACTAAGATATGTCAGAAGAAGAAAGAGAATAAACTATATATAGTCTGTACTTTCCTTTATGTGGATATTTCGTACCCGTCCCCTTCTAGGGCTCGGTGAACAACCATGGCATCATATCCTCATTTTCATGCCAAGTACATATCAAGAGAAAGGAGAGATAGCTTTTCATAAACTACTCTTTAACACGTAGAAGCCTTAACAGGTAATACTCAATCTTTATAGGGGTTCTATTATCAAATAGTGGATGGGGATTAGGAGGCATACTTGGAGTTCTGGGAATGGAATTATTCCCACATTTCATCGACAAACCACCTAAGGCTATGACATGCCAACAGGAAAGAAAGATAGCTTTACGCACTATGTCAACAACATGCCAAGAGAAAGCTTCACATACCTTGTCTGAATTATTCCTTATCCTGCTTGCCTCGCCGTCCTTTGAACCTATTCAACATGAAAGTAGTATGAATATCAACCCCTTTTACTTTCCAACACCCTAGGTTAGATCTTAGTATTAATGGAATCTATTTCCTTAGTCGTTTCCCCGACTAGTTCTGTTATTCGCTAAGGCTTTAACGAAAATTGGGCAGCACCTCCCCTATAATGTGCCCTATCCAAATTTCCAATTAGGTCCCTAAGACCTACAGCCAACCAACAACAACAACCTACAGCAATTCACACCAACAATATACAACATAAACTCTAAATGACTTATTCAAAAATACGGTAGCACAATAGGGCGTCTAGCCTTTATTTTGTAACGCCTTTCATTATACGCAATGAGGGGTCATGTCGATTCAACCAGCAGCACCCTAACCCACATTAGAACATATTTAGGCCCTGCAAAAATACATCACACCCCTGCAGCAGCACCTCACACGAACAACACTATCCTTCGACGACAATTTAACTATAGCAATTCTAATTTAGTTTATTTCGAACGTCGAGCATTTCTACGATATTTTTAAACTTTCAGCAGCATACAAGGGGTGTAATACACCATATAACAACACCATAAGCTTCAAATTGAAAGGAAAAACCTTACCTTTCCCAAAATTAGCCAAAACTCGCCAAACCTATCAAAACGTAAATTCTGGACAGCCTACTGTCTTGTATTGTCGCTTAGTTTCGAAGGGGTAATTGAAGGAAACAAGATTTGTGGCCTCAATTAAAGTTATAGACATGTGTATCAAGGTCGCAAACAATTTTGAATTATCCCTACAACAATTTTGTATGAAAATATATGACCAAAATACTCACAACTGTCCGTGTAGGATTTCCAAAACCAAATCTGGGCAGTACCTCCTCTACACTTCATCACCCTTTTTCGTGAAGCTAAAAGCAAAACTGAATTTGAAAGTCTAAATAAAAGTTATATACCTATGAAATACCTTTCCAAAACATATTGAATCACCTGAAACTAAGCTATACAGAAGAAGTTATACGAATATTACTAACAACTGTCCCCTCCAAAAATGGGTCTATGCCCTAGCATTTTCTCTTTAAGTTTCTCTTAGTTTTCCAAGTGAAGAACTGAAAATATGGTTCTGTAGGCATCGTAATATACATATATGCACCTCCACATAATTGAGGAACATTGTAGATAATTAATTCACGGAAGAAAAGTAAGAAACTTACCTTAACTTCTCCAAAACGTGGCTGCCTTTCTCCTTTCTCTTCTTCAAGTTTTTCTTTTAAGTTCTTGGCTGATTTTTGGATATGTAATGAAGTACTTAGTCATAATACATACATATATAGGTTGGCTTAGGAGGTGACACGTGTCATCCTCTAAGGGTGACATGTGTTCAACCCTTATTGGACCACCTAACTATGCAACCACTTAGGGGCTGCCACGTGGCAGCGGGGTCGACCCCCACCCCCAAGCAGTCAGGTGGGTCACCTCCTTGCTTGAGGTGCTGCCACGTGTCACTCTCTTATTGGCTTCCTCATTTCATCTTGTTCCCTTTCCCATGGGTTCGTAATCTCATCTCATTTTAAGAGCCTATGTAATCCATGCTTCGCAAGCTTGGTACGTACTCTAATAGCTTAAGTATGTAAGACTTCCAAGTTAGTAGCTTACGTAGGTAATTCGAGTCCTACGACCCATTACTTGGCCTCCAATTCCTTCCGGACTCTTATGATTTCATCTCCAACCTTCTCTACTATGGGGTATCACATTCTCCCTTCCTTAGAGCCGTTTGATAGTGTCGTAATGTATCTGGCTCACGTGATAATGTCCAAGGAACTTATGAGTCAATCCGAGTTTAAAAAGGGTGGGGTGTAACACATAAGCACCTAGTCCTAAGTACTATGTGACGATGGGTGTCCCTGATTCTATGAACTGTTAGTATTACCTTAGTACATATCTAGGGTCCTTGAGATCCTAAGTGATATAGGCCTCAATGGTATTTAGAAGGCACTCGAGATGGCTACACTACTATTCTGGTCCTTGGACGATAGCTTAATCTTCTTACATTGTCGAGTCTCTGATAATGATTTAGATTGTATATGGTTACTCACTACTTGATTCGTGTATATTGTAATACATCTTTGATCGAGTCTCGGGCTGGCTATAATATAATTATTATTATATGATATATGGATCGGACTGAACATCCCTCGGCATTACTACATGATACGTGGATCGAACCGAACATCCCTCGGCATTACTACATGATACGTGGATCGAACCGAACATTCCTCGGCATTATTATATGATATGTGGATCATACCGAACGTTCCTCGGCATTACTATATGATATGTGGATCGGACCGAATATTCCTCAGTATTACTATATGATATGTGGATCAGACCGAACGTTTCTCGGCATTACTATATGATATGTATATTGGGCCATCGTTCTTCGACATTATTATATGATGTGCAGATTGGGTCATACGGTCCTCGGCATGTACTTACTATATACATAGATCGGGCTGTACATTCCACAACACTAATAATATATATGTGCATATGATGACAAAATGATGTAGATGGTACACTGAGTCTCCAAAATGAGCCAGACATAGTACGTGATGGTAATATATATGACTTTCTTTTATACGATGCGAGTACGGTAAATGCTTAAATATTATACTTGACCCCTGCATCCCTACGCCAACTGTAATTTCTTTATGATGTCTATACTTTACATATTCAGTACATATGTCGTACTGACCCCCTTTTCTTGGGGGGGGGGGTTGCATTCATGCTCGCAGGTACAGATACACACTTTGGGAATCCATCAACATAGGAGTTCCACTCAACAGTTTAGAAGTGCTCCATTATGCCAGAGCCTAGTTTTGGTATTAACCCTCGATGTATATATTTATTTATTCACGGGTATGATGGGGCCCCTGTCCTACCTTATGTTACCATTCTTAATCTTAGAAGTGTGTGGACATGTATGTGGATTGTGTATGGGTTGTATATGCATGTATGTATAGTGGTTCCTATGATAAGCCTCGCCGACTTATATGTTATCCTGCCTGTTGATGTGCTATAACTTAAATAGGGGATAAATTTACTTACAGATAGCAGGGATATACGCGAGTGCCTAGTTTGGGCACCCGTTATGGCCTATGGGGTTGGGTCGTGACAAGTGTTATATTAAGGTATTGATTGAATTGATAAGTAGGGATAAATTGTGATGAGTTATAGTTAAAAAAAGTAATAGTGTGATTAAGACAAGGGTACATGGGAAAAAGAATTGCGATGGATATGAATGTATTAATAAGACAACTTATGAGATATGAAGGATAAGACTGACTAGGAAGGGTAAAAGGTTAAGTACGCTTACTTCACTGAGTGTAATTAACCCATAGTAAGAATCATAAAAAAGGTTAAGAAGTGTTATACTATGGGATTGAATACGAATAGGATATAATGTGAATATAATAAGGATCGTTATGGAAATAAGTAAAGCCTAGTGAGAAAGTGGCCAAAGATATGACGTGGTCTATATGACTAGAATATAAAGGTAAGTGTGAACCGAAAAAATGAGCTATAGAACAAATAAGGAAGACTCATCAAGTTCTATAGGGAAAGTTTTGAATAAAGGTTATATGATAATGGAAATGATAGCGAGCACAATGAAAAAAAGAGTAACTGAAAGGAGGAAACAAGAAGAAAGTGAGATAAAAGTGTAGCAATAAGTCATGACATGTGTAGCCGAGAATACGAATGTAAAAGGTGATGGAACTGTGAAAGACCAAGTTGTACAAAGATGAGCAACGAGGTAGAATGGGTGCTAAAAATGACTTGTATGATACGAATAAAGATAGATAGATAGAATGCATTTTGGAAATGAGAAAAAGGATTATGCGGAAGTAATATGTTCCGAATGATACAGAGGTAGAATAAGATTCCTCATGTGCAGAATAAAACATAGACATAGACGGGAGAAATGATAAGGAATTTCTAATGGAAGCACCCAAGATAGACGTAATTAATTGAATACGAGTATGGAATGAAAGGAGAATATATAGTTATGAACGTAAAGTTGTAGTACGACAACATGGTGATAAGGTAAGACCATTATTATGGAGAACTTGGTATGTTGTTGAGTAAGTTAGAAGTCTGTGTTGGGTACACAATAAGGGCGACTTCACCTCGAAAATAGTAAAATCCTTAAGGAACAAAGATGGTAGGCTTGAGGAACAAATGGTGCAATATAAGTTCATCAAAAGAAATAGATGATATAGGTTGGGATAAATATATTATTTCAAGAGATCTTTGGACACTTATCATCGGAATATAAGTGTTGCTTAAGTGAGATTGGAACGACTACAAGTACTAATTAACTATTGATGGGAATGAGTGGAATGTGACCTTGTATGAGTTGTTACATTGGTCGCGTTACTCGAGTACAGATTATCAGATGAAATTTTACACTATATATCCCAAGGGTCTCTTCTCTTCGTGATTTAGTTAAGGTTTTGTACATGGATAATCAAGTTATAAATTATAAAGAAAGATATGGATATGGTACAGTACCAAGTGGATTGGAAAAAAAGATTGGATGATTTTTTTTTCAACGGGAATAGACCCTACACGAGCTCCCACCTCTCGTGCACAGTTAGGAGTTGAGCATCACCTCCAAGCCTTATCATACATAAAAATATAAAAATATAAGGAGGGAGACATAAACCTTACCTTCGAACTTAAGGTGGTTCATAAGTCGGCTAACCTACTAAGGTCGGCCAACTCATCCCCGATACTAGAAATTGCCTTTTAAATACTAGAAATGCGTTAAACCTATGAGAGAACTCCTCTCGATAAAATGCGACTAAGAAAAACATAAATGAGGGAGACTCTCCCCTTCCATGTAAATACAAGAAAGAAACCTACACTAGTCCTATTCAAATAAGCTATATTGAAAACTTAGCTAAATTGAAGTAGAGCAATTACACGAAACTTCTAATTTCCATGGATCGAGATCGTTCTTATCATCTTTGTCCTTCTTAGTCTTGTCGTAATGAGTTTGTCCAAGTTGTTAGTCATATGTAATCCTATTTGGGTATTATTGGAAGATTAGATGTTGTATCTTATTGACAAACACACCCTATCAAATATAGCAAAAAAAATAGGTGGATTGGAGTTATGACTATGGGGTGACGTAGTTGATGCATTTGAGTTATTTTCCATCCACCTGCAGTTTTGCATTTGCTGCAATTTCATCTTGTTGTATCCTCAGAATTGCCAAGTTGTTGTGACTGTACATTGGAGGAGCTCCACTATTGCTGTAGGATACCTTGGAGTTGTGTAGTTGAGGACTTGTTCTTAGTTGCTGCAGGTGAGTATTGTACTGTTGTTGCAAGATACCTTGTGTAGCTGAGGACTTGTTCTTGGTTGTTGTAGGTGAGTATTGTACTATTGCTGCAGGATACCTTGAAGTTGAATAGCTGAGGAGCTTGTTCTTGGCTGAACAAGGGCCATTACTGCATTTTGCATTGATTATAACCTGTTGTAGCTCTTTGGGTTTGCAGCAGGTAATGAAGATGTGTTAAGGAGTAGTTATTGCTGGTTAAACTTGCTTTTGTGGGAACATGTCTGTATAGTAGCTCCAAAAGATACTGTAGTCCTTCAATGTACCTGCACCAAAGGGAACCAAGGAAAGCACATTTACTAGTTGTAGTATACCTTTTAGAGGCTGCAATGAAAGTCTATGAGCCTTTTCAGATACCGGAGGGTGTAGTTCTACAGTTTGTTGTAAGGTGTTGGCTATTGAGGATCTTGTTCTTGGTTGCTGCATGTGTGAAGCAAACAAGAATGGGCCTTCAACTGTTGGATGATATGGTGTGTGTCTGCAACTACCTGCACATCCAAAAAGGAGAAGAAAAGAGAATATATCTACTCTATTCCTTACCTCTAATGTTATGCTGGTTTGTCTATAAAGTCAGTAAACTTGGGAGACTCTCCCATTTACAAAGTTCTGCAGTTTGTTGTAAGGTGTTGGTTATTGAGGATCTTGTTCTTGGTTGCTGCATGTGTGAAGCAAACAAGAATGGGCCTTCAACTGTTGGATGATATGGTGTGTGTCTGCAACTACCTGCACATCCAAAAAGGAGAAGAAAAGAGAATATAACTACTCTATTCCTTACCTCTAATGTTATGCTGGTTTGTCTATGAAGTCAGTAAACTTGGGAGACTCTCCCATTTATAATATTCCTAATTATCTTTCTTTGTATCATAAATTATTACAAAAATATGAAGAAGTCTAAGTGAATGGAAACTAACAGTAAAGCAGAATTAGATGGATCCTTCTATATTTATAATTAGCCATGTCCTTCAAGGTGGTTGCTTGATCTTCTTCATTTTTGTTCTCTTGAAACTAGCCATTCCAACTTTGTCCATTTTGAAGTATCCCTTGGTCTCTCCTGGAAGCTGTTGATAGCTGTAGTAGTGTTGTGTATGGTTTTTCATGTGGCTTTCCTTTGAGAGTATGCCTATAAGAAAATTAGCTTCCCTAAAGATGTGTCTACAATGGAAGACTTCCAGCTTGTTAACCAGAACCTGTAGCTCAGTAACATTGGTATGAATATTCCATGGAGGTTTGATCTCTTGTTTGAGCCACTTGATTAGTAGCTCAGAGTCTTCTTCAAGGGCTACCCTGATGTATCCATGTAGTAGGCACCAACGAATACCAATAAGAGCTGCCTGTACTTCAGCTTGGTTATTAGAACCAAAGCCTAATAGAGAGGCAAATGCATATATCAGCACCCATTATGGTCCCTAAGAATGCCCCCTGCCCCTATCTTCCTTGGATTATTAAGAGCACTCCCATCTGTGTTGAGCTTGACCATTGTGAAAGGTGGTTTAGTCCAGCAGACTTTGGTTACTCTCATTTCATGTTGGCTTTTTTCAATCATAGTAACCAATTTTGCCCAATTACTTGGCCACTCAATATATTGATACACAGTAGAGATAAACATATATAGATCCTTAGTAATGGAGAAGATTACTCTAGCTGTATTAGATTTCTTGCCTCCATACTTGCAAGCACATCTATTCTTCCATAGGTTCCAACACACAAAAATAGGGGTAGCTTGCAGTACTAACTTATGCATCTCATTGTTGGTTTTGATTAATCACTACCTCATCAGTAGGTTATTTAGAGGGGTTGTATTGTACTGAATACCCCAGTAGCCTAAAATGTGTTTCCAAATATGCTGTGCAAAATGTCCTGATACAAGGATGTGGTCTATATCATCAAGACCTGCTCTATAGCAATAAGAGCATGCAACAGGCTCATATCCAAAGGCTACAATTCTGTCATTGGTAGGGAGCTTGAGTCTTAAAGCTCTCCACAGCAGAAAAGAGACCTTAAAAGGAATGCTATTATGCCAAATATTATTGTTGGTGAAGGATCTTGTCTTTTTCTTTCTTACTAACTCCCAAGCTGATGCACATATGAAATTGCCATGAGAATTAGGCTTTTAGTAGGCTTGATCCTACATATTAGGATTGTAGCTGAGGGGAGTGCTGAGAATTTTGCTAACAAGCTGAGGAGGGGCATGGTGTCTTACTTTCTCTTCATTCCAGCCTCTATTCTATATAAAATCTGATGCAGTAGTGTTATTCAATCTAGAGAGACAGTCCTTGTGGTAAGCTAAGTGGCCAATCCCAAGCCAATCATCCCGCCAAAAACTGCAGGTTCCAGACTTAAGCCACCACTGAATATGAGGCTCTATATCCTTTTTGTCTATCATTATGTGCTTCCACATGAGGGACTACCCTGTGGCCCACTTTTTGATCACTGGATTAGCCCTTTGGCAGTGCTTTTCTTTAAGGAATTCACCCCATAGTGTCTTCTTTGATCTGAAAGTCCACCACTACTTATATTGAAATGATAAGCACACATCCTCTAACATTTTTACACCAATACCACCTTTTTCATAAGGATAACTCAGAGTATCCCAGGAGGCCTAGTGGTATTTTCTTTTTTCAGTATCCTATCCCCAAAAGAAGTCAGCAATGAGCCTTTTGATCTGGTTCATTGTGGTCTTAATAGGACTGATAGCAGACAACAGATGTATAAGAATGGATTGCAACACTGATTTTACCAAGGTGACTCTATCTCCATAGCTTAGCACCTTAGTCTGCCAACCCCTAATTCTACTTATTACCTTAGAAACGATACTAGTGCAATAGATGATCCTCTGGCCTCCAATATAGAGTGGACATCCCAAGTAAGTGATAGGTCCATTAGTGCAATTATAGCCTGTAATCTTGCTAAACCTATCCATAATATCAGAGGGAGTATTCAAGGGAATCATGAACTGATTTTTATTTTTATTGATAAGTTGTCCTGAAGTAGCTTCATACAACTAAAGAGTTTTGGTAATTAGTGTCAGAGAGAAGTTGATGGTAGATGTGAAGATGATCACATCATTTGCAAAGCTTAAGTGGTTTACTTGAGGGCCTCTTCTTTCCATTTGGAACCCAATAAATAGATATTGGAGTTGAAGATTGTTAAAAACTCTAGACAAAACTTCAGCTCCAATAATGAATAATGTAGGGGATAGAGGATCTCCTTGCTTGAGACCTCTTGTAGAGTGGAAGAAACCATGTCTTGCACCATTAATAATGACTGAGTACCAATTGTTTGAAATAATCCTCTGCACCATATCAATCAATACTTCTCCAAACCCCATTCTCCTCATAACCATACAAATGAATGACCAAGAGACTCTATCATAGGCCTTGGCCATATCCAGCTTGATCACTACATTATCCCCAGCCTTTGGTCTCTTAATATTGTGGATGATTTCTTGAGCCAACATTATGTTTTTAGAAATACTCATGCCTTTAACAAAACTAGATTGGTTGTCTGAGATGAGCTGAGGCAGAATTGGGGAAATTCTGAGACTTAGCATCTTAAAAATGATCGTGTTAGTGAAGTTGCTGAGTGAAATAGGTCTGTATTCTGAAAGCTATTAGGATGTTCATTCTTAGGAATTAGAACTAAGCATGTATGAGAAATAAACTTGGGAATACCATGTCCATTGAAAAAGTATTGGAATAACCTCAGGAGGTCATCATAGATGATATCCCAATATGATTGGAAGAATTTTCCACTCATTCCATCTGGCCGTGCAGCTGAGGTAGGACTCATAGAGAAAACTACTTTCTTCAACTCATCCATAGTAGGTAAAGATTGTAACCACTCATTCTTCTCTTCTGTAACCATCTTGGGAATACATTTAAGAACATCTTCCTTGATCTATCTCCCTTCACCAGTGAAATTTTTTCAAAGTATGCAGAGGTTGCCCTTGCAATATTGTCATCACCCTGAATGGGATTGCCTTGTTCATTATTAATCTTATGGATAAATAGCTTTCTTCTTCTCCCTCTGATAATAGCATGAATGTAGTTGGTATTGGCATTCTTATCTTTGAACCAATGTAGTTGAGTTTTTTTTTAAGATAGACTTTTCCATCTTCAAATACCTGATGTATTGAGCATTGATCTAAAATAGCTTGGACCTGCTTTCTTTAGAATTGTCACTGATTATATCCTCTTCAGCTTGTCTTACCTGTTCTTCAAATTCTTTTACTGAAGCAAAGATATCCCCAAACTCATTTCTTGACCACTTACTAAGAGTATTAGAAACTCTTTTCACCTTTTGATAGAAGGTTCTCATTGGATTTTCCACCACAGGTTTACCCCATCATGATTTCACAGTGCCAAGGAAGTTTACATTATCTACCTAAAGTGTAAGAATTTGAAGTACTTGATAGCATTACCTTGTCTTTCAATGCCTTTCAGCAATAAGGGGCAATGGTCAGAACCTATAGAGGCCAGATAATTAACAGTAGTCATAGGCATGACTTCTAACCAAGAATCATTAACGATGGCCCTGTCCAGTCTCTTTCAAATTCTAACATCTTTGTCTCTATTGTTGAACCATGTGAATTTCAACCCACAGAACCCCAGATCAGTGAGGCCACAGGCTTCTATCATACTAATAAACTCAAAGCTCTTATTCATATTATATGGTTGGCCCCCCATCTTTTTGTCACGACCCAACTCCGTAGGCCGCGACTGGGGTCCGACCTGGACCCCCCGTACATATATCTATTAGCTGAGGTCACATTGAATCATAAATAACACAATATCATGTAATAGAGCCCCACTGGGCGATAACATTTTCATAAACTGTAGCTCTTTTCGTTTGTATCACAACATGATAGGGCACGCAAGCCGACAAGGCTGCCATAACATAATAACATATATCATATATCATGTAGACCCAGCTTAATCAAACTGACATACACAACCCACATATACATGTCTGCAGACCTCTAAACATATAAATGACAACATATGGCGGGACAGGGCCCCCGCCGTACCCCTGAATGGATAAAACAATTTCTATACATCCGTGGACAGTATCAAATACTAGGCCCCGATACAATGGAGCCTCTTCCAGCTGAGCTGCATGGAATCCTAAGCTGACGGACTCCCAAAATCTGTATCTGTACCTGCGGGCATGAACGCAGCCCCCCGAGAAAGGGGGTCAGTACGATATGTGTACTGAGTATGTAAAACATAATATAATACAACTGGAAACATATCTGAGATAGAGAATCAGGGGATAAGATATCAATTCAGAAACCTGTACCTGTACTTTATGAATTATAAAAACATGCATGTTCGAGTCATATCATATAGTCGGCCCATTCGGGGGTCCGGTGAATCATCTCTGTAAAATCATCTCTGTAAAACCATCATGGCCCCAGTGCCATCACCACCTTATTACAACACATCATCATATATTTATACACGTATCCTGGCCCTCTATTGAGGGACTCAGTGAATAATGTAGTGAACTGTGCACGAGAACATATCCTGGCCCGGGACTCAAGGAAAGAAGTGTTACGGTATACACGAGTAGAGTAGTGAGTAACTATATGCAATTTAAATCGTTATCAGAGACTCGACAGAATAAGAAAGTTAAGCTTTTATTTGAGAACCCGAGTAACGGTGTAGTCATCTCGAGTGTCCTCTAAATGCCATTATGGGTTGTCTCAAAAGTAATCTCGGAGGCCCTGGACACGTATTAACATAGGGCCAAATCATTTATAGAATCAGAAACATTTGTTGACAAATAGTTTGTAAGACTTGGAGCCTGTACATTTGTTACTTTTTTAACATATAAAAGTTTTCAGGAAAATAGTTCGATTATTATAAAAGTTCGATATTCAGACGTAAATAAGAGATACTAAGAATAGAGTTACAACTAAGACATGCCAGAAGAAGAAAGAGAACAAACTATATATGGTCTGTACTTTCCTTTATGGGATCTGCATATACATATTTCATACCCGGGCCATCATGGGGCTCGGTGAATCATTATGGCATCATAATCTCACTTTCATACCAAATACGAATCAAGGAAAATGAGAGATAGCTTTCCACATACTACAGTTTAACACGTAGAAGCCTTACTAGGCAATACTCAATCCTTGCAGAAATTCCAATACTAAGCAGTGGATAGGGGTTAGGAGGCATACTTGGAGTTTTAGGAATGAAATTATCCCCACATTCCACACACAATTCACTTAAGGCTAAAGCTTGCCAAAAGGAAAGAAAGATAGTTGTACGAACTTATACCAAAACATGCCAAGAGAAAGCTTTACATACCTCTTGGGAGTTACCCTTTATCCTGCTCGCCTCATCGTCTTCTGAACCTATTCAATATAAAGTAATACGAATATCAACTACTCTTAACTTTTCAGCATCTGAGGTTACGCCTTAATGTTAATAGAATCTATTTCCTTAGTCGTTTCCTCGGCTAGTCCTTTAGTTTGTTAAGGCGTTAACGAAAATTGGGCAGCACCTCCCCTATAATGTGCCCTATCCAAATTTCCAATTAGGTCCCTAAGACCTACAGCCAACCAACAACAACAACCTGCAGCAATTCATACCAACAATATACAGCATAAACTACAAACGACTTATTCGAAAATACGATATCAAAATAGGGCGTCTAGCCTTTATTTTGTGACGCCTTTAATTATACGTAACGAGGGGTCATGTGGCTTCGACCAGCAGCACCCTAACCCACATTAGGACATATTCAGGCCCTGCAACAACAAGCCACACCCCTGCAGAGCAACTCACAAGAACAACACTTTGTTTCGACAATAATTCAACTATAACGACTACAAATTAGTTTATTCCGAATGCCAAGTATTTCTAAGCCATTTTCATATTTCCAGCCACCAATAGGGCGTGTAACATGCTCCATCAGAACACATAAAGCTCAAATTTAAAGAAGAAACCTTACCTTACATTAAACTTGTCAAACTCGCCAAAACTATCCAAAATATGAAATCTGGACAGCTTACTGTTTTACCTTGTCGCTTCGTTTCGAAGGGGTAATGGAGGAAAACAGGATTTACGTCCTTCATGAAAGTTATATAAATGTGTCTTAGGGTCGCAAACAATTTCGAATCATCCCTACATCAATTTTGTACAAAACGATATGACCAAAATACTCACAGCTGTCCGTATAGGATTTCCAAAACCAAATCTGGGCAGTACCTCCTCTACACTTCATCACCCTTTTTTGAGCTGCTACAAGTAAAACTGGATTTTAGAGTCTGAACAAAAGTTATTGGTCTCTGAAATACCTTTCCAAAACATATTAAATCATTCGAAACGAAACTGTACACAAGAAGTTATACCCATATTACTAACAACAGTCTCTTCTAAAAACGGCTTGGTTAATTAGTTCTTAACGTTTTCTCCTTCAACTTTCTCTTATTTCTTTCCAAGTGTAAACTACAACCATGGTTTCTTAGGCATCCTAAGACACATGTATACACCCCCACATGGTTGAAAAACATTGTAGATAATTAATTCACGGAGGAAAATTGAAGAACTCACCTTTAATTCTTCAAAAATGTTGCTGCCTTGTTCCTTTTGGTTCTTCACGTTTTTCCTCTCATTTGGATGATGTTTATGGATGGAAAATGAGTTAAAGAGTCAGCCAACATGTATATATACACCTCCTTAGGAGGTGACACATGGCAGCCCCCTAGGGTGACACGTGGCAGCCTCCTAGGGTGACACCTCATCCAAGCTTCCAACACAAAACTGCCACATGGCAGCGTGGGGTCCATCCCAAGTAGGTGAGTCACCTGCCTGCTTGTCACCTGCTTGCTTCACTTTCGTAAGTTCGGAAACTAGTTTTTGCTCACTCTCATAGGTTCGTAATCTCGTCTTATTTTAAGAGCATAGGTAATCCGTGCTACATAAGTTTGGTATGTAATCAAGTAACTCACGTATGTAAGATTTCTAAATTAGTAGCTTGCATAGATAAGTCGAGTCCTACGACTCGTTACTTGGCCTCCTATTCCTTCCGGATTCTTATATGATTCCCCTTCCAACATTCTCTACTACGGAGTATCACATCCTCCCTTCGTTGGAGTCCTTTGATAGTGTCGTAGCATATCCGGTTCATATGGTAATGTCCAAGAAACTTATGAAACATTCTGAGTTTAAAAGGGTGAGGTGTAACACTTTTCTTGAACATCTGTAATCATATTGAAGTCTCCAATGGTGCACCAAGGTTTCTCCATACTAGAAAATTAAATCATCTTGTCCCATAACTACCTTCTCATATAGTCTTTGCACTTTGTATAGACAATTTTAACGAGGTAGGTGTTAGGAAAAGCCACATGTCTAATAGCACAAGTTATTTGCTGCTCATCCTGTTCCACCAGATTGCACACAATGTCTTGGTTCCAGAATAACCATATTTTGTTATTGGAGTTGAACATAACATTATCCATACCTAATTGACTTCTATGTAAATGGATTTGCACTTTGTTAAAGAAAGGTTCCAGCACTGCAATCATAGATAGCTTGTGATATTCTTTCAACCTTTGTAATCTATCAAGGACACCCTGAATATCAATACTCCTTGCATTCTAGCAAATTGTACTAATCATCAAGGTTTTTGAGACTTGAACCTAGTGTTGATGATGCTTTTGACAGCAACATTATCAGAATTGCTAATGGTAGTTTGCTTATTCTTCTTCTTTGCTTGTTTACTTCTTGAGGATGGATCATTCTTCTTATTGACCTGCTAAATTTCATTCTGCAATACTGCTGCCATGGTGGATCTAAAGGCTTCCAATTGGTCTTCCTGTTGTATTTCCTCCTATTGGTCAGGATCTTTCTCATCTTCAGAATGAGTGACCTTATATTCATCAGTCAAGTCCTCTGAGCTGTCTCCTTTTCTAAGCACATACCTCTCCTTAGATGTATCTTGAATTTACAGAGGGGTCATATGATCAATAACTCTATATTCATCCTCAAATCATCTGAACAAAGCTTTGTAGAAGGCACTTGAATCCCTGGTTGGTTTTCAACCAAACCATAATTCACTCTTGGCTGATTTTCAAGATGAGATTGCATTGTCTTTTTCTTCAGTGCATCCCTTTTCTTTTTACTCAAGGATAAAGTGGATTTATTGTTCAATATCTGAGGTGTTGCACCCTGATTTTATTCAGTACTATTTATAGGCTCAGCACCCCCTTATCAGGCACCTTAACCTGCAAGCTGTTTTTAGGAACCTGTTGAATATCTGTTTGTTGAATGAAACTTGGAGTAACTTGAGAAGTGGTTGCAGGGGCTCTAGATTCCTTCCTATGGTCAACCAAATCAGATTCCCTCCCCCTGGTATCCCCCTCCTTCAGGTTAGTATGGATCTCCTGAATTCACGTATCCTTACCTCCATTAACTACCTCAGCAACATCAGCAGGTAATATATTTAATACATTAAAAGTAATGAGGGAGCCATGGGGGTGTGAGAGAATTAAGTCAATACCTGGGATTGCAACATTAAGCTTATTGGCTTCCACGTTGGTAGTTGGATCAGCTATAGGTCTGTTGAATGATATCATGAGCTCCTTGATTCTTTAGATATTGGGGGCTGGTAGCTGCATTTCTATGGGATATAAGGATTTGTCTCTGGTCTTCAGAGATAACATTACCATTTTGAGTATTTTGTGTTCCTGCATTTGGGTTAGTGGGATGATCTTGTAGAGCAAGATCAACATAAGTGTTAGAAATAACATTAGAAGTAGAAATCTTACCTGAGCCAGTATTGTTTTGCTACACTAACACATATTTGCCTTTGGCTTGTGCTTTTGTGATTCTGGTACTATTTCTCTGCTGGACATTGTTATATCCCTTATTTTGCTTTATTTTTTGGATTTGCCAACCATTTTCTTCATTGTTAGCATTAGTATTTTGTGGCTGAGGTGGAGTAGTAGATGCTTAAGGGTTGTTCTGCACTTATAGCTTGGCAGGTTGTGAATGTTCTTGACCTTTATCCTTGGTTACTGCAGCTTCTTCTTGAGCTTTCTTTTTCCTGTTTTCTTCCTCTCTTTTCTTCACTATACAAACATTGAGGGTGTGACCCTGATGCTTGCAATGCTGACAATATTCAGGCACCCCTTCATATTAAAACCCATCCAAACATGCTGGGTGTTTGCTTGGTAAGGTCTATTTGAATCTTGACCTTAGCTATACTACCCCTAGTTTTTTTGTAGGTAGACAAATCCATGAATAACACTTTTCCAATTGGACACAGTAGAGGTGTGACCACTTCCATACAATAACAGTGCCAGGGTAATTCTGGTAGTGTTGCCCATATAAAGACTAAAGGAGCTTTCTCTTCTGGTGTAAATGTGGGGGTCCAAATTTATAATCTCATAAGTTGACCTTGGATGAACATTTTTCCTTTTGATCACACTATTGAATAATCAAAATCATTGTCTAAGTCAATATAAAAATGTCTAGAGTTGAAATGAGTCAGTTTCACCCCTCCTTTGAGTTCAGTTTAGAGAATGAATTCCTTTCTAATTACTTCCATTTTTGGCATAGTATGTGTAAACTTCCCAATAAGGGTGTATTTATACCTAACTGCTAGATTAGCCATGAAATCTTCCTTAGTGAACACAACTAAAGGATAGCCTTATTTTGCAGTGATTATAGGAGGACATATATCTATAAGAGCATTTTGCACAGCCTCTTGGGCTCTCAATCTGGTCATAAGAGTATGGGCCACAATAAGATTTGGTGGATTAGGAGTATTTGGATTAGGAGCTCTTATTTGGTTGGTGTTTTTGGGGCCAGGATTATTCCTAATTGGTGGATGGTTGGTTGGATCTCTTTTATGATTGTTGGGATTGAAAACCTCAAAATTGTTAGAAACTTTCAAAGGCTTAGAGTTAGGAATATAAGGTTTGTGGCCAGGTTGTTGGTTTACTGCAGAGTTTTTGGATTGTTGGCTACTCACACTACCTTGTTGTAGTTGGCTCTTTCCTTTTTCCTTAGTTTTATCACTTGACTCAGATATGACAATAGGATGCTGCTCATTTTTTCCATTCTTAACCATATTATCCTCCTTATTTTTATCTTTTAAATTATCATTGTTCCATGTTCCAATCTGAACCTTACATATAGGACTAGGATCAAGAACATTAGGCTGCATAACAGAAGCTAACACAGTGACTTGCTCAATTGCATTAGATTGCAGTTGAGTTTGGAGACTAGAATAAGTAATTCGATCATGAACATTATGATTATTAGAGTTAGGACACTTACCTAGTGATGATCCTTGTGCAGCAGTTCTGATTTGCAGAACTTTATGATCATTTCCTCCTACACTTATCTCCTGGTCATTATGATCATTATAGTGTTTATTATTTGTCATATTTATTTGAGTTCTTTGACATTGAACCACAATTCCATGTTGCTGAGGTTCCCCTGAGACATTGGAAAAACCACTGCATCATCTACATGATGACAGTACTCTTTCCCCTGCTGATCACCTTGGCGACTTTTCAAATTTGAGCTACTTGAGGAAGATTCAAGCAACCTGTATAGTTTGTTGGATGTGTATCACTAATGTGGTCCTTTTGGTATAGGTTTTGCTGTAATTGGTTCACCGGAGCTCCGCTGACTCCACCGTGATTGTGGCTTTGACGACTTTTCAAATTTGAACTATTTGGTGAAGATTCGAGACATGCCCTATGGCTAGGAAACTTCTCCACATTATTATGAACCTGTTGGCATTGGTCGTGCATCAATTGGTTCGCCGGAGCAATGGCGACACTATTGTTGTCAAAGTTCCAAGAGAAATTTGAAGCTCTTGGTGGTGATTCGAGATGGCGCTTGATGCCTGAAAGATGCTCCTCATCATGATGAATAGTTTGGCATTGGTTTTGTTTAATTTGAGATGCTAGAGCTCCGACGCTGCCAATAATTTCTTCATCGGCGATGGTTTCTCCGATAAATCATATTCCAATAGCTACTCCAGGACCCTGCAAACAAACCACGGTGGGTGCGATGCCTTGAACCTCACCGGATTCGCCTCAAATTTGAAGGCATAATGGCGGCGCATTGGCGGCGATTTTATTTGAATACGTCTTTGCATTGTTCGCGATTTGGACGGTGGTTTCATTCAATTTTTGAATTGTAGGAAGTATATGAGATGAAGATTCATCTTCTATGTTCCTTGTAACTGGCAGCAGCCCACAATTTTTCAAAGCTAAAATTCTTTCTGCTTTCAATAGCTTCTCAGACGAAACATAAATAGTGATCACTTTAGTATTTTGGAGATTTGAGGAGCTGTAGATGGAATCTGGTAATGTGGTAACTTTTGTTGTGTTCGTATCGACGGTATCTATGATTTTATCTTTCGAATAAAAATTTTTAACATCGAGAGGTGGGTCCCACCCTATTTTTATTTTTATTCCTAAAATACCCTTATGGGGAGCCTTTCCTTTGAGATTGAAAATAGGGACATAGAGCAAAGTATAAACGGATAATAGTATAAGTACACCCTTAAGGGGGAAGCAGGTATGAGAAATTCAAGTACAAGATGGAAACAATTGACACTACAATATATTTGATATGGATGCTTAAACTTCAAATAAGATCCCTTGCTGAAACAAGTTAGTAAGATCTGAAAGCCAGCAATAAATAAATAAAAGTCAAAAAGGTTATGCAACCAACGAATGTTTGTAAGTTAAGAATGAGACCAAGTGAGTGAGTACATGATAAGAGGAGTAAGGGTTTAATAATGATAATGCAGTTATGATATTTTGGGTACATTACAGAGAGATGCTAAGATGTGTTAAGACAAATTACTGAGATAAAATTAGTACTAACGGCAAATAGGACATGGCCATGGTTGGACCAAAGATCTATCCCAATACCAATTGTAAGATAAGAGAGGAGAAGGCAAGGTAAAGTATGAAGAGTAGTAAGACGATGCTAAGGTATTTCTTAGGCTAAGTTGAGCACCTTTGCATATTCTTATAAAGATTGAAATATAACGTGTGATAGAAAATTAAGAGCAAAATCTGTGTAAAGGGGCACTAGAAGAGTTTGAAGTAAAGATAAAGAAATGACACAAGATAATGTGTCCAGAGTGTTACAAGTTTGGTTAAGGGAATTATAAAATGGTTTAAGCAAGACAATCAGAACTAGCTGGTTACTAAAAGATGGTGAACTTATATGTCAAATTCTTTTAAAATTATACCAGTTAATGATAGACATAGCATAGAGCAGCTATGTAAAGTTATTATATGTGGGAACTCCAGCATTACTTGATAGCCAACCCTAAGAATTGATATTAAGAGCTAAAAAGTAGAGAGACAGTTAAAGTCTTTTAAAGAAATCGAAAGGTAATACATGAGGCTGAAGATTCCAGAATATGGACTTCATTACAGGCTTACCTCGTGCTCCACAGAACTATGATTCTATATGGTTTATTGTAGATAGACTGATAAAATCAGCCCATTTTCTTCTAGTTAGGACTACATATTCAGCCGAGGACTATGCGAGGTTATATATCAAGGAGATAGTAAGACTTCATGGGGTTCCAATATCTATTATCTCAGATAGGGGAGCCCAGTTTACAGCTAACCTTTAGAGATCCTTCCAGGAGGGATTGGGGACACAAGTGAGTCTCAGCACAATATTTCACCCTCAGACTGATGGACAGGCCGAGCGTACTATTTAGACACTACAAGATATGTTACGGGCCTGTGTTATTGATTTCAGGGGTAGCTGGGATAATCATTTGCCACTTATCGAGTTTGCCTACAATAATAGCTATCATTCTAGCATCCAGATGGCACCGTATGAAGCTTTGTATGGCAGGAAATGCAGGTCAGCTACTGGTGGATTTGAGGTTGATGAGACTAAACTAATAGGCTTAGACATAATTCAGCAAGATGTGAATAGAGTGAAACTTATTCAAAAGAGACTATTAGCAGCCCAGAGTTGATAGAAGTCATACGTAGATAATCCATGTCGACACTTAGAATTTGAAGTTGGGGATTGGGTGTTCTTGAAGGTGTCACTGATGAAGGGTGTAATGAGGTTTGGCAAGAAAGGGAAACTTAGGCCGAGGTACATTGGGCCTTAGCAAATTGTTCATGGGGTGGGCAAGGTTTCCTATGAGTTAATTCTACCATCTGATTTGGAAGCAGTGCACCCAGTCTTTCATATGTCGACGCTTCCCAAATGTATTGGTGATTCTTCTAAAATATTCCCCGTGGATAATGTCCAAGTGACAAAAGACCTATCTTACAATAGCTATAATTGATCGCCACGTTAGAAAGTTACGTACCAAGGACGTGGCTTCCATTAAGGTATTGTGGCAAAACAAGAATAGAGAAGAGATGACCTGGAAAGATAAAGATGAGATGAAGAATAAGTATCCTCACTTGTTCCCTATACCCACAGGTAATCTAAACCCCTAAATTGGTTATATTGATTAATGAGAAAACTATGTGTGATAACTATTATAGAGACTTCCCAAAATCCTGGTAAGACCTTATGAGGCTAGTTAACATTCGAGGAAGAATGTTCTAAAGAGGGAAAGGATGTTATATCCCATACTTTTATATATTGGAACGTTTTTAAGCTTCTCTAAAGCTAACACATGATCCATGTTATCCATGACGTTATCAAAGGATCCTAAGGAAGGTAGTATGTAATGCCCCATATCTTGTATAGACTAGTTCTATGTGAAGTAGTGATGCTTTGAAATAGGTTTGGAAGGATTTGAAAGGGGTTCAAGGCCAAATAATTTGTCACAATAATCGACCTTACTTGCTTAAGCTACTAGTTTGGATATCTTACATAATTAAGCTACTTAAGTACACGTTTAGCTTAGGTAGCAAGGATTGCACATGCTCTTAAGGTATGACTAATTGCTAACCTACTAAAAAGAACAAATAGGTGATGCACCTACTTCAAGTAGGTGGTGCACCTACTTAGAATGTGTGGAGTGCATTTAAATAAAAATGGGCAAGTAGGTGATGCAACTACTTACGAACTTGTGGTAGAAATTAAGAAGGTGATGCACCTACTTTTTTTAAGTAATAGACAAGATTATTCCGGGATGCGAGTGTCATGACCCAACCCACACATATCTATTAGCTGAGGTCACATTAAATTGTAAATAAGATAATTTCAGGTCATAGAGCCCACTGGGCGATAATATTTTCATAAACTTGTAGCTTTTTTCATTTGTATCACAACATGACAGGTGCCGCAAGCCGACAAGGCTGCCATAGCATAATAACATATATCATCTATCATGTGGACCCAGCTGAATCAAACTGACATAAACAACCCACATATACATATCTGCAGACCTCTAAACATATAAATGACAACATATGGCGGGACAGGGCCCCCGCCGTACCCTTGAATGGACAAAAAAAATTCCATACATCCGTGGAAAGTATCAAAAACTAGGCCCTGATATAATGGAGCCTCTTCCAGCTGAGCTGCATGGAATCCTAAGCTGATGGACTCCCAAAATCTGTATCTGTACCTGCGGGCATGAACGCAGCCCCCCGGGGAAAGGGAGTTAGTACGACATATGTACTGAGTATGTAAAATGTAACATAATACACTGGAAGTCTATTTAAAATAGAGAACCAGGGGAATAAATTATTAAATCGAAGTCATGTACCTGTACTCTGTGAATCACAAAAGCATGCATGCTCAATTTATACACTATAGCCGGCCCTTTCAGGGGTCCGGTGAATCACATCTGTAGGACCATCATAGGCCCGGCGCCATCACCATCTTATAACAATACATCATCATCATATATATATATATACATGCGTATCCCAGCCCTCTAGTGAGGGACTCAGGGAGTTTTGCAGTGAACTGTGCACGAGAATATATCCTGGCCCGGGACTCAAGGAAAGAAGTGTTACAATATACACGAGTATAGTAGTGAGTAACTATATGCAATTTAAATCATTATCAGAGACTCGACAGAATAAGAAAGTTAAGCTTCTATTTGAGGACCCGAGTAACGGTGTAGTCATCTCGAGTGTCCCTTAAATGCCATTATGGGTTTCCTCAAAAGTAATCTCGAAGGCCCTGGACATGTATTAACATAGGGCCAAATCATTTATAGAATCAGAAACACTTATTACCTTATAGTCCTTAGGATGTAGAGCCTGTACATTTGTTACCTCTTTAACGTATAAAAATTTCCAGGGAAAGTAGTTCAACTACTGTAGGAGTTACCTCGGAGTTCAGATCAGATTCAACTTACAACTAAGAAAAGGACATGCCCCAAAAGAAGAAAGAGAATAAGCTCTATATAGTCTGTACTTTCCTTCAGGTGATCTTCATATACATATTTCGTACCCGACCCTTCACGAGGCTCGATGAACAACTATGGCATTGTAACCTCATTTTCTTATCAAATACATCTCAATAAAAATGAGAGATAGCTTCCCATACATTACATTCTAACACATAGAAGCCCTACTAAGCAATACTTAATCTTCACAGGAACTCTAATACTGAACAGTGGATAGGAGTTATGAGGCGTACTCGGAATTCTGGGAATGGAATTATCCCCGCACTTCATATACAATTCGCTTAAGCCTAAACATTGCCAAAAGGAAAGAAAGATAGCTGTACGAACTTATACCAAAACATGCCAAGAGAAAGCTTTACATACCTCTTGGGAGTTACCCTTTATCCTGCTCGTCTCGTCGTCTTCTGAACCTATTCAATATGAAAGTAATACGAATATCAACTACTCTTAACTTTCCAGCATCTTAGGTTACGCCTTAATATTAATGGAATCTACTTCCTTAGTCGTTTCCTCGACTAGTTCTTTAGTTTGTTAAGGCGTTAACGAAAATTGGGCAGCACTTCCCCTATAATGTGACCTATCCGAATTTCCAATTAGGTCCCTAAGACCTACAGCCAACCAACAACAACAACCTGCAGCAATTTATACCAACAATATACAACATAAACTCCAAACGACTTATTCAAAAATACGATATCACACTAGGGCGTCTAGCCTTTATTTTGTAACGCCTTTAATTATACGTAGCGGGGGGTCATATGGCTTCGACCAGCAGCACCCTAACCCACATTAGAACATATCTAGGCCCTGCAACCACAAGCCACACCCCGCAGCAGCAACTCACAAGAACAACACTCTATTTCAACAACTATAGCGACTTCAATTTAGTTTATTCCGAACGTCGGACTTTTTATGACTTTTCCACAGCTTCCAGCAGCCCAAAAGGTGTGTAATACACCCTATAATAACACCATCAATTCCAAATTTAAAGGAGAAGCCTTACCTTACCCGAAATTGGCCAAAACTAGCCAAATCGCAACTTCGGAACTTCTTCAAACGCACTGAACTTGAGCGAGCTGGTTGTGCGACGTCCTCGCTGCCCCAAATTGGATTTTCTCGTTATTAAACATCGTCATATAACCAAGGGATACCATAATTAATTAATTCACGGAACGAAACTCGGAATCTTACCCAGAAAGGGTCAAATCCGTAGCCCCTCTCCCTTGTCCCTTTCACACTTTTCTCTTGTTTTCTCTTCCAAATTCCAATTGCAAAGCTGGAGTTTTAGTTCCATGAACGTCTTAAAATACATATATACGTATCCACGTACCTAAGGTACACCGTATATAATTAATTCACGGAAGAAAATTGAAAAACTTACCTTTAATCTTCAACGACCATGGCTGCCTCTCTATCTCTCTTTCTCACGTTTTCTTCTATGTTGGCTGATGTTTTTGGATAATGAACAACTTAAGAATCATATACACATATATATATATGAGGTGACATGTGTCAGCCCCTAAGGGTGACACGTGTCAGGCCCTTATTGAGCCACCTCAACCATGCGGCCAATGGGGTGTTGCCACGTGGCAGTGGGGTCCACCTGCCCCAAGCAGGTGGGTCACCTACTTGACCCCAAGCAGGTGGGTCACCTGCCTGCTTGAGGTGCTGCCACGTGTCACCCTCCTAAGCTGCCACGTTTCCAAATTTTTTCCTTCCCTCGTGGGTTCGTAGTCTCATTCATAATCTCGTCTCACTTTAGGAGCCTATGAAAACCTTGCTACGTAAGCTTGGTATGTTATCAAGTAACTCACGTATGTAAGACTTCCAAATTAGTAGCTTACGTAGATAAGTCGAGTCCTACGACACGTTACTTGGCCTCCGACTCCTTTCGACTTCTCTTGACCCTATTTCCAACCTTCCCTACCATGAGGTGTCACATTCTCCCTTCTTAGAGTTGTTCAATAGGGTCGTAACTTAAGTGGCTCACATACTAGCTTCTAAGTAACTTAAGGAACCTTCCGAGTTCGATGATGTGGGGTATAACAGCGAGATAGAGATTTTTATTCCCAATTTTAATTAATACACGAATTGGTTATAGATATTATTTGGTCTAGATTATTAAGTGATGATTAAGAATTAATTAAGATTAACTAAGTTAATTAGACCACTAAGAGGGCCCCACTAAGATACGTGGTAGAATGTCATTGGAGGGTGGATGATAATAGGATATATGTCCACAATGGACACATGTCAAAGCTGAACATGTGTCACTCTTAGGGGCTGCCCCATGTATGACCATGGGACACATGTCAAGGCTGGACATGTGTCACTCTTAGGGGCTGTATATATAATGAAATTAATGGCTAAGAGCTCATTTTAGCTCATTCTTCTTTAAGGAAAATATAGAGAGAAAGAAAGAGAGTTCAAGCCATGGCAACTCACGTCCATGGCTGAGCAAGCAAGATCCCAAATTTCGATACCCACACTACTTTTATAATGTATTTTAAACCAATTGGAGTGATTAACAACATGAATTAATCATTGGGGAAGCAAGAAGACCTAATGTGCAATCCACACGTTTCAGCAAAATTGAGAAGAGAAGTTGTTAAGGTAAGAATTAATCATTTTCTATATATTTTAGGATGAATTTGGGCATATTGTGAATGTGTAAATATGAATTGGAGGTATGAAATTATGTATGTTGGCGTTGGAAGGTTGTTAAAGCTGTGTCAGAGCTGTTTCATTTGGAAATGGTGTAGGCCTATGTCAATTATCCTGCCAATACTCGAATCAATTTTAATTAACGTTTTGATTGTTGTTGTCATGAGTTATATAATGAAAATGGAAGAATTTGATATTTCAAGTTGGAGTTATAATTATAACGTGGGGCTATTTATGTTGAATTGAAAAATTAAGTGTGGTTACGATTATACATTATATGGTTATAATTGTTGGAGCTATTATAATCTAAAGATTATGGATTAATTTTTATTAATGTTGGAGTTTATCACGACCCCACCCCGTAGGCTGTGAAGGGTGTCCGAACTGGACGCTCGCATACACCCCTGCTAACGATAAATAAACCTGTCCCCTATTTGAGTCATAATGTATCAACAGGAATGATAACATATAAGCCGACGAGGCTATCGTGACAAAGGAGATGTCCCAAAACATCAATTTGATAGGCACCACTACACGTACATACATATAGAACCCACATTCATGTCCACCAACCTCTAAGAGTAAGAACAGTACACATAAGGTGGGACAGGGCCCCCGCCATACTCCTAAATGAACAAAAAAAATATATACATCAAGGGACCACTACCACAGCTAGCTCTGATAAAATGGAGCTCTCTCGAACTTGCTGATAGGAGTCCTAAGCTGGTGGGTCTCCAAACTGTGCGTTTGTACTTGCGTGCATGAAACACAACCCCCGAAGAAAAGGGGTCAGTACGATATGTGTACTGAGTACGTAAAGCATAAAATACCATAAAAGGAGTACAGTTGATATAGGAATGCAGGGAACAATACAACAACTCATAAAACACTGTACCTGTGTCTTATAAAATGAAGTCATGCATCTCAGAGTCGTATTTCATACCAGGCTCGTTGTGGGACTCGGTAAATAATCATACCATCATATATCGTACCCGAACCTTTATGGGACTCGGTCGGACCTGGCCTTTTATGGGACTCGGTGAATAATCATGTTATCATATATCGTATCCAATCCTTTATGGGACTCGGTGAATATTCATATCATCATATATATATATACATACATATTCGGCCCTCTAGTGAGGGACTTGGTGAGTCATTCATGTCATTGCATTATCATTTCCTCATATAGCGTAACCGGCCCTTTAGTGAGGAACTCAGTGGATAATGCAGTGAACTGCACACGATTACGTACCCGACCCGACACTCGGTGATAGAAGAGTTACGATATACACGAGTAGAGTAGTGAGTAACCATATGCAATTTAAAACATTGTCAAAGACTCAATGAAATAATAAAGACGAATTGTCGTTTGGAAATTAGGACGATAGTCATATCAATCATCCCTCTAATATCACTATTGATCATATCAAAAGAACCTTAGGAACCATAGGCATGAATCAAGATGATATAAAATAACTTATCAAAGTCAAGAACATTAACTATCGGAGAGTCTCTAAGAACCGAAATCATGAATCTCCCTCGAGACTTATGAATGAAATTACTCCCAAAGCTCATATTAATCTTTACTTAACTCTAAGATATGCTAAAAGAGAGAAGGGACTGCTTTACATACTCTCTACTTTTCCTCATGTAGTCGTCTTATACATATATGCCGTGGAACGTACGGCCCGATCCTTAGGTAGTAACATATCTCACACTTGGCCCATCAAGGGACTAAGTACCATAAGTATTTCATCATAACATCATAACTTATGTCAAAGACATATCAAGAGACAAGAAAGGTAGCTTTACGTACTTATTCCAAAACATGCCAAGAGAAAGGAGATAACTTCACATACTTACTACTCTCCATCATATAGAAGCCTTGAGAGGCAATAACTCAACTAGTATAGGAATTCTACCACCGAGAAGTGAATAAGGCTTATGAGTCATACTTGGAGTTCTATGAATGGAATTATCTCCACATTTCGTATATCAATCACTTAAGACATGCCAAAAGAAAAGAAGGATAGCTTCACATACCTCTTACGGATTACTCTTACACGTTCGTCTCGTCGTCTCTTAAACCTATTTAACATGAAAGTAATACTAAGGTTAATGAAATTTCACTTTCCAATTTCCAACTCTACACGCAAGTACTCATAGGAGTTATTTCCTTATCCATTACCCTCAACTAGTTTGTTACTAGTTTCAAACCTACCAAAAATCGGACAGTATCTCCCCTATAACTCGGACACAATGTCAAAAACCATACCCACAACAATAACTAGCAGCATATTTACAAGTAAATCACTTCAGCCTTACACAATACAAGCTCCAAATAACTAGCTCTAAACTATGATACAAAAATAGAGTTTTTAATCTTTGTTTCGTAAAATATTTAACAATACCAAACGGAGGGTCATTGGATGAAACCAGAAGCACCCAAACCCTTGTTAAAACACTTTGAAGCCCTGCAACAAGCAACCCAACCATCTGCACCCACAGCACCACAATGACAACCCACTACCCGACTTTGATTTAGCTATAACCACTTCAATTTAGTTTATTTACAACGTCAAGCATACTTATACACTTTTTCCACTTCATGAAATATACTTAATAACAAAATCATAAACTCTAGTTCGAAAGAGAAAACTTTACCTTACCCGAAACTCGCCAAAACTTACCGAAACTCGCCTCAGAACTTCCTTTAGCGTAGCTGAAACTTCGGGGATGTTTGTTAACGTTATAGAGATGCTCCAAAACCATAAATTTACATTAATAAAACCATAATACCCTTGTGGTATACCCTATATAATTAATTCACAGAAAAAAATCAAAGAACTTACATTTTCTCCCCAAAACCGTAGCGCTCTCTCTAGCTCAAGGTTTCTTTTTCTTCTTCTCTTTTCTTCTAGACTTTTCTTTTCTAGAGTTTTTGGATGAAGATGTAATCTTAAGGGATAAGGATGACTAAAATTCATAAAGCATATGTATATATATGCCACTTTAGGGGGTGACTCGTGCCAATCTTAAGTGGTGACACATGTCAAGCCCTTATAAGGCCAACGCATCATCCCTCCACTTAGGGGATGTCACATGGCATGTGGGGGCCCACCCCCTTTTTGCAGCTTCTGCCATGTGGCAGTCTCTCATGCTTCCACATGGCACTCTCTCATGGGCTTCCATGTGTCGCTTTCTTTTTCTCCTCGTGGGTTCGTAATCTCATCTTATTTTATGAACCTATGTAATCCTTACTACGTAACCTTGGTATGTGCTCAAGTAGCTTAAGTATGTAAAATTTTCAAATTGGTAGCTTACGTAAGTAAGTCGAGTCCTACGACTCATTACTTGGCCTCCATTTCCTTCCGAATTCTCATAACCATATTTCCAATCTTCCCTTCTATGGGGTGTCACATTCTCCCTTCCATAGAGTTGTTTGATAACGTTATTGATTACCCGGCTTATATGGCAACTTCTAAGAAGCTTATGAACTTTTAAAAAAAAAACTTGAGAAGCTTAAGAAGTTTAAGAAGTTCAAGAAACTTAAGAAGCTTAAAAAGTTTGAGAACCTTCCAAGGTATAAAAGTACGGGGTATAAAAGAGTTGTTGTTGCCATTGGTTATATGATGAAAGTAAAGGAATTTGATATTTAAAGTTATAATTGTATTGTATTGAGAACGATCTTGGTTGGTTGTGCTGTTGTTCTTGTTGAATTAAAGGACTACGAGTAGTTAAAGCTATAGTGTTATTGTAATTGTTGGACTGTTGTAAGGTCATCCGATGAAGTATTGTGGCTGTAGATTATTAAGAGTAACTTGATTACGTTGTAGTCGTTATGTTAAAGATTATGGAACGTCGTAATATGTGGGCTAATTTGGAATAGTGTGCGGGCTATTTTGGAACATTCTTGAATCTTGCCTTGGCTAACTTTAATATAGCACTTGAATGTGTGGTTGTTGATGTTGACTTGGTTGTTATGTAGTTGGTTTGAATATAAGGAAAATGTCGCCTAATGTTCTAGAAATGAGCTGCTAACGTTGGAGTGCATTTCGAAACCTTCTCGTAGCTTAACCATATTTCTTGATGTATTAATATAGGTTGAGACACTATTGGAAAGCGTATATGTGTTGTGTTACGAATAAAAGCACTGAAGGTTTGTAAAGCTATCTCTTCTTTCTTTTGGCATGATCCATATGAAATGAATGGACGATGAATATATAAATTCTAAAAAAACTCCTATTCTTAGAGACACTAGGATGGCTTAGGTTCTTGATTCCCAGAACTTATATCATTATGTCTTGATCTATGTGTATGATTCCAACCATCCTATTTTGGATATAACATAAATTTTGGTATAATTCACCTTTGGTATAATTCATAATGACATTCAAAAGGTACTTGAGATGACTACTATCTTGATTTTCAAATGATTGTTCATTTTTTATTATTCTATTGAGTCTCAAATGATGATCTAATTGTATATGGTTTCTCATGATATTCTACTCGTGCATACTGTTATTACCTCTTTCACCGAGTCTCCATCCGGGTATGTTATCGTGCACAACTTTATTATATTATCCACCGAGTATCTCACTAGAGGGCCGGGTATGCTATATGATGATATGATGATGCAATGATATGGTTATGGCACCGAGTCCCATGATGGGCCGGGTACAGTATACATATACATGACTTTATTCACCGAGTTCCTTATTAGAGAGTTGGGTACGGTATAGTATATGTATATGATGATATGATAATATGATGATACGATTAGGGTACCGAGTCCCATAATGGGTCGAGTACGGCATATGATAATGATATGCATGATTTGCTTCGTAAGGCACATGTATAGTGAGTTCTTGATTAACATACTTGTCTCCTAGGCTCTCTACTTCAGTAATGATCTTTCCTACCGTATTTCATGCTTTAAATACTCAGTACATATCTTGTATTGACCCCCTTCCTCTGAGGGCTACATTTCATGCCTGCAGGTACAAGTACTACCTTCGGTGATTCGCCAGCCTAGGATTCCTATTCAGCTATCTTGGAGTGCTCCTTTGTCTCGGAGCCTAGACTTTTGGTATATGTTATACCCCGTACTTTTGTATCTTGAAAGACTTTTGTACCTTGAGAGGTTTTTGAGTTTCTTGAAAGATTTTTAAGCTTCTTAAGCTTCTTAAACTTCTTAAGTTTCTTGAAAGGTTCTTAAACTTCTTAGAAGTTACCATGTGAGACAGATAAGCTATAACTCTATCAAATAACTCCAAGAAAAGGAGAATGTGATACCCCATAATAGAGAAGATGAGAAAAAGAGTTATAAGAATTCGGAAAAAGTTGGAGACCAAATAATGAGTCGTAGGACTCGACTTATTTGTGTAATCTATTACTTTGGATGTGTTACATACTTAAGCTACTTGAGTACATACAAAGTTTACATGGCAAGGATTATATAGGTTTGTAAAGCAAGATGAGATTATGAACCCACAAGGAGAAGAAGAGAGCGACACGTGGCAGTAAAAGGGAGTGCCACATGGAAGCAGATGGAGGTGCCACGTGGAAGCAGCTGCAGCAAGGGGGTGGGCCCCACCTTCCATGTGGCATCCCATGAGGGGTGGTGCGATGTGTTGGCCAAACAAGGTCTTGACACATGTCACAACTTAGGGTTTGACACGTGTCACCCCCTAAAGTAGCCTATATATGTATGTTTATGACTTTTTATTTCCATCCTTATCTCATAAGTCATGCTTATCAAAAGAAAGTTCTAGAAAGAAGAAGAGAAGAGAAATCTTAAGCTAGAGAGAAGAAAGAGCTACGGTTTTGGGAGGAGAAAAAGGTAAGTTCTCCGATTTTGTTCCGTGAATTAATTATATGGGGTATACTACTAAGGTATGAAGGTGTTATTAATATAAATTTGTGGTTTCAATCAGCCCCAAAACGTTAACAAATAGCCCTGAAGATTCAACTGCGCTAAAGGAAATTCCGAGGCGAGTTTCGGCAAGTTTTGGCGAGTTTTGGGTAAGGTAAAGTTTTCCCTTTCGAACTGGAGTTTATGATGATGTTATGAGGTATATTACATGTCTTAAGTGATGCTGGAAGTGGAAAAAGTTTATAAGGATGCTTGACGTTAGAAACAAACTAAATTGAATTCGAGTAGTATGTTGTTGTTGTGGTACTGCAGGTTGGAGGTGGTTTAATTACATGTTGTAGGGATGTAAAGTACTCAAAAAGGGGTGTGGGTTCTTTTGGTTGCAGCCATACGACCCTCCATTTCGTATGGTAAAAGATTTTATAAAATAAAGGCTAAGAACTCCATTTTGGTATCGTAGTTCGGAGCTAGTTGTTTGGAGTTGTATTGGGTAATGCTGAACTAATTTATTTATATATATGCTGATGATTGTTGTTTTTGGTATGGTTGTTGATATTTTGTTGGAGTTGAAATCTTGGAGATGTTGAAGTTATAGGAGAGATGCTGCCCAATTTTTGGTAACTTAGGAACTAGTAATGAACTAATCGAGGGAAATGAATAAGGAGATGACCTCTATGGAGACTTGGTTATAGAGTTGGAATTGGAAAGTGAAAGGCCATTAACCATAGTATTACTTTCATGTTAAATAGGTTCAAGAGACGACGAGGTTAACGTATTAGGAGTAATCCGTAAGAGGTATGTAAAGCTAATCGTTCCTTCTTTTGGCATGCCTTTGGCATAAGTATGTAAAGCTAACCGTTCTTTCTCTTGGAATGAAACAAGTATATGACTTTTATATGATTCCAAGGAAGTTCCTATTCGTAGAGCCGCTAGGATGGCCAACTTCTTAATTTTCTAAAGCATATTTTATCGTGCCTAGATACACGTATATGATTCCAAAAGTTCTATTTGGATATAACTCATAATGATATTCAAAAGGTACTTGATACGACTTTTGTCTTGATTTTTGAATAATAGCTCATTTTGTTAACTCCATCGAGTCTCAAAAATGATTTAAAGTGCATTTAGTTTCTCACTACTCCACTCGTGGATGCCTTAATGCTTCCTTCACTAAGCCCATGTCAGGTTTTATTATCGTGTGTACTTCTCTACATTGTTCGCCATGCCCCGATGTGAGGAGGCAGGTATGACCTGTACATAGGTTTTGTGGAATTATGATGTGCTATGTACATATATGATATGATATGATTTGATATGACCATCTGATGTGATATGATCTATTATAGAGATATTCCCTACTCTAGAGTTATGATGTGCTGTGGCGCCAGTGACGGGGCAGCGACCACGATTTATTCACCGAGTCCCATAATGGGGCCGAATATGAGATATGTTTTTCTGCATACATTATCTGTGGTTATGAAAAACATTTTGATATTCTGGATATTTTGCTCATTTTGCACCTTCTGTTCTGGTAATGGCTTTACCTATTACAGTCCATGCTTTACATACTTGGTACATTATTCGTACTGACCCCCTTTCTTCGGGGGATACGTTACATGCCCGCAGATACAGATGCTCAGTTTGTTGATCCACCCACGTAGGACATCCACCCTGTTGGTTGGCAGTGCTCCTTTGTCTAGAGCCCTATTTTGGTACTAACCTTTCTGTTGTACATTTGTACATGTTGGTTAAGGGTAGATGGGGCCCTGTCCCATCATATGACTAGGTTATCGTTCTATAGAGGTCTGTAGACTTGTAATGTGGGTTATGTATATATGTTTTGGGCTTTGTGTTTCGTGATGGCCTTAACGACCCTCTTGTGTTATATTTGTTCTCATGCGCTCTCTAGCGACCTCTTTTTGATTTCTACTTTTGTTTATTTTGCTAACACGGTAAGTGGGGCTAAGGGTACGTATGGGTGCCCAATCTGGGCACTATTCATGATCTACAGAGTGGGTCATTATAAAAGTGGTATCAGAGCGGTCCTTTCTTGGAATGTCTACAGGCCATGTCTGGTAGAGTCTTGTTTATTAATGTGTTGCGCGCCACATCTATAAACAGGAGGCTACAGGACATTTAGGATGTTACCTTTTTTTCATATCTAAGATCGTGCGATAGATTCGAGTCATGGAAAAACTTCTTATATTAACCTTGGATGTTAACAAAAGGATGACAACAACGGAAGAAAGTGGCCAATGATATTGGAAGTCACAAGGCAAGCAGGTAAGCAAAGGCACAAAATATATCTGTTGGGTAAGGTATTGAAGTAGAACTGAAATGTAAAGTTGTAAATTTAAAGGAAGAGTAGATAGGAAAGTGTAATAGAGGAAGTTCCAGTGGACGTATGACGTAAGTCTATTTTCATACTATTGATTGTGGGATCCCTATGTGGTTGCGATATGATATGATATGATACATATATATGTATCTTTATACGTGTTGGTCCTATGAGGCACTGTTGGTATTTTCTGCGTGCAAATTTGAGATAGTAAGAAATACTGAGGAAATTCTGCCCAAATTTTCCAATAAATAAAAAGAGAATGAGATACAGGACTATAGTATGTCTTGAAAAGTCGTGCCCACAATAATGATGAGAATTGGCTAAACCACGAGTATGGATGACCTCGACAAATAAGTTAATTGCTGAATTGATGGCAATAGAAACTAGGATGTCTATATTGATATAGTAAACTAAAATTGGACAAGACTTGTGACCCTAGGGAGATGATTTAGAGAAGACTGGTAGTTCTGAATAGAATGATATATTAAGGCACCAACGAAAATAATAGAGAGCACAAGGAAAGAAAGAGTAACTTAAAGGAGTAAGCAAGAAGAAAGTGAGATGACAGTGTAACAATAGGTCATGACATGTTTAGCCGAAGATACGAATGCTAAAAGTGATGAAACTACTAAAGACCAAGCTATAGAAGAATGAGCAACGAGATAGAATGGGTGTTAGGGAATGATTGGTATGATATGAATAAAGATGGATGGACATAATATGTTTTGGAAATGAAAAAAAGGATTATGTGGAAGTAATGCGTTTTGAATAATATAGAGGTAGTATAAGATCTCTCTTGTGCGGAATAAAAGATAGACATAGACGGGATAAATGATAAGAGAAATCTATGGAAGCACCCAAGATAAATATGATTAAATGAATGCAGATACGAAACGAAAGGGGAACATGCAATATGAACTTAAAAGTGCAATACGACTACATAGTTATAAGGTAAGGCCCTGATTGAGGCAAACTTGGTATGTTGTTGAGAAAATTAGAAGCCGGTGTTGGGTACACAGTAAGGGCTAGGGGTATAAGGTGTAAAGGGGTGGTGCATGCACACAACATTGCTCCAATAATAGTGTAATCCTTAAGAGACAAAGATGGTAAACTTGAGGAACAAATGGTACAATATACATTCATCCCAAGAAACAAAGGATATAGGTTGGGATAAAGTTACTCCTGCAAGAGAACCTTGGATAATTATCATCGGAATACAAGTATTGCTGAATTAAAATTGGAACGACTAAAAGTGCTAATTAACTTTTGATAAAGATAAGTGAAGTGTGGCCTTGAATGAGTTGTTCCATGGGTCACATTATGCAAGTACAAATTAATAGATGAGATGTCGCACTATGTATGGAAAGGTTCTCATCGCTTCATGACTTAGTCAAGGTTTCGTACATACAGAATCAAGTTATAAAGGATGAAGAAAGAGATGGACATGATACGGTACCAGGCAGATTGGGAAAAGAGATTGGATGCATTTTGAGATTGGACAAAGGTATAAGTACCCCCCTAAGGGGGAAATGGGTGAGAAGAATGCAAGAGCAAGAAGGAAATAATGGATACTACAATATAGCGGACATGGATGTTTAAACTTCAAGAAGATCCTATGTTGATGCAAGTTAGAAGGGCTGAAAGCCAACTATAATGGGATAGAAGTCAGAATGGTATTTAAGGTGGTGTCAAGAAGTTTTTGGCAAAACCCTGCACGACATAACGTTAGAAGATGGGTGTGTATAAAAAAGAAAGGGAATGACCAGGGAAGGGTATCGAATAACTCAAGAGATCGTGTGAAGGATAACGATACCATGTGGGGTCAAAAGCCAAGATATTGGCTATAGCATTGGTCGCAAATGATGTCGCGATAGAAAAATAACCAAGGAAAAGGGACAACAAGCCTCCTATGATTGGAAGTGAGAAGAGCAAGGAGTAAATAATAGAAAAGAAAGAAGTATGATAAGATGGGACAAGTGAGTTTCAATGTCAATGAGATAGGTAAAGCAGAATGAACCCGGAGATGAAAAGACTACATCTACCTCATACAAGTTGTACTGGCAGGGTTATGCAACCTATGAATATGTATGTGTTACATATAGGGCCAAGTGAATAAGTACATGGTAAAAGGAATAAGGGTTCAATAAGAACAATACAATTATAATATTTTGAATATGTTACAGAGAGGTAGAGAAGAAATATCCGTACTTGTTCCCTATATCCAAAGGTAGTCTAAACTCTTAAAAGGATTAGAAGACAACGGTTATAGAGAACTCCCAAAAATCCTTTTAAAACCCTATAAAACGAGTTAACATTCGAGGACGAATGTTCTAAAGGGAGGGAAAAATTTTATACCCCGTATTTTTGTATTTTGAAAGACTTTTGTACCTTAAGAGGTTTTTGAGTTTCTTGAAAGATTCTTAAGCTATTTAAACTTCTTAAGTTTCTTGAAAGGTTCTTAATCTTCTTAGAAGTTACCATGTGAGACGGATAAGATATAACGCTATCAAATAACTCCAAGGAAATGAGAATGTGATACCCCATGGTAGAGAAGATTGGAAATAGAGTTATAAGAATCCGGAAGAAGTTGGAGACCGAATAATGAGTCGTAGGACTCGACTTATTTGTGTAAGCTATTACTTTGTATGTGTTATACTTAAGCTACTTGATTACATACCAAGTTTACGTGGCAAGGATTATATAGGTTCGTAAACCAAAATGAGATTACGAACCCACGAGGAGAAGAAAAGAGCAACACATGGCAGAAAAAGGGAGTGCCACGTGGTAGCAACTGGAGGTTCCATGTGGCAGCAGCTGCAGCAAGGGCCCCACCTTCCATGTGGCAGCCCATGAGGGGTGGTGCGATGTGTTATCCCAACAAGGGATTGACATATGTCACCACTTAGGGGTTGACACGTGTCACCCCTAAAGTAGCCTATATATGTATGTTTATGACTTTTTATTTCCATTCTTATCTCATAAGTCATCCTTACCAAAAGAAAATTTTAGAAAGAAGAAGAGAAGAGAAAGCTTAAGCTAGAGAGAAGAAAGAGCTACGGTTTTGGGAGGACAAAAAGGTAAGTTCTCCAATTTTATTCCGTGAATTAATTATATGGGGTATACTACTAAGGTATGAAGGTGTTATTAATATAAATTTGTGGTTTCAATCAGTCCCAAAACATTAAAAACATCCCCGAAGGTTTAGTTGCGCTAAAGGAAATTCCGAGGTGAGTTCCGGCAAGTTTTGGCGAGTTTTGGGTAAGGTAAAGTTTTCCCTTTCTAACTGGAGTTTATGATGATGTTATGAGGTATAACATGTCTTAAGTGAGGCTGTAAGTGGAAAAAGTGTATAAGGATGCTTGATGTTAAAAATAAACTAAATTGAAGTCGTAGTAGGTAAATTAAAGTCGAGTAGTGTGTTGTTGTTGTGGTGCTGCAGATTGAGGGAGTTTAATTGCGTGTTTCAGGGCTATAAAGTACTCAAAACGGGGTGTGGGTGCTGCTGGTTGCAGCCACACAACCCTTCATTTCGTATGGTAAAAGATTTTATGAAATAAAGGCTAAGAACTCTATTTTGGTATCGTAGTTTGGAGCTAGTTGTTTGGAGTTGTATTGGGTAATGTTGAAGTGATTTATTTATATATATGCTGCTGGTTGTTGTTTTTGGTATGGTTTTTGATATTTTGGCCAAGTTAAAATCTCGGGGATGTTGAAGTTATAGGGGAGATGCTACCCAATTTTCGATAACTTAGAAACTAGTAATGAACTAGTCGAGGGAAATAGATAAGGAGATGACCTCTATGGAGACTTGGTTGTAGAGTTAGAATTGGAAAGTGAAAGGTGATTAAACATAGTATTACTTTCATGTTAAATAGGTTCAAGAGACGATGAGGCGAACGTATTAGGAGTAATCCGTAAAAGGTATGTAAAGCTAACCGTTCCTTCTTTTGACATGTCTTTGGCATAAGTATGTAAAGCTAACCGTTCTTTCTCTTGGCATGTTTTAACATAAGTATATAAAGCTAATTTTCCTTTTTGGCATGGTTTTTATGAAACAAGTATATGACTTTTATATGACTCCAAGGAAGTTCCTATTTGTAGAGCCGCTAGGATGGCCAACTTCTTGATTTTCCAAAGGATATTTTATTGTACCTAGATACGTGTATATGATTCCAAAAGTTCTATTTGGATATAACTCATAGTGATATTCAAAAGGTACTTGATACGACTTTTGTCTTGATTTTTGAATTATAGCTCATTTTGTTAACTCCATCGAGTCGTAAAAATGATTTAAAGTGCATGTAGTTTCTCACTACTCCACTCGTGGATGCCTCAATGCTTCCTTCACTGAGCTCGAGTCAGGTTTTATTATCATGCGTACCTCTCTGCATTATTCGCCATGCCCTAATGTGAGGGGGAAGGTAGGACCTGTACATGGGTTTTGTGAGTTATAATGTGTCATGTACACATATGATATGATGTGATATGATCTGTTACAAATATATTCCCTACTCTGGAGTTATGATGTATTGTGGAGCCAATGACGGAGAGGCTACCAAGATTTATTCACCGAGTCCCATAATAAGGCCGGATATGACATATGTTTTTTTGCATATATTATCTGTGGTTATGAAAAGCATTTTGATATTCTAGATATTTTGCTCATTTTGCACCTTTTGTTCTACTAATGGCTTTACCTATTACAGTCCATGCTTTACATACTCTTCGCATTTTATGTACTGATCTCCTTTCTTCGAGGGCTGCATTACATGGCCGTAGGTACAAACATTCGGTTTGCTGATCCACCCGCGTAGGACATCCACCCTGTTGGTTGACAGTGCTCCATTGTCTGGAGCCCTATTTTAATACTAACTTTTCTGTTGTACATTTGTATATGTTGGTTAAGGGTACGATGGGCCTGTCCTATCATATGACTAGGCTATCATTCTGTAGAGGTCTGTAGACTTGTGATGTGGGTTATGTATAGATGTTTTGGGATTTATGTTCCATGATGGCCTTAACGTCCCTCTTGTGCTATATTTGTTCTCATGCACTTTCTAGCGACCCATTTTTGATTTCTACTTTTGTTTATTCTGCTAACACACTAAGTGAGGCTAAGGGTATGTATGTGTGCCTAACTCGAGCACTAGTCATGATCTACGGAGTGGGTTGTGACAGTATAGCCCCCCTTTTAATGTATATATATATATGTTTAATTCAGAGGTACGTAGGGGCCCTATCCCACCATATGATACTATTGATACTCTTAGAGGTATATAGACATATGTGTGGGTTGTGTGTATATGTGTTCAGTTATGCATATATGACTTGTATTTTGGGATGTTGTATGTAGTGACAGCCTTATCGGCTCGTGTATTATGAGGTTTTAATTGATTGTGATTCCTCAGGAGAGAGGTTACCCTAATACATGTATGTAACGCTTGAGATGACATTCTGTTTTCATTAAGCCTCCATATTGTGTTTGGTTTTAGTTTGACTATGTCTAACAGATATGTACACGAGTGCCCAACTCGGACAATAGTCACAGCTTATAGGGTTGGATCATTACATACTATCTTTCCCTACTATGTTATAATCATGTTTATGACTTTCCGTTGGGATATTGACTAAGCACCAAGAGGGCTTCTAGGTAGGGTTTGGTCAGGTAACGCTGTTAGTTACCCAAGAAAATCCTAGTAGTAACCTAAAGTCCCAAACTACGTTGCCTACGTAGATTGCCTTCATGGCCTAACTAGTGGATCCACATATGGTACAATTGAGTTGAGTTGAGTTATATTTTAAGTATGCCCTAGAAAGGTAGCCTCCCCTGTTTCGATGCAGGAGTCATCGGATTCCATGTAAAAGCTTGCATGGTCTAAGTTATCGGTGAACGGTCCTATCCCACACAAGCTGGAGTTAAGTTATGAGATGTCAAGTTATGAGTTTATGATAAAGTTTTATGATATGCATTGACCAAGATTTTCTTATGTTTTAAATTGCTTTTAAGCTTTACTCATGTTTATTATGATTGTTCATGCATCTTATGACATATTAATTACGTTCTTTTACTTGTTTATGCATATCTCACATACTTAGTACTTTTAAATGTACTAACACATATTTTGCCTACATTTTCTAATAATGTAGAAACGGATGACACTCACGATTATCCTATTGGTAGCTAGAGTTTGCCCTAAATTCTCGAGAAGTTGGTGAATCCTTATTCTATCGAGGACATAACTTTTATTCATGTTGTTATGGTTTTGACTTTCTTCTTTTGTTAGGGTGAGCTAGGAGGTTGTACTAAGCCCCCATCAAAGATTAGACTAAAGGTATGTTTAGACGATATTATGGTGTAGTCCGATTGGACGTTTATAGAGTTGATCTTCCTTAGTCCCTTTCCCTTTTGATAATTAATTCCTCTTATTTTTATCATGTTCTTTACTTTATGTATATGATGTATGCTAAGATGTCTTATGATTGGGGTCCCTCGCATCCCAATCATTGTGTTACGACTAGGCCCTAAGTCGGGTCCTGACACGTGAGTAGATCAAAATATCATCAATAAAGATGATCACAAACATATCCAAATATTGCCTAAATACCCTGTTCATCAAATCCATAAAAGTTGTAGAGGCATTTGTTAGTCCAAAAGACATAACCAAAGTTTCAAAATGACCATACCGAGTTCTAAAAGCCGTCTTTGGAATGTCACACTCCCTCACTTAGAGTTGATGATAACCCGATCGGAGGTCAATCTTTGAAAAGTAGCATGCTCCTTGAATTGATCGAACAAGTCATCAATCCTTGGGATGAGATACTTATTCTTGATTATGACCTTGTTCAATTATTGATAATCTATACATATTCAGAGTTAACCATTTTTTTTCCTAACAAACAACACGATAGCACCCCAAGGTGAAATACTTGGTCTTATAAAACCCTTATCCAACACATCCTTCAATTGCTCTTTAAACTCCTTAAGTTCCGCCAGGGCCATACAGTAAGGAGGAATAGAGATAGGTTGCATATCGGGTAAGAAATCAATACCAAAGTCTATTTTTCTTTCGGGAGGAACACCTAGGAGATCTTCGAAAAAAACTTCCAAAAACTCATTAACAACTAAAACTGACTCAAGAGTAAGAGTCTCAGAGTTAGTAGCTCTAACCCGAACAAGATGGAAGATGCATCTCTTGGAAATCATTTTTTGGGCTTTAAGACATGAAATGAATTGACCCTTAACCACCGAATCATTACCCTTCTATTCAAGAATAGGCACTCATTACGAAACTGAAAGTTGACTCTACGGGTTCTACAATCAATGGTTGTATAAGAGGCATGTAACCAATCCATACCAAGAATGATATCAAAATTGGTCATGTCTAGTTCAACAAGATCACAAGGGATAACTTTATGCAAAACCGACATGGAACACTTCCTATAGACTTTTTAGCCATAATCGACTCACCTACGGGAGTATAAATGGAAAAAGTCTCCATTAATATTTCGGGGCAAACATCGAACCTTATAGCCACATAAGGAGTAACAAAAGAAATATTTGCACTCGGATCAAGCAAATCATAATCATCATAGTGAAAGTGTCATGACCCAATAGGCCGAGACTAGTGCCTGAGTTGGACACTCGTATACATATCTGTTAGACATCATCTAACTGAAACCAAACTGAATATGGAGACTTTGTGAAAATAGGACGTCATCTCAAGTGTTGCATACATATATTAGGGTAACTTGTCTCCTGAGGATTCACAATAAATAAGCCGACAAGGTTGCCACTACACATAACATCCCAAATATATGTACACACACAAGCCGACAAGGCTGCCACTACAAAAGGGAACGTCCCCAAAACATAAGTCATGCTAACACAACCGAACATCATCCATACACAACCCACACGTATGTCTACAGACCTCTAAGAGTTTCAACAGTAACATATAACGGGATAGGGCCCCGCCGTACTCCTGAATAAACAAATATATACATCAAAGGATTTGTACCAAAAGTCTAGGCTCCAGGACAATAGAGCACTTCAAAATAGTTGAATGGAAATACTAAGCTGGCGGATCCCTAAAATGTGTATCTGTACCTGTGGGCATGAAATGAAGCCCCCCTCGAAGAAAGGGGGTCAGTACAAGAAATGTACTGAGTATATAAAATATAAAATACATTAAGAAAGATCATAACTAAAGTAGCGAGTCCAGGAGATAAGTATAATAATCAAGAGCTCACTGTACTTGTTACACCCTGCACTTTTGAACCTTGAAACGTGTCCCTAATCTTCTTGAAAGTAGCCATGAGACCCCTACTATCCACACATATTAAACAACTCGAAGGAAAGAAGAATGTGATACCTCGTAAGAGGGAAGGTTGGAAATAGAGTCGTGAGAATCCGAAAAGAGTTGGAGGCTAAACAAATGAGTCATAGGACTCGATTTACCTACGTAAGCTACTAAGTTAAAAGTCTTATACACTTGAGCTACTTAAGGACATATCAAGCTTACGTAGTACGGATTACATCGACTCTTAAAACAAGACGAGATTATGAACCCACGGGGGAGAGGAGAAGGCGACACGTGGCAGCAAAAGGAGGTGCCATGTGGCAGCCTAGGGAAGTGCCACGTGGAATCAAGTGACCCACCTTCTTGGGGTCAAGTAGGTGACCCACCTACTTGGTGGTGGGCCCCACCAAGGACACGTGGCAGCCTTGGAGGCTAAGGGTGGATCCGTGGCCCAATAAGGACTTGACACGTGTCACCCTTAGGAGCTGACATGTGTCACTTCCTAAGGGACCATATATATGTATGTTAATGACTCTTAAGTCATTTGGAACTCAAAAATCAGCCCAAAACATAGAGAGAAAAACGTGAGAAGAAGAAGAGAAAGGGGCAGCCATGGTTTCTAAGAAATTAAGGTAAGTTCTTCAATTTTCCTCCGTAAATTAATTATCTATGATGTTCCTTAACCCCGTGGAGGGAGGTGTATATATGTATCATAAGATGTCTACGGAATTAATTCTTCAGTTTGGAACTTGAGAGAAAGTTGAAAGAACAAAGAGGGAAAACGTTAAAAACTAGTTAACAAACCCGTTTTTAGAGGGGACAGTTGTTAGTAATATTGGTATAACTTCTTGTGTATATCTTAGTTTCGGGTGATTCAATATGTTTTCGAAAGGTATTTCATAGGTATATAACTTTCATTTAGACTTTAAAATCCAATTTTGCTTTTAGATTCTCAAAAAAGGGTGATGAAGTTTAGAGGAGGTAATGCCCAGATTTTGGTTTTGGAAATCTTACACGGACTGCTGTTGGTGTTTTGGGCATATCTTTTTGTATAGAATTGATGTAGGGGTGATTAGAAATTGTATGCGACCATAAGATACATGTCTATAACTTTCATGAAGGATGTAAATCCTATTTCCCTCCATTACTCCTTCGAAACGAAGCGACAAGGTAAAACAGTAAGTTGTCCAGAATTCACATTTTGATAGCTTTGAGTGAGTTGTTGCTGCAGGGGTGTAATGTATTGTTGTAGGGCCTAAATGCATTCTAAAAGGGATGTGGGTGCTTCTGGTTGAATCCACACGAAAGATATCTATCTGTTTGAGTAAGGTATGGAAGTAACATTGGAATGTAAAGTCGAGACCTGAAAGGAAAGAAGACAGGAAGTGCAATAAATACAGTTTGAAGTGTGACGTATGAGGTAAGTCCAGTATTTTTATATTATTATTGACATTGAAAGCCCTGTGCGATATGAGATGATATTGAAAGCCCTGTGCGGCTATGATATGACCAGAATATATATATATATATATATATATATATGTTGGCCCTGTGAGGCACTATTGGTATTTTCTGCGTGCAGGTTGTGGGATAGTAAGAAGTATAGAGGAAACTCTGCCAAAATTTTCCCAAAATAAGGAAAAGGGAATGGAAAATAGATTTTTGAGATGTTTGGAAAATTGATACCAAGTACCCCTACCGTGTTTAACTAAAGCTGTAAGAGGTACCCTTCAGGTCGTCGATAAGGGGCACCCTTTTCACTTGAAGAATTTTATCTCGGAGGAACAAAAGCTTATTTAAGTAGTAAAGTTCAGACTATGGTATCTCCAGTGTATTTGTACTATAGGAATATAAACAGAGGGCTCAGGATGAAGGATAAAATGTCCCGCGAATGAGTTTCACTCTTTTTGAAAAAAATACCAAGCCCTCAACTCCTTTTGTAAATTAGATGAGTTGTTCATAACTCGAAATAAATTCAGAAGGGGACCAGGTAGGGCAAGTATTTAAAGAAGAGTACTATGATGTTTAAGAGGTTCGGATTTCTTCCAACAATGGGTGGGGAATGGTTTACAATAACAGTTATAGTTCTCCACCGACTAATTGGGGAAAGAACTCCTAACAGAAGCACCTCAAAGAGATGTTAGGAACTGAATATATGTACGAACTAAAATGGGGATATTTAAATATGAATTGAACCGTCTGATACAATTATACAGGAATAAAGTGAGACCGCTAATAAGGCGCCCTTGGTAGAGGCTAACTAAGTTAAAAGCCTGCGTTGAGAACACAGTAAAAGCATGGAGCTTAAGATATAAAAAAATGACGCTTGTATATAACGTCGCTCAAAAAATGGTGGAACCCTTAAGGAACGATGATGGCAAACTTAAGGAATAAATGACGCAACTCCTATTCGCCCCAAGAAGCAAAGGATATAGATTGGGATAAAGCTACTACTTCAAGAAAACCTTAAATAGTTATCGTCGGAATACTAGCACTGCCTAATTGGAATTGGAACGACTACAGGTGCTAAGTAATTTTTGAAAAAGGAAAAGTAGAAGGTGGCCTTGGACGAGTTGTTCCCTGGTTCACATTATTCAAGTACGGATTAGTAGACAAGACATCACATTAGATATGGAAAGGTTCTCGTCACTTCGTAATTTAATCAAGGCTCTGCACGCGGATAGTCAGGTTATAAAATATGCAGATAGACGGAGACATGATGCAGTATCAAGTAGATTGAGGAAAGAAATTGGATGAAATTATGATGGGATATGGAGATATAAAGCAAGACATAAGCGGGTGAAAGTATAGGCACCCTCTAAAGGGGGGAAGTCAATGAGAAACTGGTAAAAGTAGGAGGAGGCAATTAATATGGCAATATATTTGAGATAGGCGTCTAAACTTCGATAAGATATCTTACTGAACCAAGTTGGAAAGGTCCGAAAGCTACCGATAATTGGATGGAAGCTAGAATGATACATAAGGCAGAGTTAAGAAGTTTGTGACGAGACCCTAAACAACATAACGCTAGAAGGCGGCTGCGTATAAAAACAAAAGAGTGTAACCATGAGAGGATAGCAACCAACTTAAGAGACATTATGAAGGATAATGACAGCATGCTAGACCAAAAGCCAAAATGTTGGTTATAGAGTTAGTCGCAAATGATGTTGCGATAGGTAAATAACCAAAGAAAAAGGAATAGAAAGCCTCCTGTGGTAGAAAATGAGAAGAACACAAAGTGAATAGAGGATAGTGAAGCTAAAGGTCTACGCCGATATTGGATGCAAGATAACAGACGAAAGGTCAGGGCAAAACATAAAGACTCGCGAGACAATGCTAAGGTAAATCTGGAGCTAAATTAAGTGCCCCAGACATTATGGCAAGGATTACAATGAAACGCGACACAAAGACTTCCCAGGAAGGTCACCCATCCCAATATTACTCTCGCCCCAGCACGCTTAACTTCGAAATTCTGATGGAACCTAATGTGTTAGTGCTGGTATGATCGCGCAAGATGGAAGAATCTGAACTAACGACGAAAAAATGACATAAGATTATGTTCCCAGAGTACTATATGCTACGTTGCGGGTATTATAAAAAGGATTTAAGCAAGACAAGAAGGATTAGCTAACTGCTAACTGATGGCGCACTTGAATGCCACAGTTCATCGACATAATATTAGTTAATGGTAGGCAAAAGACTGAATAGTTATACGGGCCAGTGGGTGAGAGAATTTCGACACCACTTGGTAGCCAACTCTAAGGATTGAAAAGCAAAACCCAAAAAGGTAAGGGTACTAGTTGATATAATTTATGGAAGCTAGGAAGTAATACCCAAGGTCGGAAATTCCATAATATGACCAGGACTATAAGACTCATTCCACACTCCATCGACATATGACTCTGAAGGGAATGTTACCCGTGGATTAATGAAATTGGCCCCTGCTCCTTCGATCAAAGGCTACCTACTCAGCCGAGAAGGTGTAAAATTGTAGGGTAAAGAAATGGTAGGACCTTACGGAGTCCCCACAGCTATTGTCTTAGGCAAGGGAGCCCAAATTGTAATTAACTATTAAGAGATACAAAGATAGGTTAAACCAAATTACCGAGATGGAATTAGTGCTACGGGTGGAGTAAGACATGGCCACGAGTGGACCAAGGATCTACTCCGACATCGAGTGTAGCATAAGGGAGAAAAAGGCAGGGTAAAACATGAGGACTAGCGAGGTAACGCTAGGATACTTTTTATACCCTCTCATAATCTTTTAAAGGTAAAGAATGACACAAAATAATGAAAAGGCCTATACGAGGCTAAGGATTCCCAAATTATCAACATCATTACACACTTATGTTATACTCTTCAAGAGTCGAGTAGGGTGCTATACGGGTTATTGCGAGGAGGCTATCGAAATAGCTCATTTGCTTTCAAGCAAGACCACTTATGCAGCTGGAACTAGGTGAAGTTATATGACAAGGAAGTAGTAAGGTTCCGTGAGGTTTCCTCAGCTAATATCTCAGATAGAGGGACTTCAATTATAATTAACGTCTTGAGATCAGTCCAAGAAGAGATCAGGAGCACAGACAGATCTTAGTACCGCATTTCTCCCTCTAGCTACTAAATAGACAGAGCGCACTATTAGACGCTAGAAGAAATGTCACAAGCCGGGAGATTAACTTCAAAATTAGCCGGAATGATTATCCATCACTTATCAAGTTGCCTACAATAATAATTACTACTCTAGTACTCCAATGGCCCCGACATGGTTGAGCAAGCTAAGAATTAGCAGCCCAGAGTCGAAAAATGATATACAGATAATCGCCACCAACACACAGAGTTCAAATTGATGATTGGATGTTCATAATAGGGTCACCCAAAAAAAAGGAAACTTAACCCAAACTATATTAGACGGTATCAAGTTGCTCGTAAGATGGGCAAGGTGGCTAGTAAGTCGAGCTTACCACCTTATTTGGAAACTATACGTCTAGCCTATCAGATAAAGGATGCTTCGTAAGGGTACTGACGAGCCACCCCGGATATGTTCCATAGATGATGTCCAGGAAAAGGAATCCTGTGAGGAACAACCTATCGCCATCTTAGATCAGCAAACTAGAAGATTGTAGACTAAAGACGTGCCTTCCGTCAAGATATTGTGGCAAAACCTAAACCAAAAAGAGGATGACCGGAAAAGCTGAAGAGAACATGAAACACAAGTATTCACACCTATTCTCGATGTCTACAGGAACCCCAACTCCTGAAACTTGTATGTTAATTACCTAGATGAGAATAGGTGTGATCGCAATAGAGAACAATCTCCCTACAATCGATATAAGGTCTTGAGGGAAGTGTTATTTAACATTCGGGGATGAATGTTCTAAAGGGGAGAAGGATGTTACACCCCACACTTTTGAACCTTGAAACGTGTCCCTAATCTTCTTGAAAGTAGCCATGAGACCCCTACTATCCACACACATTCAACAACTCGAAGGAAAGAAGAATGTGATACCTCATGAGAGGGAAGGTTGGAAATAGGTCGTGAGAATCCGGAAAGAGTTGGAGGCTAAACAAATGAGTCGTAGGACTCAATTTACCTACGTAAGCTACTAAGTTAAAAGTCTTATACACTTGAGCTACTTAAGGACATATCAAGCTTACGTAGTACGGATTACATCGACTCTTAAAACAAGACAAGATTATGAACCCACGGGGGAGAGGAGAAGGCGACACGTGGCAGCAAAAGGAGGTGCCATGTGGCAGCCTAGGGAAGTGCCACGTGGAATCAAGTGACCCACCTTCTTGGGGTCAAGTAGGTGACCCACCTACTTGGTGGTGGGCCCCACCAAGGACACGTGGCAGCCTTGGAGGCTAAGGGTGGATCCGTGGCCCAATAAGGACTTGACACATGTCACCCTTAGGAGCTGACATGTGTCACTTCCTAAGGGACCATATATATGTATGTTAATGACTCTTAAGTCATTTGGAACTCAAAAATCAGCCCAAAACATAGAGAGAAAAATGTGAGAAGAAGAAGAGAAAGGGGCAGCCATGGTTTCTAAGAAATTAAAGTAAGTTCTTCAATTTTCCTCTGTGAATTAATTATCTATGATGTTCCTTAACCCCGTGGAGGGAGGTGTATATATGTATCATAAGATGTCTACGGAATTAATTCTTCAGTTTGGAACTTGAGAGAAAGTTGAAAGAACAAAGAGGGAAAACGTTAAAAACTAGTTAACAAACCCGTTTTTGGAGGGGACAATTGTTAGTAATATTGGTATAACTTCTTGTGTATATCTTCATTTTGGGTGATTCAATATGTTTTGGAAAGGTATTTTATAGGTCTATAACTTTAATTTAGACTTTAAATTCCATTTTTTCTTTTAGATTCTCTAAAAAGGGTGATGAAGTGTAGAGGAGGTACTACCCAGATTTTGGTTTTGGAAATCTTACACGGACTGCTGTTGGTGTTTTGGGCATATCTTTTTGTATAGAATTGATGTAGGGGTGATTAGAAATTGTATGCGACCCTAATATACATGTCTATAACTTTCATGGAGGACATAAATCCTGTTTCCCTCCATTACCCCTTCGAAACGAAGCGACAAGGTAAAACAGTAAGCTGTCCAGAATTCACATTTTGATAGTTTTGAGTGAGTTGTTGCTGCAGGGGTGTAATGTATTGTTGTAGGGACTAAATGCATTCTAAAAGGGGTGTGGATGCTTCTGGTTGCAGCCACATGACCCCTCATTTCTTATAATGAAAGGCGTTATAGAATAAAGACTCGACGCCCTATTTGATATCATCTTTTTGAATGAGTTATTTGGAGTTTATATTGTATATTGTTGGTGTGAATTGCTACAGGTTGTTGTTGGATGGATGTAGGTCTTAGGGACCTAATTGAAAATTTGGATAGGGCACATTATAGGGAAGTGTTGCCCAATTTTCGGCGACGCCTTGGCAAATAACAGAACTAGTTGGGGAAACGACTAAGGAAATAGATTCCATTAATACTAAGGTGTAACCTAGGGTGCTGGAAAGTTAAGAGGGGTTGATATTCATATTAATTTCATGTTGAATAGGTTCAAAGGACGGCGAGGCAAACAGGATAAGGAATAATTCAATCAAGGTATGTGGAACTTTCTTTTGGCATGTTTTTGGTATAAGTTCGTACAACTATCTTTCTTTCCTTTTGGCAAGTTTTAGCCTTAAGTGAATTATGTGTGGAATGTAGGGATAGTTCCATTCCCAGAACTCCAAGTACACCTCATAACCCCTAACCAGTGCTTAGTATTGGAACTTCTGTAAGGACTGAGTATTGCCTAGTAAGGCTTCTATGTGTTAAACAATAGTGTGTGGAAAGCTATCTTTCATTTCCCTCGATATGTATTTGGTACGAAAATATGATTATGATGCTGGGTACGAAATATGTATATGAAGATCACCTGAAGGGAAGTACAGACTATATAGAGCTTATTCTCTTTCTTCTTTTGGGCATGTCTTTGTCTTAGTTGTAAGTTGAATATGATATGAGCTCCGGAGTAACCCCATTCTCAAACATCTCTTAATTACTTCTGAATATTGAACTCCTATAATAGTTGAACTATTTCACTGGAAACTCCCATATGTTAAAGAGGTACCAAATGTATAGGCTCCAAGTCGTAAAGGCTATACGAGACTAAGTGTTTTGACTCCCTAAATGATTTGGCCCTACGTTAATACATGTCTAGGGTCTCCGAGATTACTTTTGAGATAGTCCATAATGGCATTTAGAGGACGCTCGAGATGACTACTTCGTTACTTGGGTCCTCAAACAAAAGCTCAACTTTCTTGTTCTATCGGTCTTTGATAATGATTTAAATTACATATAGTTACTCACTACTCTACTCGTGTATACTGTAACACTTCTTTCACCGAGTCCCAAGCTGGGTCCGTTCGTGCACAACTCACTACATTATCCACTGAGCCCTTCAATAGAGGGTCGGGTACGTATGTATATATATATATGATGATGATGATCCTACAGATATGATTCACCGGACCCCTGAAAGGGCTAGCTATATTGTATAATTTGAGCATGCATGCTTTTATGATTTACAAAGTACAGGTACAGGTTTCCAATTTTGATATTTTATCCCCTGCTTCTCTACTTCAGATATGCTTCCAGTTGTATTATGTTATGTTTTACATACTCAGTACATATGTCGTACTGACCCCCCTTCTTTGGGGGGCTGCGTTCATGCCTGCAGGTACAGATACAGATTTTGGGAGTTCGTCAGCTTAGGATTCCATGTAGCTCAGCTGGAAGAGGCTCCATTGTATCGGGGCCTAGTTTTTGATACTGTCCACTGATGTATAAAATTGTTTTGTCTATTCGGGGGTATGGCGGGGGCCCTATCTCGCTATATGTTGTCAGTTATATTTTTAGAGGTCTCCAGATATGTATATGTGGGTTGTATATGTCAGTTTGGTTCAGCTGGATCTATATGATATGTTGTACGTGTTGTTATATTATGGAAGCCTTGTTGGCTTGCATGTCCTTTCAGATTATGATACAAATGAAAGAGGCTACATATATATGAAATGTTATGACCCATGGGGGTTCTCATGTACGTATCATGTTGTTGTAGTCCGGTTTGACTATACTTGATTTATATGCATTGCATGTTTATAATTCGATGTGACTACAACTGATAGATATATATACGGGGGTCCAGGTCGGACCCCAGTCGCGGCCTATGGAGTTGGATCGTGACAGTACCTGTGCCTTATGAAATAAATCATGCATATCATTATCATATACCATACCCAACCCATTATGGGACTCGGTACCATAATCGTATCATCATGTTATCATCATCATATACATATACTATACCATACCCAGCCCTCTAATAAGGAACTCAGTAAATAAAGTCATGCACGCATATACCATACCCGGCCCATAGTACGACTCAGTGACATAACCATATCATTGCATCATTATATTATCATATAGCGTACCCAGCCTCCTAGTGAGGGACTTGATAGATAATGTAGTAAAATGTGCCTCATAACATACCCGACCCATTATGAGACTCAGTGAATAATATAATAATAATATGCAGAGCAGAGTAGTGAGTAACCATGTGCATTTAGATCATCATTTGAGACTCAATTGATAAGTAGACTAATCAATACTTGAGTATCAAGGCGATAGTCATATTTTGTAATCTTTGAATGTCATTATGAACTATATTAGATAAAGCCTCAGGGATCATAGACATATATCAAGATAACGAGAGACAGCTTATGAACGTTAAGGACATTAATCATTATAGAGCCCTTAAGATTAGGGACTTTCATATACCAACTACTGTCCAACATATAAAAGACTCAAAGGTTGTATGGTTAAGCTATGGAAAGGCATTAAATGTACTTTATCGTTAGTAGGTTATTTCTAGATAATTGGATAGCACCTTCCCTATATAACTCACTCCTCTCAGATCCCAGCCAGCCATACAACCATTAAGTAGTATCAACAATCACACGTTCAAATGCCATGTTAAGACTAGACAAGACAAGATTCAAGAATACTACGAACAACCCATATAATTGTTACACCCCACACTCTTGAGCTCAGAATGTCTCTTAAGCTTCTTAAAAGATACTATGTGAGCCAGATAGTCTACAACGCTATTAAACAACTCTAAGGAAGGAAGAATGAGATATCCCATGAGAGGAAATGTTGGAAATAGAGTCGTGAGAATTCGGAAAGAGTTGGAGGCCAAGAAATGAGTCGTAGGACTCGGTCTACCTACGTAAGCTACTGATTTAGAAGTTTTATACACTTGAGCTACTTAAGGATATACCAAGCTTACGTAGAAAGGATTACACGGGTTCTTAAAATAAGACGAGATTATGAACCCATGGGAAAGAGGAGAAGACGACACGTCGCAGCAAGGGGAGGTGCCACGTGGCAGCCTAGGAAGGTACCACGTGGCAGAAGGTGATCCACATGCTTGGGGTCAAGTAGGTGACCCACCTACTTGGGGGTGGGCCCCACCATGGACACGTGGAAGCCCCTAATTGGTTTCCTAGCTACGTTGGTCCAATAAGGGTTGGACACGTGTAACCCTTAGGGGATGACACATGTCACCTCCTAAGCCCACCTATATATGGTTAATATGTGACGAAAGAGTTCATTCCTTATTCAAAATTTCAGCCAAGAGCTGAACAAAAGGAAAAAAGGGAAACCTAAGCCTAAGAGAGAGTACTATAGCGGCAACAAGAAAACTAAGGTAAGTCTCTAATTTTTCTCCGTGAATTAATTATCTAAGGTGTTCCTTGGTCATATGGAGGTGTATATATGTGTATTAGGATGAATAATGAGTCTTTACTTCAGCCTTACACTTGGAAACTTGAGAGAAAGTTGAAAGAATTAAGAGAGAAAACGTTAAGAGCTAGTTAACAAACCCATTTTTGAATGGGACTGTTATTAGTAATATTAATATAACTTCTTGTGTACAGCTTCATTTCGAGAGATTCAATATATTTTGGAAATATATTGCATAGGTATATAACTTTCATGAGCCTTTAAAATCCAGTTTTTCTTTTATCTGCTCGAAAAAGGGTGATGCAGTATAGAGGAGGTACTGCTCAGATTTTGGTTTTGGACATCTTACACGGACTGCTGTTGGTATTTTGGGCATATCTTTTTGTATAAAATTGATGTAGAGCTGATTCAAAATTTTATGCGACCCTAAGTCACATGTCTATAACTTTTATGGAGGACATAAAGCCTGTTTCCCTAAATTACCCCTTCGAAATGAAGCGACAATGCAAGACAATAAGCTGTCCAGAATTTACGTTTTGATAGTTTTGAGTGAGTTGTTTGGGGTTTGTATTGTGTAATGTTGGTGTGAATTGCTTATATATATGTTGCAGGTTGTTGTTATTGGTTGGCTGTAGTGTTTAAGGATCTAATTGGAAATTTGGTTAGGGCACGTTAGAGGAGCGGTGCTGCCCAATTTTCGTTAACGCCTTAACTAATTAAAGAATTAGTCGAGGAAACGAACAAGGAAATAGATTCCATGAATACTAAGGTGCAACTGAAGGTGGTGTAAAGTAAAAAGTGGTTGATATTCGTATTACTTCCATGTTGAATAGGTTCAAAGGACGACGAGGCGAACGTGACAAGGAGTGACTCGTACGAGGTATGTAAAGCTTTCTCTTGGCATGTTTTGGTATAAGTACGTACAACTATCTTTCTTTCCTTTTGGAAAGTCTTAGACTTAAGTGAATTGTATGTGGAATGTGGGGATAATTTCATTCCCAGAACTCTAGGTACGCCTCATAATCCCTAACTACAGTTAGGTGTTGACACCCCTACAAGAATTGAGCATTGCCTGTTAAGGCTGCTACGTGCTAATCAGTAGTGTATGGGAAACTATCTTTCATTTCTCTTGATATGTAATTGGTATGAAAATGAGATTATGATGCCATAGTTGTTCACCGAGCCCCAAGATGGGCCGAGTACAAGATATGTATATAATGACCACCTGAAGGAAAGTACATACTATATAGAGTTTACTCTTCTTTTTTTATGGCATGTCTTAGTTGTAAGTTAAATATGATGTGAGCTCCGGAGTAACTCCATTCTTAACATCTCCTATTTACTTTTGAATATCGAACTCTGATAGTAGTTAAACTATTTCCCTGGAAACTTCTGTATGTTAAAAAGGTACCAAATGTACAGGCTCCAAGTCTTAAGGACTATACGAGACTGTGTGTTTTTGATTCCATAAATGATTTGGCCCTATGTTAATACATGTCAAGGGTCCCCGAGATTACTTTTAAGGCAGCCCATAGTGGCATTTAGAGAACACTCGAGATGACTACACCACTACTCGGGTCCTCAGGCAAAAGCTTAACTTTCTTATTCTATTGAGTCTCTAATAATGATTTAAACTGCATATAGTTTCTCACTACTCTACTCATGTATACTGTAGCATCTTTCACCGAGTCCCAGGCCGGGAATAGTAATCATGCATAATTTACTACATTTTCCACCAAGCCCCTCACTAGAGGGCCAAGTACGTATGTTTATGTATGATGATGTGTTGTAATAAGATGGTAATGGCACTGGTGCATGATGGTTTTATAGAGGTTATTCATCGGACCCCCAAAAGGGACGGCTATATGATATGATTCGAATATGCATGCTTTTGTAATTCACAAAGTACAGGTACAGGTTTCTGACTTAATAACTTGTTCCCCTACTTCTCTATTTCGGATATACCTTCAGTTGTATTATGTTATGTTTTACATACTCAGTACATATGTCGTAATGACCTCCTTTCTTCGGAGGGGCTGCATTTCTTGCCTGTAGGTACAAGTACAAGTTTTGGGAGTCTATCAGCTTAGGATTCCGCTCAGCTCAGCTGGAGGAGGCTCCATTGTATTAGAGCCTAGTTTTTGATACTGACCATAGATGTATAAAATTATTTTGTCTATTCAGGAGTACGGCGGGGGCCCTGTTCTGCCATATGTTGTCGTTAATATTTTTAGTTGTCTGTAGATATGTATATATGGGTTGTATATGTCAGGTTGGTTTAGCTGGGTCTGTGTGATGTATTATATATGTTGTTATGTTATGGCAGCCTTGTCGGCTTGCGTGCCCTTTCATGTCATGATACAAATGAAAGAGGCTACAGATATATGAAATATTATGACCCATGGGGGTTCTTATGTACGTATCATGTTGTTTGTAGTCTGATTCGACTACACTTGATTTATATGCACTGCATGTCTATAGTTCAACTTGACCACAACTGATAGATATGTATACAGGGGTTTAGGTCGGACCCCAGTCGCGGTCTACGGGGTTGGGTCATGAAAGAAGTGGCATCAAAGTAGTTCATTCTTGGATTGTCTGCAGATCGTGTCTAGTATAATCTTGTGTATCGATGTGTTGCGCACCACATCTATAAACAGGAGGCTATAGGACATTTAGGATGTTACCTTTCTTTTACATCTGAGATCGTGCTATAGATCCGAGTCATAGGACAATTTCTTATACTAACCTTGGATCTTAACAGAAGGAAGTAATTGACGACATGGAAAGTTATTAAGCACGCAGGTAAGTAAAGTAAAGGCCCAAAAGATATCTGTTGGGTAAGGTATTGACATGTGATTGAAACGTAAAGTTGAAACCTAAAAGGAAAGTAGACAGAAAGTGCAACAAATACAATTTGAAGTTAGACATACGAAGTAAGTCAAGCATTTTTATATTATTATTGACGTTGAAAGCCCTGTGTGGTTGTGATATAAGATGAATATATATATATGTGTGTGTGTGTGTTGGCCCTGTGAGGCATTGCTGGTATTTTCTGTGTGCAGGTTGTGGGATAGTAAGAAGTGTAGAGGACACTCTGCCAAAATTTTCCCAAGACAAGAAAAAGGAATGAAACATAGCTTTATGAAATGTCTTTTGGAAGTGGATACCAAGTACCCCTATTATGTTTAATTAAAGCTGTAGGAGGTTCTATTCATGTCATCGACAAGGGGAACCATTCCTACTTGGAGAATTTTATTTCAGAGAAACAAAAGCCTACCTGAACAGTAAAGTTCAGATCAAGGTACCTTCAGCCGTATTTGTGCTGTAGGAAAGGAAAGAAAAACTTCGAGTAAAGGGTAAAATGTCCAGCAATTGAGTTCACTTTTCTAGAAAAGTATGAAGCCCCAACTCTTAGTTAAAAATTGGATAAGTTGTTCGTAACTCGAGGATAAACTCAGAAGGAGACCAGGTAGGTCAAGTATTAAAAGAAGTACTGTGATGTGTAAGAGATTCTAGTTTCTTCCGACAATCGTTCAAGAATAAGTTACGATAACAGTTTATAGTTCTCCACCAACTAATTGGGGAAAAAACTTCTAACAGAAGCACCTCAAAGAGATGTCAGGAATTGAATATGAGTACGAACTAAAAGGGGGATGTGTAAGTTTGAATTGAACGGTGTAATACAATTATACAGGGATAACGTAGGACCACTAGTAAGGCGTACTGGGTATACGTTGACTAAGTTAAAAGCATGTGGTGGGTACACAGTAAGGGAAAGGGGCATAAGGTATAAAGGAATGACGCGTGTACAAAACATTGCCCCAAAAATAATAGAAACCCTTAAAAGACAAAGACGACAGACTCAAGGAATAATTGGTATAACCTACACCCCAAGGAATGAAGGAGATAGGTTGGGATAAAGCTACTCCTTCGAGGAAAGCTTGAACAGTTATTGTTGGAATACTGGTACTGCCTACTTGGAATTGGAACGACTATAGGTACTAGTTAAATTTTGATAAATAAGTAAAATGTGGCCTAGGACAAGTTATTCCACGAGTCCCCTTACTTAAGTACAGATTAATAGAGAAGAGGTCGCACTATGTATGGAAAGGTTCCAGTCGCTTTGTGATTTAGTCAAGGTTCCATACGTGGATAATCAAGTTATAAAATGTACAAAAAAATGGGGACATGATGCAGTACTAAGTAGACTGGGAAAGGAAACTGGATGAATTTGAGATTGGACCTAGAGAGATAGAGCAAGGTATAAGCAGATAAAAGTATAGGTACCCTCTAAAGGGGGGAAGCAAGTGACAAAAATGCAAGGGTAATATAGAGGCAATTGATATGGCAACATATTTGAGATGAATGCTTAAATTTCAATAAGATCCTTTGTTGAACCAAGTTGGGAAGAGCTGGAAGTCGTCAATAATCTGATAGAAGTCAGAAGGCTATGCAAGATAGTGTTAAGAAGTTTTCAACAAGACCTTGAATGACGTAACGCTAGAAGGTGAGTGCGTATGAAAAGAAAAGGGTATAGCAATAAAAGGATATCGAATAACTCAAGAGACACTATGAAGGATAATGACACCATGCTGGGTTAAAAGCCAAATATTGGCTGTAGAGTTGGTCGCTAAGGATATTGCGATAGATCAATAACCAAGGAAAAGAAATAGCAAGACTCCTATGGTAGGAGATAAGATGAGCAAGGAGTAAATAAGAAAATTGAAAGAAGTGCGACAAGGTATTTCTTGCACTCTCTCATATTCTCGTAAAGGTAAAGAAATACACGAGAATGTGTTAAGAAGATTACAAGTGGGGTAAGGAAAAATTGTGAAATAGTTTAAATAAGATGGACAGGACTAGCTGGTTACTATAGGATTGGCAAGCTTATATATCAAATTCCTTTAAACCTATGCCAGCTAAGAATAGATAGAACTCAAAGTGGCTCTAAAGGTCACTATATGAACGAAGTTTAGCGCTACTCAGTAGCCAACCCTAATGAATGGGTGCGTACAAAAAGGGGTGAATACAATAGGAGGAGTTAAACCAAAATGACCAAAAAGGGACATGGTCGTAGTGGAACTTTGATCTACCCGTATACTGGTTGCAAGATAACAGAGGAAAGGGCAAGGCAACACATAAAGACTGGTGAGACGATGCTAAGATAAATCTTGGGCTAAGTTGAGTGCCCCGCATATTATTGCAAGGATTACCATGAAACGCGACATGAGGACTTCCCAAGAAGGTCACACATCCTAATATTTCTCTCTCCCAAGCACGCTTAACTTCTAAATTCTGGTGAAATTTAGTGCGATAGTATAGATGTGGTCGCGCGAGATGGAAGAATCTAAACTAGCGGTGGAGAAACGACATGAGATTATGTTCCTGGAGTACTATACATTACGTTGAGGGTATTGTAAAAAGGACTTAAGCAAGATAAGAAGAATTAGCTAATTGCTAACTGACGACGCACTCAAATGCCACAGTTCTTCAACATAGTACCAGTTAATGAGAGGCAAACCACAGAATGACTATATGGGCTAGTAGGCGAGGGAATTTCGACACCACTTGGCAGCCAGCTCTGAGGGAGAAACAGCAAAACCCAAAAGGTAAGGGTACCAATTGATGTCATTTAGAGAAGACAGGAAGTAATACACAAGGTCGAAAATTCCACAATATGACCAGGGCTACAAGACTCACTTCGCACTTCATCGACAGATGACTCTAGAGGGAATGTTACCTAGGGATTACTGATATTAGCCCATGCTCCTTCAATCAAAGGCTACCTACTCAACCGAGAAGGTGTAAAATTATAGGGTAAAAAAGTGGTAGGACCTTACGGAGTCCCCATAGCTATGATCCCAGATGAAGGAGCCCAAGTTATAGTTAACTACCGAGGATTAATCCGCGAAGAAACTGGGAAGACAAATAAGTCTTCGTACACTACTTGACCCTCGAACCTGATGACCAGGCTAAAGCGTACCACTTAAACGCTAGAAGATATGTCATGAGCTGGTGTTGTTAACTTCGAAAATAGCTGGGATGACTATCTATCACTTATCAAGTTGCCTACAATAATAATTACTACTCCAGTATCCTAATGGCCCCATACAAGACTAGTAGAGCAAGACATGTAAGTCCCCTATTGGATGGGTCGTTGTTAAAAAGACTAAGCTAATAAGGCCCTTACATGATTAAGCAAGCTATTGATTAACAGCCCAGAGTCAGCAAAAATGATATACAGATAATCGCCATCAATATACAGAGTTCAAATTGATGATTGAATGTTCATAACAAGGTCACCCAGAAAAGAAAACTTAACCCAAAATATATTAGACGATATCAAGTTGCTCGTAAGATGGGCAAAGTGGCCGGTAAGTTGAGCTTACCACCTTATTTGGAAACTATACGCCCAATCAATCAGATAGGGATGCTTCACAAGGGTACTAACGAGCCACTCGGGGTATGTTCTATAAATGATATCCAGGAAATGGAATCCTGTGAGAAAAAACCTATCGCCATCTTAGATCGGCAAATTGGAAGATTGTAGACTAAAGATGTGCCTCCCGTGAAGATACTGTGGCAAAACCAAAACCAGGAAAGGGGATGACCTAAGAAATTGAAGAGGACATAAAACACAAGTATTCATACCCATTCTCGATGTCTATAGGTAACCCCAACTCTTGAAACTCGTATATTAATTACTTGGATGAAAATATGTGTGATCGCAATAGAAAACAATCTCCCTATAATCGGTATAAAGTCTTGAGGGAAGTTTTATTTGACATTCGGGGACGAATGTTCTAAAGGGGAGAAGGATGTTACACCCTACACTCTTGAGCTCAGAATGTCTCTTAAGCTTCTTAAAAGTTACTATATGAGCCGGATAGTCTACAACGCTATTAAAGACCTCCAAAGAAGGGAGAATGAGACACCCCGTGAGGGGGAAGGTTGGAAATAGAATCGTGAGAATCCGAAAAGAGTTGGAGGTCAAGAAATGAGTCGTAGGACTCGGTACTACTGATTTAGAAGTTTTATACACTTGAGCTACTTAAAGATATACCAAGCTTACGTAGAAAGGATTACACGAGTTCTTAAAATAAGACGAGATTATGAACCATGGGGAAGAGGATAAGACGACACGTAGCAGCAAGAGGAGGTGCCACATGGCAGCCTAGTAAGGTGCCACATGGCAGCCTACGAAGGTGCCACGTGAAAGCAGGTGATCCACTTGCTTGGGGTCAAGTAGGTGACCCACCTACTTGGGGGTGGGCCCCACCAAGGACACCTGACAGCCCCTAATTGGTTTCCTAGCTACGTTGGTCCAATAAACGTTGGACACGTAGGGGATGAAACGTGTCACCTCCTAGGCCCACCTATATATGCTTAATATGTGACTAAGGAGTTCATTCCTTATTCAAAATTTCAGTCAAGAGCTGAACAAAAGGAAAAAAGGGAAACCTAAGCCTAAAAGAGAGTACTATAGCGGCAACACGAAAACTAAGGTAAGTCTCCAATTTTTCTCCATGAATTAATTATCTAAGGTGTTCCTCGGACACGTGGAGGTGTATATATGTGTATTAGTATGAATAATAAGTCGTTACTTCAGCCTTACACTTGGAAACTTGAGAGAAAGTTGAAAGAACAAAAAGAGAAAACGTTAAGAGCTAGTTAACAAACCCATTTTTGAATGGGTTTGTTGTTAGTAATATTAGTATAACTTCTTGTATACAGCTTCGTTTGGAGTGATTTAATATGTTTTGAAAAGATATTGCATAGATATATAACTTTCATTTAGCCTTTAAAATCCAGTTTTGCTTTATCTGCTCGAAAAAAGGTGATGAAGTATAGAGGAGGTACTGCCCATATTTTTGTTTTGGACATCTTACACGGACTACTATTGGTATTTTGGGCATATCTTTTTGTACAAAATTGATGTAGGGGTGATTCAAAATTTTATGCGACCCTAAGACACATGTCTATAACTTTCTAGAAGGACATAAAGCTTTGTTTCCCTCAATTACCCCTTCAAAATGAAGCGACAATGCAAAATAATAAGCTATCCAGAATTCACCTTTTGATAGTTTTGAGTGAGTTGTTTGGGGTTTGTATTGTGTAATGTTGGTGTGAATTGCTTGTATATATGTTGAAGGTTGTTGTTGTTGGTTGTCTGTAGTGTTTAGAGATCTAATTGTAAATTTGGATTGGGCACGTTAGAGGGGAGGTGCTACCCAATTTTCGTTAACGCCTTAACTAATTAAAGAACTAGTCGATGAAACAAACAAGGAAATAGATTCCGTGAATACTAAGGTGCAACTGAAGGTGCTGGAAAGTCAAGAGTGGTTGATATTCGTATTACTTCTATGTTGAATAGGTTCAAAGAATGATGAGGCGAACATGAAAAAGAGTGACTCGTACGAGATATGTAAAGCTTTCTCTTGGTATGTTTTGATATAAGTGCGTACAACTATCTTTCTTTCCTTTTGGTAAGTCTTAGACATAAGTGAATTGTATGTGGAATGTGGGAATAATTCCATCCCCAGAACTCCAAGTATGCCTCATAATCCCTAACTACAGTTAGGTATTGACAACCCTACAAGAATTGAACATTGCTTGTTAAGGCTGCTACGTGCTAAAGAGTAGTGTATGGGAAACTATCTTTCCTTTCTCTTGATATGTACTTGGTATGAAAATGAGATTATGATGCCATAGTTGTTCACCGAGCTCCAGGATAGGCTGGGTACGAGATATGTATATAGTGACCACCTGAGGGAAAGTACAGACTATATAGAGTTTACTCTTTTTTTTCTGGCATATCTTAGTTGTACGTTAAATATGATGTGAGCTCCGGAGTAACTCCATTCTTAACATCTCCTATTTACTTTTGAATATCGAACTCTGATAGTAGTTGAACTATTTTCCTAGAAACTTTTATATGTTAAAGAGGTACCAAATGTACAGGCTCCAAGTCTTAAAGACTATACGAGAATAAGTGTTTTTAATTCCATAAATGATTTGGCCCTATGTTAATACATGGCTAGAGTCCCCGAGATTACTTTTGAGGCAGCCCTTAATGGCATTTAGAGGACACTCGAGATGACTACACCGTTACTCGGGTCCTCAAACAAAATCTTAACTTTCTTATTTTGTTGAGTCTCTGATAATGATTTAAATTGCATAAAGTTACTTACTACTCTACTCGTGTATACTATAGCATCTTTCACCGAGTCCCAGGCTGGGAATAGTAATTATGCATAATTTACTACATTTTCCACCGAGCCCCTCACTAGAAGGCCGGGTACGTATGTATATGTATGATGATGTATTGTAATAAGGTAGTGATGGCACTAGTGGCATGATGGTTTTACAGAGGTGATTCACCGGACCCCCAAAATGGCCAACTATATGATATGATTCGAACATGCATGCTTTTGTAATTCGCCAAGTATAGGTATAGGTTTCTGACTTGATAACTTGTTCCCCTACTTCTCTATTTCGGATATACCTCCAGTTGTATTATGTTACATTTTACATACTCAGTACATATGTCGTACTGACCCCCTTTCTTCGGGGGGCTGTGTTTCATGCCCGCAGGTATAGGTACAAGCTTTGGGAGCTTGTCAGCTTAGGATTCCGCTCAGCTTAGCTGGAGGAGGCTCCATTGTATCAGAGCCTAGTTTTTGATACTGACCATTGATGTATAAAATTATTTTGTCTATTCAGGGGTACGGCGGGGGCCCTGTCCCGCCATATGTTGTCGTTAATATTTTTAGACGTCTGCAGACATGTATATGTGGGTTGTATATGTCAGGTTAGTTTAGCTGGGTTTGTGTGATGTATTATACATGTTGTTATGTTATGGCAGCCTTGTCGGCTTGTATGCCCTTTCATGTCATGATACGAAAGAAAGAGGCTACAGATTTATGAAATGTTATGACCCATGAGGATTCTCATATACGTATCATGTTGTTCGTAGTCTGATTCGACTACACTTGATTTATATGCATTGTATGTCTATAGTTTGACTTAACCACAGCTAATAGATATATATACGGGGGTCCAGGTCGAACTCCAGTCGCGGCCTATGGGGTTTGGTAGTAACAATAATATTTTAAACAGTCCGACATTCACAACATTCGATAACAATCCACATACGACTACTACCTCTTCAAGTTATCTTTAATGATCCATAATCTAAGTGTTTCATCGAATGATCTTCTAACAGTCCAACCAATACAATAAGAACAACAACGACATATCAAAGCAGCCCCTAACTAGCAACATAAAAGATACTCGAAAACCTTGTGAACACCTACGAACACGCCAGGCAACCCACCAATGAATTTATTACGTTATTTCATACAAGCTTTTCATCTAATTTAATGGCATATAACAACAACCACACGATAGCAACAAAACTTATTCAAATACAAGAAAGCATTATTAACATTACACCAAGTTCTACAACAGCCCTCAAACCATTCCAACTTCAACTTTAGCCATTTAATTCCTTCATCCTCATCACATAATCCATGACAACAACAACTAAAATACTAAATAAAATCATCTCACCAACTTCAATTAAAATAGCCCCTACGGCTTCAATAATAATCTAAAACCAACATACATAATTTTATATATCCAATTCACATTTACACATTCACCACACGTCCAAATTCATCCAAAATCATATAGAAAATGATTAACTCTTACCTTAACAAATTGGCTCCTTAAATTGGCTGGAATACGTGGATTACACGTTAGGCCTCCCTACTGCTCCAATGATTAATTCACATTTTAATCACCTTCAATTAGCTGAAAATACCTTAGAGAATTAATTTATGGATCAAAATTTGGGACCTTGATTTGCTTTAGCCATGGCCATGAGTTACCATGGCTTGGACTCTCTTTCTTTCTCTCTAGGTTAGGTTGAAGAAGAATGAGATAAATGACTAGCTAACTAATCATTACTAGGCTTATATATGCTGCCTTAGGTGTTGGACATGTGTCCACCCTTATGACATATGTCCATAGTTGACATGTGTCTCACTATCATACACACATCAATCTGCTTCTACCACATGTCGTGGTGTGTCCTACTTAGGGGTCTAGCCATGATTTATTAATCCCTAATTTCCACTAATATTTCTAGACCATATAAAATTTATAACCAATTCGTGTATTAATTAAAATTAGGAATAAAAATCTCTATCTCGCATACCAAAATGATCTTGTCCATTACTTTAAGAAAGTAGGTGCATCACCTCCTTAATTCCTGCCACAAGTTTGTAAGTAGTTGCATCACCTACTTGCCCTTTTCATTTAAAATGCAGTCCACATATTCTAAGTAGGTGCATCACCTACTTGTTTTTTTAGGAGGTTAGCAATTAGTCTTACCTTAAGAACTTGTGTGATCCTTGCTACTTAAGTTAGACGTGTAATCAAGTAGCTTAATTATGTAATATATCCGAACTAGTAGCTTAAGCAAGCAGGTCGATTATTATGACAAATTATATGGCCTCGAGCCTTTTTCAAATCCTTTCAACCCTATTTCAAACCATTACTACTTATATATCTATGCAAAATATGGGGCGTCACATCCTCCCCTCCTTAGGATCATTTAACGTCATGGATAATATGGATCACATGGCAGCTTTAGAGGAGCTTAAAAGAATCCAATATACAAAAATACGGGATATAACATCATTATCCTCTTTAGAACATTCGTTCTTGAATGTTAATTAGCCTCATAATGTCTTACAAGGATTCTGAGAAGTTTCTGTAATAGTTGTCACATATAGTTTTCTTATTAAGCAATATAACCAATTTAGGGTTTAGAGTACCTTTGGGTATAGGGAACAAGTGAGGATACTTGTTCTTCATCTCTTCTTCGGTTTCCCAAGTCATCTCTTCTCTATTCTTATTTTGCCATAATAGTTTGATGAAAGCCATGCCCTTGGTACGTAACCTTCTAACTTGGCGATCAAGTATAGCTATAGGGTTTTCCTCGTAAGACAACTCCTCCATCACTTGGACATTATCCATGGGGAATACTTTAGAGGGATCACCAATACATTTGCAAAGCATCGATACATGAAAGACTGGGTGCACTGCTTCCAAATCAGATGGTAGGTCCAACTCATAAGCAACCTTGACCAACCTACGAACAATATGATAAGGCCCAATGTACCTCGGGCTAAGTTTCCCTTTCTTGCTGAATCTCATTATAACCTTCATTCGTGACACCTTTAAGAACACCCAATCCCCAACTTCAAACTCTAAGTGTCGACATCGATTATCTCCATATGACTTCTGTCGACTCTAGGCTACTAATAATCTTTATTAAATAAGCTTCACTTTATCCACTACTCGCTGGATCATGTCTGGGTCTGTTAGTTTAGTCTCGCCAATATCAAACCAACCAATAGGTGACCTGCACTTTTTGCCATACAAAGCCTCATACGGTGCCATCTGGATGCTAGATTGATAGCTATTATTATTGGAAAACTCAATCAGTGGAAAATGATCATCCCAGCTACCCATGAAGTCAATAACATAGGCCCGCAATATATCTTCTAGTATATAAATAGTATGTTTATCCTGCCCATCAATTTGAGGGTGAAATGCCATGCTAAGACTTACCTATGTCCCTAATCTTTCGTGGAACGATCTCCAGAAGTTAGCCATAAACTGAGCTCCTCTGTCGGATATAATCAATGTGCAGACCCCGTGAAGTCTTACTATCTCCTTGATAAATAACTTTGCATAGTCCTCGGCTGAATAAGTAGTCACGACCGGAAGAAAATGGGCTAATTTTGTCAGCCTATCTATAATAACCCATATAGAATCATACTTTCATAGAGTGCGAGGTAGGCCTGTAATAAAATCCATATTAATTGCTTCTTATTTCTAAGTCAAGATTTCTATCTTTTGTAATAGTCCACTAGGCTTCTGATACCTCGATCTTAACCTGTTGGCAATTTGGGCACTGGGCTACGAACTATACTATGTCCTTCTTCATGCCATCCCACCAATATAAATATCTAAGGTAATGATACATCTTTGTTGATCCTGGGTGAATAGAATAACGGGCATTGTGTGCTTCTCCCATAACTTATTGTCATAGCCCTACAATCTAAGGTACACATAATCTGCCCCTATATCTCAATACTCCGTCAGGTGTACATTTGACAAACTACCCATAGATTTACAGCTGAGTATTAATCTGCCCCTATAACATTGGCCTTTCCTAGATGATATAGAATGTCAACACATAGTCTTTCAACAACTATAGCCACCTCCTCTACCATAAATTTAGCTCCTTCTATTTGAAGGTATATTGGAGGCTTTTGTGATCCATATAACTATCAGCATGTACTCCATATAGATAATGCCTTCATATCTTAAATGTGTGAATCACCGCTGCTAATTCTAGATCATGAGTAGGATAGTTTCTTTCTTGTTTTTTGAGTTGCCGGGAGGCATAGGCTATAACGTTTCCATGCTACATCAATACACAACATAGACCAACAACCGAAGCATCACAATAAATGACATAGCCATCTGGTCCCTCAGGAAGAGTTAGAACTGGAGCTGTAGTTAACTTGTCCATCAGAAATTGGAAACTTCGTTCACAAGCATCAGTCCACTGGAACTTAGTTGCCTTATGAGTTAGCCTTGTTAAAGGCGCTAAAATCGAAGCAAACTTCTCCACAAATCTTTTGTAATACCCTTCTAGCCCCATAAAATTACGTACCTCAGTAGGTGTCGTAGGTCTAGGCTAAGTACTTACGGCCTCAATCTTCTGTATATCTATGTGAATGCCGTCAGATCCAATAATATGTCCCAATAATGCTACTGAAGTTAACCAGAGTTCACATTTAGAGAACCTAACATACAGCTTCTAGTCCTGGAGCATCCCAAGTACCATCCTCAAATGGTCTGTATGCTCCGCTTCTGATCGTGAATATACCAGAATATCATGAATAAATACGATCACAAACAGGTCTAGGAATGACTTGAACACTCGGTTCATTAGATCCATAAACACTGTTGGAGCATTGGTCAGCCCAAAAGACATCACCCTAAACTCATAATGCCCATAACGGGTTCTGAATGCTGTCTTTGAAATATCTACTTCCTTTACTCGTACCTGATGATAGCCTGACCGCAGGTCTATCTTCGAGAAACACTTAGCTCATTCAACTGGTCAAATAAATCATCAATCCTAGGGAGGGGATGTCTATTCTTTATTGTCACTTTATTCAACTGCCTATAATCAATACACATCCGCAGTGACCCGTCTTTCTTTCTCATGAACAGTACCGGTGCTCCCCAAGGTGATGTGCTGGGCTAAATGAAGCCCTTTTTTAATAGGCCTCTCAGCTATTCCTTTAATTACTTTAATTCTGCAGGTGCCATTCTATTAGAAAGAATAGATATGAGGCTGAGTATCTAGCAACATATCTATAGTGAACTCTATCTCCCACTCAGGAGGGAGACCTGAAAGTTCATCTTGGAAATACATCTAGAAATTCATTAACTACCAGAACTGATTGAAAAGTCGGTACTTTTATTTTTAAGTCAAGCATATGAACTAGATAATACATATAACCCTTTCTAACCATCTTTCTTGCGTTGAGGTATGAAATAAACTTACCCTTCAGCGATGTAGTATTCCCTAGCCATTCAATAATTTGCTCACCTGGGAACTGGAACCAAACTATATTATTTCTACAATCAACGTTAGTATAACAAGAATCTAACAAATCCATGCCCATAATAACATCAAATTTTGTCATATCACTTTATCAAATCTTCCTTGGTGTGACGACTATATATAATCACCGAACAATCTCTATATACTTGCTTGGCTATAACAGAATTTCCTACCGATGTAGCTACCTCAAATGGTTCTATTAATTTGGGTTTTATTTCGATTCTACTAGCAACAAAAGGAGATATATATGACAAGGTGGAGCCTGGATCTATCAATGCATATACATCCTGAGAGAAGATTGATAATATACCTGTAACCACATTTGGTGATGCTTCCTAATCCTGTCTACTAGCTAAAGCATATATGCGGTTTAAAGGACTGCTAGAACTAGAAGCTCTGCCATTGCCTCTACCATGGCCTGCTAGTGTCTAAGTACCCTTCCCCATAGGGCACATAGCCACAGAAGAAGATGAACCAGCAACTGACCCAGTAGGCTGAGCTGCACCACTTAGATTAACCCTGAATGGATATTCCCTCATGATATGGCCTTAACGGCCGTAAATAAAACAAACACCTATGGAAAAATGATATTCCCTAAAATAAGGCCTACCATAATGAGCACACCGAGGCAAAGGTGGCCTCGACCAACCCAAACTCCCATGCATCTATGAACCTGAAGCCCTAGAGCTCTGACCAGCTCCTGAATACCCTGTTCTATCAAATCTCCTAACAGTGAGCTATGGGGGTGCACTCTGTGCTGGCTGAGAAGGATATCTACTATACTATTGCTAAGGTTGCCTGCCTCGAAACTCACCCAAATAGCCACTAATCTAGCTCTCTTATGATGGCCTCTATCGTAATCTCTATCAAACTGACGCCCCCTATGTCGATCTTCTACCCCTTGTGCATATGCCTGTACCCGAGCAATATTCATACCTGGCTATTGATCAAATAACAATCCGGCCCCATCATATAATGATGCACTCTATCAGCCATATCAACTACAATAGTGGGTGCATATCTCGCCAACGAGTCAAACTCAAGACTTTAATCTCAAACACTCCTACCATTCTACCTCAAATGTAAGAATCTATCCACTCTAGCTCGTCTCTTCTCCGTAAGTAGAAAGTGGATAAGAAAGGACTCCACAAACTCATCCATACTGCTGGAGGAGCACTCTCGCCCCTATACAACTCCTAGGACTCATACCAATTAAAAACTATATCACACAACTGATATGAAGACAACTCAACAAACTCAGTCTTAAAAGCCCTAATTATCCTCAATATATGTTGCACCTGTCGAATAAACTTTTGTGGGTCATCTACAGGTCTGACCCAGAGAACTCTGGGGGTTACAAGTCAAGAAGTAATGAACCCTTAAACTATCTGTTTCTCACAACCCAACCCTGTAGGTCACGACTGGGGTCCGACCTGGACCCCCCGTACACATATCTATCAGCTGTGGTCACATTGAACTGTAAATAAAACAATATCATGTAACAGAGCCCCACTGGGCGATAACATTTACATACACCTATAGCCCTTTTTGTTTGTATCACAATATGATAGGGCATGCAAACCGACAAGCCTTCCATAACATAACAACATATACAATATATCATATAGACCCATCTAAACCAAACTAACATATACAACCCACATATACATGTCTGCTGACCTCTAAACATATAAATGACAACATATGGCGGGACAGGGCCCCTGCCGTACCCCTGAATGGATAAAACAATTTCTATACATCCGTGGATAGTATTAAAACTAGGCCCCAATACAATGGAGCCTCTTCGAGATGAGGTGCGTGGAATCCTAAGCTGACGGACTCCCAAAATCTGTATCTGTACCTGCAAGTATGAACGCAGCCCCCCGGGAAAGGGGGTCAGTACGACATATGTACTAAGTATGTAAAATGTAACATAATACACTGGAGGTATATTCGAAATAGAAAAGTAGGGGAACAAATTATCAAATCGAAGTCATGTACCTGTACTCTGTGAATCACAAAAGCATGTATGCTCAATTTATACAATATAGCCGGCTCAAGGGTCCGGTGAATCACATCTATAGGACCATCATAGGCCTGGCGCCATCACCACCTTATTACAACACATCATCATATATCTATACACGTATCCTGGCCCTCTATTGAGGGACTCAGGGAATAACGCAATGAACTGTGCACGAGAACATATCCTGGCCTGGGACTCAGGGAAAGAAGTGTTACAATATACATGAGTAGAGTAGTGAGTAACTATATGCAATTTAAATCATTATTAGAGACTTGACCGTATAAGAAGATTAAAATTTTGTCGGAGGACTCGAGTAGTGGTGTAGTCATCTCGAGTGACTTCTAAATGCCATTATGGGCAATATCAATTATAATCTCGGAGCTCCTAGACATGTACTTTAGTAAATCCAAATCGCTTATGGAACCAGAAACATTTATTAACATATAGTCTATAAGACTTGGAGCCTGTACATTTGTTACCTCTTTAACATATAAAAGTTTCCAGGGAAATAGTTCAACTACTATCAGAGTTCGATATTCAAAAGTAATTAAGAGATGTTTAATGATGGAGTTACCTCGGAGTTCAGATCAGATTCAACTTACAACTAAAACAAGGACATGCCCCAAAAGAAGAAAGAGAATAAGCTCTATATAGTCTGTACTTCCCTTCAGGTGATCTTCATATATATATATTTCATATCCGGCCCTTCATGGGGCTCGGTGAACCACTATGGCATCATAATCTCATTTTTGTATCAAATACATCTCAATGGAAATGAGAGATAGCTTCCCATACATTACATTCTGACACATAGAAGCCCTACTAGGCAATACTTAATCTTCACAGGAACTCTAATACTGAACAGTGGATAGGGGTTATGAGGCGTACTCGGAATTCTGGGAATGGAATTATCCCCGCACTTCATATACAATTCACTTAAGGCTAAACATTGCCAAAAGGAAAGAAAGATAGCTGTACGAACTTATACAAAAACATGCCAAGAGAAAGCTTCACATACCTCTTGGGAGTTATCCTTTATCCTGCTCGTCTCGTCGTCTTTTAAACCTATTCAATATGAAAGTAATACGAATATCAACTACTCTTAACTTTCCAGCATCATAGGTTACGCCTTAATATTAATGGAATCTATTTCCTTAGTCGTTTCTTCGACTAGTTCTTTAGTTTGTTAAGGCGTTAACGAAAATTGGGCAGCACCTCCCCTATAATGTTCCCTATCCAAATTTCCAATTAGGTCCCTAAGACCTACAGCTAACCAACAACAACAACCTGCAGCAATACACACCAACAATATACAATATAAACTCCAAATGACTCATTCAACAATACGATATCCAAATAGGATTTCTAGTTCCATTTTTGCCAAACCTTTAACCGTACGAAGCGGGGGGTAGTGTGGATGCAACCAGCAGCTCCCCCACCTCATTTAGAATATATTTAGACCCTGAAACCACAAGCCACACCCCTGAAGCAGCACCTCACAAGAACAACACTTTATTTTGACAACAATTCAATTATAGCGACTTCAATTTAGTTTATTCCGAACGTCGAACTCTTTATGACTTTTCCGCAACTTCCAGCAGCCCTAAAGGTGTGTAATACACCCTATAATAACACCATAAAGTCCAAATTTAAAGGAGAAGCCTTATCTTACCCGAAATTGGCCAAAACTAGCCAAAATTGTGCCTCGGAACTTCTTCAAACGCGCTGAAATTGAGTGGGCTGTTTGTGCGACTTCTTCGCTGCCCCAAGCAGTAAATTTATGTTATTAGCACCCTAAATTCATCTTAGTATACCTTAGATAATTTATTTACGGATCGAAGCTCGGAGGCGTACCTTGGCAGCCCCTAGGCCATAGCCCTCCTCTCTTCTTCCTCTCACGTTTCTGTCCAATTTTTCCAAGTGTACAGCTGAAGAAATGACTTCTTAGTCATCATAATATACATATATTTACATATATACATCTCCACGTGCTTGAGGAACACCGTAGCTAATTAATTCACGGAAGAAAAATCAAGGAACTTACCTTAAACTTCTCCAACCATGGCTGCCTCTTCTCTCACATTTTTTTTCTCTATTCTATGGCTGATTTTGGAATCTAAATGACTTAAGAGTCATTAATATGTATATATCCACCTTTTAATAAGGTGCCACGCGGCAGCCCCTTAGGGTGACACGTGGCATCCCCCTAGGATGCCACCTAGGCTCATGCGACCTATCACGCGCCGCCATGTGGCAACGGGGTCCACCCCCCCAAGCAGGCAGGTGAGTCACTTGCTTTCTTGTCACCTGCTTGCTTGAGGTGCTTGCTTCACTTTCGTAAGTTTGAAAACTAGTTTTTGCTCTCTCTCGTAGGTTCGTAATCTCGTCTTATTTTAAGAGCCTATGTAACCCATGCTACTAAAGCTTGGTACGTACTCCAATAGCTTAAGTATGTAAGACTTCCAAGTTAGTAACTTACGTAGATAAATCGAGTCCTACGATCCGTTACTTGGCCTCCAATTTCTTCTGGACTCTTATGATTTCATCTCCAACCTTCTCCACTATGGGATATCACATTCTCTCTTTCTTAGAGCCGTTTGATAGTGTCGTAGCTTATCCAACTTACATGATAATGTCCAAGAAACTTATGAGATATTCCGAGTTTAAAAAGGGTGGGGGTGTAACAATGTTTATCCGCATAATCAACCCCTAATCCATGCCTGCATGCCTGCCATGCCATTAATCTGGTCAGTAACGAAACTGCATCTCTCATAGCCCTATCCTCTGCCCTTGGCTGTGGAGCTAGAGGCTCATGTACTAGGGCCTCAGGAGCTGGCGCTGGGGCCGCTCCCTGATCTGTAGCTGCTACTGCTCTGAGCTCCTCTAGAGGTGGTGGTGTAGCAAAGCTTATTGACTAAAGTAGAATCTCGGGCATGGACTGAGCACGAGCCCTAGTAACTCTCCGGGTTTGACTAGTCTCTCCTTCTACTGACTTGCCCTTCTGGGCAACTATCGCTTTCTTTGGAGGCATCGCTGTAAACAAAGTAATATGTTAGGGGGGAATTATCCTGATAATATAGCTCTATTGCATGATCTAGAATAAGAAGGAAAGATAACATCTTAAATATCCTGTAAACTCTTGGTTATAGATGTGGTGTACAACACATCGCTAAACAAGACTCTATTAGATACGTTCTCTAGACAGTCCAAGAATGAACTGCTCTGATACCACTTTTGTCATAACCCAACCCCATAGCCTATGACTAGTGCCTAAGCTGGGAACTCATATACATATCTGTTAGACATCATCAAACTAAAACTAAACATAATATGGAGACTTTGTGAACAAAGGATGTCATCTCAAGCGTTACATATATGTATCAGGGTAACCTGTCTCCTGAGGATTCACAATCAATTATAATATCATAAGACATGAGCCGACAAGGCTGCCACTACATACAATATCCCAAAATATATAAATACGCAAGCCGACAAGGCTTCCACTACAAAAGGGAATGTCCACAAAACATAAATCATCCTAACAGAACCGAACAACATCCATACACAACCCACAAGTATGTCTATAGACCTCTAAGAGTTTCAATAATAACATATGACAAGACAGGGCCCCGTCATACCCCTGGATAAACAAATAGATATATCAAAGGATTTGTACCAAAAGTCTAGGCTTCGGGATAATGGAGCACTTTAAAGCAGCTAAATGGAAATCTTAAGCTGGCGGATCCCCAAAATGAGTATATATACCTACAGGCATGAAACGCAGACCCCCCTGAAAGAAGGTAGTCATTAAAAGAAATGTACTAAGTATATAAAATATGAAATACAGTAAGAAAGATCATAACTGATGTAGAGAGTGTAGGAGACAAGTATGATAATCAAGAGCTCACTGTACCTATGCCTTATGGAAAAAATCATGCATATCATTATCATATACCATACCCGATCCATTATGGGACTCAGTTCCATAATCGTATAATCATGTTATCATATCATCATATACATATACTATACCATACCAGACCCTCTAATAAGGGACTCGATGAACAAAGTTGTGTGCACGTATACCATACCTAGCCTATCATGGAACTCGGTGCCATAACCATATCATTGCATTATTATATAATCATATAGCTTACCCAATCCCCTAGTGAGGGACTCAGTGGATAATGTAGTAAAATGTGTGTGATAACATACCCGGCCCTCTAGTAAGGGACTCGGTGAAAGATGTAATGACAGTATGCACGAGCAAAGTAGTGAGTAACCATATGTATTTAGATCATCATTTGAGACTCAATATATAAGTAGACTAATCAATACTTGAGTATCAGGGCGATAGTCATGTTCAGTATTCTTTGAATGTCATTATGAACTATATTAGATAAAGCCTAAAGGATCATAGACACGTATCAAGATAATGCGAGACAGCTTATGAAAGTTAAGGACATTAATTATTATAGAGTCCTTAAGATTAGAGACTTTCATATACCAACTACTGTACAATGTATAAAAGACTCAAGGGCAGTAGCTCAACTGCTTTAAGATTTTTAATGTCAAGAAGTGAATAAGAATCATGAATCATACTCGGAACCTATGGATGGAATTACCCCAAAGCTTATATCATATATCACTTATATCTAAGACATGCCAAAAGAAAGAAGAGATAGCTTTACATACCTTTAGTTTCTATTCTGTGTAATACGTATACGCTGCCCGTATTGTCTCAACATATATTAAGACGTTAAACACTATTGTTAAGCTATCCAAAGGCCTTAAACATACTTTATCTTTTGTAGGTTATTTCTAGATAATTAGACAACACCTTCTCTATATAGCTCACTCCTCTCAAATCCCAGCCAGCCATACAACCACCAAGTAGTATCAACAATCACACGTTCAAATGCCATGTTAAGGCTAGCCAAGACAAGATTCAAGAATACTGCGAACAGCCCACATAATATTTTAAACAGCCCGACATTAACAACATTCAAAAGCAATCCACATATGATTATCACCTCTTCAAGTTATCTTAAATGTTCCATAGTATTAACATTTCATCGAATGATGTTCTAATAGTCCAACAAATACAATAACCATAGTCATACTTAATCTTACAAGCTCAATAAGAACAACAATGACACGCCAAGCAACCCACCTATGATTCTTATACGTTATTTCATAAAATTTTTCATCTAATTTAATACCATATAAAAGCAGCCACACAATAGCAACATCACTCATTCAAATGCAAGAAAACTTTGTTAACTTTACACCAAGTTCTACAACAGCCCTCAAACCATTACAACTTCAACTTTAGTCATTTAATTCCTTCATCCTCATCACATAATCCATGACAACCACAATTAAAATACTAAATAAAATCAGCTCGCCAACTTTAATTAAAATAGCCCCTATGGCTTTAACTACACTCTAACACCAACATACATAATTTCATATATCCAATTCACATTTACACATTCACCACACACCCAAATTCATCTGAAAACATATAGAAAATGATTAACTCTTACCTTAACAAATTGGCTCCTTAAGTTGGTTGAAACTCTTGGATTACATGCTAGGCCTTCTTGCCGCTCCAATGATTAATTCATATTGTTAATCACCTCCGATTGGTTGAAAATACCTTAGAGAATTAATTTTTGGATCAAAATTTGGGACCTTGATTTACTTCATCCATGGATGTGAGTTGCCATGGCTTGGACTCTCTTTTTCTCTCTCAAGGTTAGATTTAAGAAGAATGAGATAAATGACTACCTAATTAGTCATTATTAGGCTTATATATGCTTCCTTAGGGGTTGGACACATCTCCACCCTTATGAAATGTGTCCATGGTTGACATATACCCCACTATCATCCACACACCAATCAACTTCTTCCACGTTTCTTATTGGGGCCCACTTAGGGGTCTAACCATGATTAATTAATCCCTAATTTCTACTATTATTTCTAGACCAAATAAAATTTATAACCAATTTGTGTATTAATTAAAATTGGGAATAAAAATTTCTATCTCGCATCTCGGAATGATCTTTTCCATTACTTTAAAAAAATAGGTGCATCACCTCCTTATTTCATGCCACAAGTTTGTCCGTAGCTGCATCACCTACTTGCCCTTTTCATTTAAAATATAGTCCACATATTCTAAGAAGGTGCATCACCTACTTGTTCTTTTTAGGAGGTTAGCAATTAGTCTTACCTTAAGAACTTGTGTGATTCTTGCTACTTAAGCTAGACGTATAATCAAGTAGCTTATTTATGTAAGACATCCGAATCAATAGCTTAAGCAAGTAGGTCGATTACTATGAAAAATTATTTAGCCTCGAACCCTTTTTAAATCCTTCCGACCCTATTTCAAACCATCACTACTTACATAAAACTAGTCTATGCAAAATATGGGGCATTACATCCTCCCCTCCTTAGGATCATTTGATAACGTCATGGATAATATGGATCACATGGAAGCTTTAGAAGAGCTTAAAAATGTTCTAATATACAAAAGTACGGGATATAACAGAAATACCTGTAATATATCAGTGACAACATTGGAAATCTCCTCCATCTCTTGCCTATATTAAGAGCATAGAACCGACTGTTGCATTGAACACCCTTAGGTTAAGCTTGGGCACCTTGTGGTGCTTGGCCACCTTAAGCAACCTGGCCTTGAGGACGACTATCTCTACCCTTGTTGGTAACATGATGGCACTCGGATTGCCTATGACCCATTTTTCCATAGCCAAAGCAAGCCCCGTCCCCATCAAACATCTTCCTCCATGATTCTTCCCGCATTTTGCATACTTGGGGAAATGAAGGGCTATAGAATTAACATATCCTCCTTGAGCCTTAGGGTATGACACCTTATTATTAACAAACTTCTTTTTGGAACCTTGTCCTTGTTGAGAATGGCCACTACCACCACCAGACTTAGTATTTGAGAACCTACCTTCATACCAGGCTCTCTTAGAATTTCTCATCCTCATCTCTTTGAGTTTCTCTCCCTTAATTTTTTCGGCAAAAGTCATAAACTGTGATATGTCCATTTCCTTGATAAGCATGGTGGTATGACATTCTTTAGCAACTAAGTCAGATACCTCTGATATGAATTGACTCATTCGGGCACATAGATCGGCAACCAATGATGGAGCATACTTAGATAGCTTGGTGAACATGAGGGAATAGTCCCTAATCCCCATGTTGCCTTGTCAAAGAATGATGAAATCTAAACCCTAATCATAAAACTTTCATTGAAAATTATTAAACTCATAGTCAACTCATGAAAATCATCTTTAACTTCATAATCATAACTTGAAATTAGCTTTATGCATGGACATCCATAATTTAACTTAAAATCATGCAATTCATGTAGAAACATGCTTATAATAATCATTGATATCAATTTAAAATGAAATTAAATTAGCCCAATGCAATTAATCAAAACTAGGGTTCATAATCAATTGTAATATTAAAAGAAAACTTGAGAAAACTTTGGGGCTTCGTGGATGAAAGGGACCCATGGATCAACCCCCCTATACCTTTATTGAATTCACTAAGAATTGAAGAAGAAACCTTGGAAGAAATATGAAACCCTAGCTTGGGCTTGAAGAGAAACCCTTGAGAGAATTGAGTTACTTAACTTAGATAATTTAGAAGAATGAATTTAGAATTAGGGAATTTCGAAGAATTGGGTATATATAGGTTTGAAATTGGCCATAATTGTGTCTAAGTTCATTGAACCAAACTTGGGAAATGACATAACTATCCTTTATTAAAACTTTAAATTCGGACCTATGAGATGACTCTATGAGTCGTGAAAGAAATGATGAGTCATCAAGATGAATCGTCTTGCAATCCTGACAAATGGGCTAAATATCAAGCCACTGAAGTTTTGGAATAAGTCGTTATTATGACTCGTCAACTCGTCTATGGGTTATAGATTTGGTCCATCCTACAGGTCCCAAAACCTGCAACTTTGAGAGTCTCTCATCTTTGGTTAGGAGTCATTTCTATGACTCGTAACAACTTTTATAGACCGTCCTATCAAGTAGTAGACTTGACCTTGAGGGACTTCTAAAACATGGCCTCTGAGGTTGGGTTACGATTGGGTATCATAGGTTGTAGACACTCCTACGACTCGTCCTATTGAGTTGTAGGGTGTCTTCTAAGGTTTGTTCTGGACGAACCCTTCAGACTCCCTCTATGACTCACTTTTTATGTGTCGTAGAAAGATTTATGAGTCATAGAGTGACTCGTGAACATGAGTCAGTTCAAAAAAATTGATATTTTTCTCCGTGTTTCCAACTTTCTGACTTCCGGGGTCTTACATGAGGAATGTAATTTACTTATCATTATCTTAAGTTAATGTTATGAATTTCAGAAATGCATTAAGTAAAAGTTAACCCTCGCAGATTAATGTATCTAAGGAGGAGAGGATGTAACAGCCCGCATATTTTAAGGTGATTAACTCACTAAATGAAAGACGTACAAGCAAAAAAATTATATTTTCACCTTACGTAGTTGGTTGCCGAGTTGTTTAGAGAATAAGATTTTAAATGGGTGATTGTAACATCCCTCAAAAATGCCCACAAAATACCTTAAGAATACCTTGAAAATAGGTTGCTCATGTAACGCATTATCCTTAATCTTTTTAGAAAATCCGAGTTTGGAATATTGATAAGGGGTCAAAACCTGCGGGAAAATAGTCTCGGTGGATTTTTAGGACCCGTAGAATGAAAGAAGAATTTTCGAAGAATCCACAAAATAGTATGGTCTACACAGGACTACGTCGCGGACCTAGGGACAGTTTTTTGGCAGAGTGGTCCGCGATAGGACCGCGTCGTGGACCTGGGAAGGTTTCCTGGACAAATTTAGTTTTTTGGGGAGTTTTAGACTTTTCTCAAATTATTAGTTAATGAACCTAGATGTTTTTAGGACCTAATTCAACTCTATAAATTAACCTAAATTTCTAATTTTATTCATTCTTCAAATTTAGTTTTTTGGGGAGTTTTAGACTTTTCTCAAATTATTAGTTAATGAACCTAGATGTTTTTAGGACCTAATTCAACTCTATAAATTAACCTAAACTTCTAATTTTATTCATTCTTCTATCAAATATTTCTCTCTCTACAAAAAGGTTCTCAAGGGTTTCCATTGAAGACTTCAAGCAAATTCACTCAATTTCTCCATCAAAATTCTCAAGTTCTTTCAAATTAATTAGTGTTTTCACTCAAGGTATGTGAGTATTGATTAATAGATCCTTTCATCCATGAAGCCCAATCAATTTCTTAAAGTTTTTCTATTAAATTAAAGTATGGTATTTTATGGGTTTTGTGATTTCTATTCCAATTGCATAAATTTTGATTTAAAGCATGATCATGAGACTATTTTAATATAAATTGATGGTTATTGAATTAAATTGAAGAGTTTTTCCATGAATTCTCCTATTTTGATTTCTAGGGTTCATGATATAAATTATGAGTATTTTGATTTATACTTCTAAAGGATATTATCTATATGAATTATATATGGGCTGATATAAAGTTTATGATCATGCATGTTTTCAAGTAAATTTCATGATTTTCAAGTCAATTGATCATGCATTCATGTCATACCCTAATTTCAGGTTCAAGCTATGATCATGAATTTTCAAAGTATGAATTATGACTGTGTTGCCATTATGATCATGAATTATACGTATGTTTCAAGGTATAAATTTCATGCAAGTTATGAAGTAAGGTGACTTAGGATCCTATGTGGTGACCTAAGGCCTATTGATATGAATTATGCAAAAATGATTATAATGATGAAAGGACAATTCTCACATTACAAGTATGTTATGAGAATGAGCTACTCTATGATTTCAAGCCTATGATTATGACTATGATATATGATATTATAATCTTATATTATGTATGTATTCCATGGGATTTGACTTAGCACCGAATGGACTTGAGGTGGGGGCCCTACCAAAGGCCTTAGTAGCAGCCTCATGTCCCATAAACTACATACCATCGTAGGTTACCTTTATAGCCTAGCTAGTGGATCCACAAATAGCATATGTTCATGATTAGGAGTCTACCTTGGCAAAGTAGCCTCATCCTTCTTGATGTGGGTATCATCGGATTCCATGTTATAGCTCGCATGGTCTTATTATTTGTTATGGTTCCTATCCCACATATGTATGATTTCTTAAGTATGTTATAATTTGAATTTATGTTTTTAAATTCTTCGATCAATTATGATTTCCTCATGACTCTACGTATTCCAACTTATCATGTGTTTTACTTGACCCTTACATTCAATGATTTACGTTGCATATCACGCCCTCATACTTAGTATATTGTAATGTACTAATGCATACTTTTTGCCTACATTGTCTCATAATATAGGGGTTGAGGTTGAAGATCCTAATCGTCCACGTAACTAGTAGGCATCCTCTATCCAGCAATGTTGTGGTGAGTCCTCATTGACCGGGGACTAGTTTCAAGTTGGTTACTGTCTTCTTTTCAAAAGATTTTTATTTATATTGTATATTGAGGGTGAGCTAGGGACATGTCTTAGCCCCCACTCATACTCATGTTTAGAGGCATCTAGTTGGACATATGTTGAGTCTGTTGTCATAAGACATTTTCAGATTTCTAGTTTTAGACTCTCTTATGATGTTTCCGCTTTTATATTTTACCTTATGTATGCTTATGATATGTATAAGAGGCTTGGTTGGATCCTTTTGGGGTTTCGATCTCCATGTTATGACTAGGCCCTAGGTCAGGTCGTGACAAACTTAGTATTAGAGCACAAGGTTTTCCAAGTGTCCTAGGGTGTCCAACAAGCCACGTCAAGTAGAGTCTTATTCATGGGTGTGAAGCGCGCCACACTTATGAGTAGGAGCCTATGAGGCATTTTAGGAATTTTCACCTCTTTCATGATCCATGTCTTGCTATAGAGTTTACGTTAAGACTTCTTTTTCCTAACGGTCTTTCTTTGCGATTTTAAGAAAAATGGCTCCAAGAAGACCACCATTTCCAAGAGGAGAGAATGTTAATGAAGCCCAAGTTCCCCCGGCTCCTTAGGACAATGGTCCTCTACTGGACCAAGTGACTAATGCAGAGTTCCAAACCGCTATCACTATGCTAGCCAGAGTGGTGACAAACCAAGGTGTAATGGCTCCTCCTAATATTCCTACTCCAGCCTCAAGAGTATGGTAGTTTGCACTAATAAATCCCCCAGGGTTTCATGGCTCAAAGTGTTACACCCCACACTTTTAAACTTGGAATGTCTCTTAAGTTTTTGAGACATTATCATGAGAGTCGGATAAGCTACGACACTATCAAATGATTCTAAGAAAGGGAGAATGTGATACCCCATAGTAGAGAAGGTTGGAAATAGAGTCTCAAGAAAATGAAAGGAATTGGAGGCCGAGTAGTGAGTCGTAGGACTTGATTTACCTACGTAAGCTACTAATTTAGAGTTCTTATATACGTAAGCTATTTGAGTACATACCAAGCTTGCGTAGCATGGATTACATAGGCTCTTAAAATAGGACGAGACTATAAGGGGGTGACATGTGGCAGCACCTCAAGCAAGCAGGTGACCCACCTGCTTGGGGAGGTGGGCCCCATTGCCACGTGGCAGCCCCACCTTGCTTGCATGGACACGGTGGCCCAATAGGGGCTGGACACATGTCCCCCTTAGGGGCTGACACGTGTCACCCCTTGGGACCACATATATGTATGTATATTATGACTATACTTCAGTTTTGGGTCTTAAAACTGCAGCAAAATCAGAAAACAAACCCTAGAACAAGAGAAAAAATTGCGATGGCTAGGAGGAAACAAATAGGTACGTTCCGATTTCGTTCCGTAAATTAATTATTCAGCGTATACCATGATGATATGGAGGTATTAGAAGTATAAAATCATGGCTTGGTGTAGTCAAAACGGACGGCAACAAGTCCACACAGTTTCAACGCGCTAAAGAGGTTTCCGAGGTGCGATTTTGGCTAATTTTGGCCAATTTCGGGTAAGGTAAGGTTTCTCCTTTAAATTTGGACTTTAGGGGGTTGTTATGGAGTGTATTATGTACCTTTTATACTGCTTGAAGTATGAAAAATATCGTGGGGATGCTCAGCAAAAGAAACAATTTAAATTGAAGTCGTCGTAGTTAAATTATAGTCGAAGTGAGGCGTGGTGTGTTTGGAGGTTGATGCTGGTTGTGTGGTGTGTGTTGCAGGGTCTAAATGTGTTCTAAACTAGGTGATGGAGCTTCTGTTTGCAGCAACACAATTCCACACTTCGTACGATTAAAGGTTTCGCAAAATAGAAACTAGAAACCCTATTTTGGATATCGTAATTTCGAGCGAGTCATCCGGAGGTTGTAATGTATAATGTTGCAAAGTTTTATATATATAAGAGATGCTGGTTATGTTGTGGTTGGATGTAGGTATTAGGGATGTGATTGGGAATTCGGATAGGGCACATTATGAGGGAGGTGCTGTCCGATTTTCGTTAACGCCTTAACTAGTTAAGAAACTAATCGAGGAGGCGAGCGAAGAGTTGAGTTCTATGAATACTCATATGTAACCTAAGATGCTGGAAAGCCAAGGGTTATTAATATTCATGTTGCTTTTATATTACCTAGGTTCAGAGGACGACGAGATGAACGAGATAAAGAGCTGTAAGAGGTATGTAAAGCTTTCTCTTGGCTTCTTGGCATAAGTATGTACAGCCTGTCTCTCTTTTCTTCGGGGCATGTCTTAGAAATACGTTATGAATAATTGGTATATGAAATATGGGAATAATTCCATTCGTAAAGCTCCGAGTATAGTTCATAATTCTTATCTACTTTGTGATGGTAGAACTCCTGTAATAGTTGAGCTATTGCCATTTTAAGGCTTCTATAGGATAAGAGGTAATATATGTAGAGCCTCTTGACTCGTGTTCACTTCTAAATGCTAAGGCGCTTAAGGTAGCTGAGATATCACCCCCGAGCCTTTTGTACCTGAAATAGTAACTGGATGCATGAGAAGCATGAACTATAACTCCTATTCATTTCTTAATATCAAAGTTCTTGAAGTAGTTGAACTACTACCCTCGAGTCCCTATATGATGAACACTAATTAAATGTATGAGCTCACGTGCCTAAGAACTCTATAATGACAAGTATCTCTGATTGCATAAGCCATTCGATATTACCTTAATAAAAGTCTAGGACTCTTGAGACTCCGTCGATATGGCCCCTAATGGCATGTAGAGGATACATAAGATGATAATCATTTTGATCCTCAAATGATAGTCCATGACAATTGTTATACCAAGTCTTAGATGATGAGATAATTGCATATAGTTCCTCGTTACTCTACTCATGCAGTCTGATAATGCATAACTCACTGCGTCCCATGACGGGCCGGGCAAGATAAACTCACTGCATCCCATGAAGGGCCGGTCATGATAAACTCACCGCGTCCCATGAAGGGCCGGGCATGATAAACTCACCGCATCCCATGAAGGGCCGGGCATGATAAATTTACCGCGTCCCATGAAGGGTCGGGCATGATAAACAATAAAATGATGATTTACCGCGTCCCATGAAGGGACGGGCATTCTATATGATAAAATGATTATTCACCGCATCCCATGAAGGGCCGGGCATGATATATGATGAAATGATTATTCACCGCGTCCCATGAAGGGTCAGGCATGATACACAATGAAATGACATCTTCATTGAGTCCCTCACTGAAGGGCCAGATACAGTCTATAGGCATGCATGTGGAAATATAGTGACACACTTGTAGCACCAAGTCCCATAGCGGGCCAGGTATGGTATGTAAGGAAGGTATACATGCCCTCATGTCATAAAATGTAGGTAGAGAAATTCGTTAACTGTTATATTTGTTTCCTACATCCCTATTTCAGTTGTTAGTGGGCCAGGTATGGTTATGTATTGTTATGCTTTATATACTCAGTACATATATCGTACTGACCCCCTATTCTTCGGGGGGCTGCATTTCATGCCCGCAGGTACAGATATTCAGTTTGGAGATCCGCCAGCTTAGGGTTTCCACTCAGCGATAATGGGAGCGCTCCACTATTCCAGAGCCTAAATTTTGATACTAGTCATGTAATATGTATGTATTTAATTGTCCAGGGATACAGCGGGGGCCCTGTCCTGCCATATATTATTGTTACTATTCTTAGAGGTCTGTAGACATATTTATATGTGGGTTGTTTATAAGTTTGTTTTGACTGTGCCTATACAGCAGGTTGTAAATGTTTTTATGTTATGGCAGCCTCGTCGGCTCGCGTGCCCTGTCATGATATGATACGAATGAAAGAGGCTATATGTACATAAAAAAGTTTTCAACTATTGAGGTTTTTAGGTATAGTGTCACATCACACATGGTTCAACTTAGGTGTAGCTGATAGATACGCATAAGTAGGGGGGTCCAGGTTGGACCCCAATCGGGGCCTACGGGGTTGGGTCGGGACAGAAGTAGTATCAGAGCAGTTCGTCCTTGGAATGTCTACAAACCTGTCTAGTAGAGTCTTGTCTAACGGTGTGTTGTGCACCACATCTATAGACAAGAGGCTACAGGACATTTAGGATGTTACTTTCTTTCATATCTAAGATCGTGCGACAGAGCCGAGTCATAGGGAATGAAATTCCTCATACTAACCTATAATTTTAGCAGGAGGACCACATTAATAGAAGCAAGCAACTGATGATATCGGAAGTTACACAGCACGCAGGTAAGCAAAAGCATGAAAGACATATATCAGGTAAGGTTTTGAAATGCGATTGACATATATAAGTGAAAAGTAAAATGAAAGGTAAACAAGAAAGTGTAACAGGTGCAGCTCGAGTGAACATAAGAGGTAAGTCCATTTCCATACTGTTAATTGTGGGTGCCCTATGTGTCTACGAGATGAGATGATATGACTATATATGTGCGCCCTGTGTGGCTGCAATCTGATATGATCTGAATATATACATGCATGCCCTGTGAGGCACTATTGGCATTTTTTGCATGCAGGTGTTGAGGTAGTAAGAAAGATAGAGGAAACTCTGCTCAAATTTCCCTAAAAATAAGAAGAGAAGGAGATATCAGACTGTAGTATGTCTTGGAAAGTCGTGCCCATAACAATGATGAGGTTTGATTAAACTATGAGTATAGCTAACCCCGAGAAAGGAGTTAATTGCTAAATTGGTGGCAATAGACACTAGGAGGTCGATACTGGTATGGTAAAACGAAGTTGGAAAAGACTTTTGATCCAACGAAGATGATTTAGATAAGACTGATAGATCTGGATAAGACGATATATGAAGGCATCGGCTGAATTGATACATAGGGATAAACTATGATGAGTTATAGTTGAAAGAAGTAACAATATGATGAAGACGAGAGTACAAGGGACAAAGGATGTGACGGATGTGAAGTATTAATAAGACAGCTTGTGAGACATTAAGGATAAGACTAACTAAGAAGGGTAAGTAACCTATAGTAAAAATCGTGAAGAAGGTTAAACAGTGTTATACTATGGGATTGAATACGAACAAGATTCTATGTGAATATAATGAAGATCATTATGAGAGTAAAGAAGTAATTGAAGGATACGAGGTGATTTAGGAAGAATAGAAGGGCAAATAGAGAACGAATAAGAAGGACTTGCACAACTTTGTAGGGAGAGTTCAAAATAAAAGGTCAAAGGGTAGTGAAAGTGAAAACGAGCGACAAGACAGGATGAATACCAGAAATGACTGATATACTAAGAGCAGATAGAGATAAATAAGAGATGTTTTGAAAACGAGAAAGGAAGGTCATGTAAAACTAATATTTTCCGGAGGATATAAAAGTAACATGGAACTCCTTATACGCAAAAACAAATGGACATAGACAAGAGGAGTGAAAGGATTACCAAGGGAGGCACTCAAGATAGATGTGATTAATTAAGTATGAGTATCAAACGACAAGGGAAATAGACAGTTACGAACTGAAGGTATAGTACGATAAAATGGTGACAAGATAAGGCCACTACTACAATGAAGTTGATGTGGTTTAAGCAGGATTAGAAGTGAGCCTTAAGCACACGACAAAGATGAAAGCTCATGAGGCATAAAGAAGTATTGGGTATACGTGACTCCATTTTGGAGATTAGTGAGATCCTGCAAGAAGAGAGAATGTCGATTTACAGAACAACTACTGTATTATGAGGTTATTAGAAGAATAAGTGGTGTCCACTGGGACCAGGCTAGTGTTATGATGAAGCTCGAAACACGGATCATCAGAGTATAAGTGCTCCTGAGTGGAGAATTTGAACCGATCATGGGCACGAGCCAATTACTGATTGAGATGAATGGAATATGGCTTTGAATGCACTACTATATTACGGATGTTACTCGAGTACCAACCGTCAGATGAGATTTTATATGATATATTGCGAATACGAAAGCACCCTATGGTTGTGCTAGGGGTTCTTATAAGAGCAACCAAACGTATGGATGATCTAATAGAAGATGTGGACATGGTGCAGCATGTTAAAAATGTTAGAGTAGAATCATTCGCATGTGAATAGCTAAAAATAAACGGAGGATGACATAGGTACACCCTAACAGGGGGAAATGGACAAGAGAAGTACAAGCATAAGAGAAAATCAACCGATGCTATCATATGTAAATGGGAACGCTTAAACTTTAAATGAGACCCCATAAGGGATGGACGCGATCATACCCTCACTAATGCATCAGATTTTGTCAAAACTCCGAAGTTAAGCATGCTTGGGTGAGAGTAGCACTAGGATGGGTGACCCCCTAGGAAATGAAAAAGGAAACGAAACAAGTATGACAAAAGAGACTGTAAGTGTGTGGTAGTACAATGACATATGTAGAGCAGAGTAAGCCAAAAGCAGGAAAGATTAAAACTAAAATGGAATGCACTTCATGCAAATAGCACAAGAATAGTTGTGCGGCCTACGAACATTGGCATATTAAGAGTAAGATCAAGGGATTACTCGATAAAAAGAAGTCGGTAATAGCAATGTGATGGCCACATTTAGAATCGATTAAGGAAAAATGTAAGATAGTTCGAGGCAGAACTAGTAAGATATAATCAATATTAAGGACAAAAGTCATAGTGGAGCCCTGACCTCGACTGAAGGAGGTAATCTGCTAGTATAGCGACACTAAGGCATTTTTTGAATTGCTCTAAGTACCTACACACATTTGTGTAAGAATTACAACATAATGTTTGGTAATAAAACTGGAAAGAAGATCTGAGTAAAAGAGCAAGATAGCATACCTAAGGTGTTACAAGTTGAATTAAGAGGAATTGTATAATAGCTTAAACGAAATGGAGTCTCGGAGGCTTGATAGCCTGTTACAGGGGATGGGAATCCCGACTCGGAAATGGAAGGCAATTAATGTACGTTATAGTGCAGACTGACCTCGCACTTTACGGAAGTATAAGTTCATATGGTTTATGGTAAATAAGGTGACAAAATTAACCCATTTTCTTCCAATTAGGAAAGTATATTCAGCTAAGGGTTATGTGAGATGACATAGCAAGGAAACAATACGATTTCACAGGGTTCCCACATCTATTATCTCGGATGGGGAAGTTCAATGTACAGCTAATCATGGGAGATTGTTCTGGTAGGGATTGGGGAACGCAGGTGTATCTTAGTATAACATTTTGCCCTTTGATTAACAGATAGGCCCAGAGGGGATCCAGCAACATATTGATGAAGTAAAGCTTGTTCAGGGATAATCGATTGACTAGCAGCCTAGAGTCGGCAAGAAGGGGATACATTGGCCCTTCTCAGGTTATTTGTAGAGTAGATAAGGCTACTTATGAGTTGGACCTACTGTCTGATTTGAAGCAATACATTCAGTTTTCATAGATCAATGCCCCGCAAATATATAAGCGACCCTCCCAGAATATTCTTGGTGGGTGAGCTCTATAAGAAAGGAAAGTTATCCTAGGAGGGGCAACCTATTGCCATCCGGGATCGGCAGATTAAAAAGGGGTGCAAATTAAGGACATAGCTTCTGTCAAGGTACTATGGCGGAATAAGCATGGTAAAGAAATAACTTGGGAAGCGGAAAAGGACATGAAACACAAGTATCTGTACCTATTCTCGATGTCTACAGATAACCCCCACTCCTGGAACTCCTATATTAATTACATGGATAAAAATTTATGTTATCGAAATAGAAAGGAATCTCCCTACAGTCTGTATGAACTTTTAAGGGAAGTTTTATGCAACATTCGGAGACGAATGTTCTAAAGGGAGGAAGGATGTTACACCCCACACTTTTAAACTTGGAATGTCTCTTAAGTTCCTGAGACATTATCATGAGAGTTGGATAAGCTACGATACTATCAAATGATTCTAAGGAAGGAAGAATGTGATACCCCATAGTAGAGAATGTTGGAAATAGAGTCACAAGAATCCGGAAGGAATTGGAGGCCGAGTAGTGAGTCGTAGGACTTGATTTACCTACGTAAGCTACTAATTTAGAAGCCTTATATACGTAAGCTATTTGAGTACATACCAAACTTGTGTAGCATGGATTACATAGGCTCTTAAAATAGAATGAGACTACGAACATACGAGAAAGGGAAAAAGACGATGCGTGGCAGCCAATAAGGGGGTGACACATGGCAGCACCTAAAACAAGCAGGTGACCCACCTGCTTGGGGTCAAGTAGGTGACCCACCTTCTTTGAAGAGGTGGGCCCCACTGCCATGTGGCAACCCCACCTTGCTTGCATGGACACGGTGGCCCAATAGGGGCTGGACACGTGTCCCCCTTAGGGGATGACACGTGTTACTCCTTGGGACCACATATATGTATGTATATTATGACTATACTTCAGTTTTGGGTCTTAAAACTGCAGCAAAAATCAGAAAACAAACCCTAGAACAAGAGAGAAAATCGCGACGGCTAGGAGAAAAAAAATAGATACGTTCCGATTTCATTCCGTAAATTAATTATCCAGCATTTACCATGATGATATGGAGGTATAGAAGTATAAAATCATGGCTTGGTGTAGCCAAAACGAATAGCAACCAGTCCACACAGTTTCAGCACGCTAAAGAGGTTTCCGAGGCGCGATTTTGGCTAGTTTTGGCCAATCTCGGGTAAGGTAAGGTTTCTCCTTTAAATTTATACTTTATGGGGTTGTTATGGAGTTTATTATGTACCTTTTATACTGCTGGAAGTATGAAAAAAATCGTGGGGATGCTCAGCGAAAGAAATCTAAATTGAAGTCGTCGTAGTTAAATTGTAGTCGAAGTGAGGCGTGGTGTGTTTGGAGGATGCTGCTTGTTGTATGGTGTGTGTTGCAGGGTCTAAATATGTTTAAATTAGGCGTGGGAGCTTCTGTTTGCAGCAACACAATTCCACACTTTGTACGGTTAAAGGTTTCACAAAATAGAAACTAGAAACCCTATTTTGGATATCATAATTTCAAGCGAGTCATCCAGAGGTTGTAATGTATAATGTTGAAAATTTTTCTATATATACGAGCTGCTGGTTATGTTGTTGGTTGGCTGTAGGTATTAGGGATGTGATTGGGAATTCGGATAGGACACATTATAGGGAAGGTGCTGTCCAATTTTCGTTAACGCCTTAACTAGTTAATGTTACACCCCGCACTTTTGAGCTCGGAACATCTTCTTAAGTTCCTTAAACACGATCATGTGAGCCGGATAAGCTACGACACTATCAAACAACTCTAAGGAAAGAAGATTGTGATACCTCGCGAGAAGGGAGGTTGGAGATAGAGTCATAAGAATCCGGAAAGAGTTGAAGGCTAAGAAATGAGTCGTAGGACTCGATTTACCTACGTAAGACACTAAGTTAAGAGTCTTATACACTTAAGTTGCTTAAGGATATACCAAGCTTACGTAGTGCGGATTACATGAGCTCTTAAAATAAGACGAGAGGACAAACCTACGAAAGGGAGGAAAAACTAGTTTTCGAACTTATGAAAGCAAAGCAAGCAGGTGACAAGAAGGTAGGTGACACACCTAGGTGGGACCCACACTGCCACATGGCAGCATGTGACTGGCCGAATAAGTTGAGGTGGCACCCTAGGAGGCTGCCACGTGTCACCCTTAGGGGGCTGCCACGTGGCACCTTCTAAAAAGGTGTATATATATGCATTATGTGACTCTTAACTTGTTTATTATCCAAAAATCAGCCAAGGAAGTTGAGAGAAAACGTGAGAGAAAGAGAGAAAGCTAGGCAGCCACGGATTGAAGAACCCGTTTTTAAAGAGGACTGCTGTTACTAATACTATCATAACTCCTTCTGTATAGTTCCGTTTCAAGTGATTCAAGATGTTTTGGAAAGATATTTCATAGGGCTATAACTTTCGTGTAGCCACTGAAACCCAGTTTTTCTTTTATCATCTCGAGAAAGGGTGATGAAGTATGGGGTAGGTGCTGCCCAGATTTCGTTTATGAAATCCTACACAGACTGCTGTTGGTATTTTGGGCATATCTCTTTGTACAAAATTGCTGTAGGGATGATTATAAATGGTATGCGACCTTGAGACACATGTCTTTAACTTTCATTGAGAACACAAATCCTGTTTCCGTCAATTAGCCCTTCGAAACTAAGGGACAATACGAGACAGTAACCTGCCCAGAATTCACGTTTTGACAACTTTGGTGAATTTTGACCAATTTCGGGTTAGGTAAGGTCTTACCTTCTAATTTGAAGTTTATGGTGTTGTTATAAGGTGTATTAAACACCTTTTAGGCTGCTGGAAGTGTAAAAATGTCATAGCAATGTTTAACGTTCGAAGCAATCCAAATTGTAGTCGTTATAGTCGAATTGTTGTCGAAGTGAAGTGTTGTTAGTGTGAGTGGTTGCTGCAGGGGTGTGAGGTGTGGTTGCAGGGCCTAAATGTGTTTTAAAGTGGTTTATGGTGCTGCTGGTTGAAGCCACATGACCCCTCGTTGTGTATAATTAAAGGCGTTACAAAATAAAGGCTAGACGCCCTATTGTGATATCGTATTTTTGAATAAGTAGTTTGAAGTTTATGTTGTATATTGTTGTTGCGAATTGCTTAAACATATGCTGCAGGTTGTTGTTGTTGGTTGGTTGTAGGTCTTAGGGACCTAATTGGAAATCCGGATAGGGCACATTGTAGGGGAGGTGCTGCCCGATTTTCGTTAACATCCTAACTAGTTAAGGAACTAGTCGAGAAGGCGAGCGAAGGGATGAATGTTATAAATACTCGTGGTTAGTCTAAGTTGCTGAAAAGTCCAAGGTTGTTAATACTTACATTACTTCCATGTTAAATAGGTTTCGAGGACAACGATGTGGACGTGATTAAGAGAAGTCCATACAAGGTATGTGAAGCTTTCCTTTGGCGTGTTTTTGGAATAGATATGTAGAACTATTCTTCTTTTCTTTTGGCATGTCTTAGATATAAGTTATGAATGATATGTATATGATATTTGGGATTCAATCCATTCGTAAAGCCCTGAGTATGAGTCGAAACTCTTGTTTACTTTTTGGTATTAGAACTTCTGCAATAGCTGAGTCATTGCCTTGTTGTCTTCTATGTGATGAAAACTAGTACATGTAAAGCCTATTTCTTCTTTCCTTTGGAGTGGCTTAACTTTAAGTGAAATGGTATATGATATAGGTTTAGAGGTAATTCCATTTATGAGCTCTGAATGTAACTCGTGACTTGTAGTCACTCCTGAACATCAAGAGTCTGAAAGTAGTCAAACTGATATTCTCGAGCCTGCTATATAATGAATAGTAAGTAGAGGTAATAGCTCCTCGTTTTAGAGGCTCTGAAATGATAAATGCCGTTGATTGCATGAGTTGATTCTTTGACTAGATAAATTGTGTTTCTGATTGCATAGACTATATTTCTGATTGCATAAATTATGTGGCATTATTTTGATGCATGTTTGTGATCCCTGAAGCCCCAACTGATGTAAGCCCTAATGACATCTAAAGGGATACCTCAGATAATTACTCCCCCAGTCTTCAGGTGACGGTTCACTTGACTGTTTCATCGAGTCTTAGATAATGACTTAGTTGCATATGGTTTCTCACTATTCTACTCGTGCATACTGTAACCCATCCTTCCTCGAGTCCCACGATGGGCCGGGATATGTTATCGTGCACAGTGTTACTACTTCTTTCACCGCGTCCCGGGCCGGATGTGTATAGTTCCACGCACGAGGAGACGATGCCGTACGTGAGGTGTGATATATGTTATATATTATGACGATACGATTATTCACCGAGTCCCGGGCCGGCTGTAATATGATAGTATATGCGGTGAAATAAGGAAGGAACACCGAGTCCCTTCTTAGAGGGCCGGGTACATATGTATATTATGATGGTACGCTATAGACGTATACCACTCCATTCACCGAGTCCCTCACAAAAGGGCCGGATACTTTATGTAGGCATGCATATTAGATTAAAGCAATACATTGTGACCCTGAGCCCCGCAGTGAATCGGGTGTGATACGATGATATACATGATAAGATGATACCGTATACGATGGTATGATACCGTATACGATGATATGATGAAATGAAATGCATTATGATATGATGATATGTGATTATGAAGAAGTGATTATAACACCGAGTTCACTAGAGGGCCGGGCACAGCATATGATGATGTGTATGATTTACGTGTCCTAAGGTGCAGGTACAGTAATTCATTTAGTTATTATACTTGTTCCCTGCATCCCTATTTCAGTTATGATCTCAGTTATGATGTGTTATGATTTACATACTCAGTACATATATCGTACTGACCCCCCTTTTCTCGGGGTGCTGCGTTTCATGCCCGCAGGTACAGATGTTTATTCTGGAGATCCATCAGCATAGGAGTTCCTCTCAGCTGTGTCGGAAGTGCTTCACTGTTCTGGAGCCTAAATTTTGATGCTGGTCACTTAATGTATATATTTGTACATTCAGGGGTACGGCGGGGGTCTTATCCCGCCATATGTTGTTTTTACTATTCTTAGAGGTCTGTAGACATATGTATATGTGGGTTGTTTGTGAGTTAGTTTTGATGTTGCCTATTCGATATGTTGTGAATGTTTTTGTTATAGCAGCCTTGTCGGCTCGCATGCCCTTTCATGATATGATACAAATGAAAAAGGCTACATGTACATGAAAAAGTTTTAAACTATTGGGGTTTTTGTATATAGTATCACATCACACACGGTTCAACTTAAGTGTAGTTAATAAATACGCATAAGAGGGTCCAGGTCGGACCCCAGTTGCGGCCTACGGGGTTGGGTCGTGACAGAAGTGGTATGAGAGCAGTTCGTTCTTGGAATGTCTACAGACCGTGTCTAGTAGAGTCTTGTTTATCGGTGTGTTGTGCACCACATCTATAGACAAGAGGCTACAGGACATTTAGGATGTTACTTTCTTTCATATCTAAGATCGTGCGATAGAGCCGAGCTATAGGAAATGAAATTCCTCATACTAACCTGTGATTTTAGCAGGAAGACAACACCGATAGAAGAAAGTAACTGACAATATTGGATGTTATGAAGCACGCAGGTAAGCAAAGGCACGAAAGCCCTATGTCAGGTAAGGTATTGAAATGCGATTGACAGATACAATTGAAAAGTGAAAGGAAAGGTAAATAGGAAAGTATAACAGGTGCAGCTCGAGTGGACATAACAGGTAAGTTCATTTTCATACTGTTAATTGTGGGCGCCCTGTGCGGCTGCGATATGAGATGATATGACTATATATGTGTGCCCTATGTGGCTGAGATGTTATACAATATGAATGTATATATGTGTGCCCTGTGAGGCATTGTTGGTATTTTCTGCGTGCAGGTGTTGAGATAGTAAGAAATACAGAGGAAACTCTGCCCAAATTTTCCTAGAAATAAGAGGAGAATGAGATACAGGGCTATAGTATGTTTTGAAAGGTTGTCCTCGCAACAATGATGAGATTTGACTAAACAAGTATGGCTGACCTCGAGAAATAAGTTAATTGTTGAGTTAATGGCAATAGAAACTAGGAGGACGATACTGGAATAGTAGAATAAGTTAAAAACGAACTATAAGCCAAAGAAAATGACTCAGAGAGGACTGATAGATCGAGATAAAATGAGATAGTAAGGCATTGCCTAAATTGATTCATAGGGATAAAATATGACAAGTGATAGTTGAAGGAAGTAACAGTATGGTTAAGACAAGAGTAAGACAAGAGTACAAAGGGAAAAGAATTGTGACGGATATGAAATGTTAATAAGATAGCTTGTGAGACATTAAGGACAAGACTAGCTAAGAAGGGTAAGTAACCCATAGTAAGAATCGTGAAGAAAGTCAAGCGGTATTATACTATGGGTTTGAATGCGAACAAGGTACCAGGTGAACATAATAAAAACCATTATTAGAATAAGAAAAACTTAGTAAAGAATTAACTAGAAGGTATGATGTGATCCATGTAAATGGAATGTAAAGATAGGTGTGGAACGGAAAAGCAAGCTATGGAACAAATAAGGAAGATTTATCAAGTTCCATAAGGACAGTTTCGAATAAAGGTTATATGATGACGAAAAGGATGGCTAGTGCAAGGAAATAAAGGGTAATATGGAATTCCTTACGCCCAACCAAAAATGGAAATGAGTTGAAGGAATAATACAGAAGTTCTAGTAGAGGCACTCAAGATAGATGCGATTAATTAAGTATAAGTATCGACAAAAAGAGACATAGATAGTTACGAACTGGAGGTATAGTACGATGAAAAAGTATTAAGACAAGGCCACTACTACCACGAAGTTGATGTGGTTTTAAGCAGGATTAGAAATGAACCTTAGGTGCACGACAAAGGTGCAAGCTCAGGAGGCGTAAAGAAGTATGGTGTACACGTGACTCCACTTTAACGATTAGTGGTATCCACTGGAATAAAGTTAGTATAATGACGAAGCTCGAAACATGAGTCATTAAAGTATAAGTACACTCGAGTGGGGAATGTGCACCAATTATGAGCCCTCGCTAATTACTGATTGGGATGAATGGAATGTGGCTTTGAATGCACTGCTACATTACGGATATTACTCGAGAATTAATCGCAAGATGAGATTTTATACGATACATTGCGAATACTAAAGCACCCTACGGGTATGCTAGGGTTTCCTAGAAAGGCAACCTAACGTATGGATGATTAAACAAAAAAATGTAGATATGGTGCAGCACGTTAAATATGTTGGAGTGGAACCATTCGCATGTGAATGGCTGAAAATAAACAGAGGATGACACGGGTACACCCTAAAGGGGGGAAGTGGACAGGAGAAGTACAAGCGTAAGAGAAAATCAACTGATGCTATCGTATGTAAGTGGAAAGGCTTAAACTTCAAACGAGACCCCATAAGGGATGGGCGTGATCATACTCACACTAATGCACCGGATTTTGTCAAAACTCCGAAGTTAAGCGTGCTTGAATGAGAGTAGCACTGGGATGGGTGACCCCCTGGGAAGTGAGAAAGAGAACAAAACAGGTATGACAAAAAGAGATTATAAAGGTGTGTTAGTACAATGACACATATAGAATAGTGTAAGCCAAGAGCAGAAAAGATTATGACTGAAATACAACGCACCTCGTGAAAATGGCACAAGCATAGTTGTGCAGCTTATGAATATTGGCATACTAAGAGCGAGGTTAAATGATTACTCGATAAAAGAAAGTCAGTAATAACAATGTGATTGCCATATTTAGAATCTATTTAGGAAAAGTGTAAGATGGTTCGAGGCAGAACTATTCAGATATAATCGGTATTAAGGACAAGAGCCATAGTGGAGCCTTGACCTCGACTAAAGGAGGTAAGCCACTAGTATAGCAACGCTAAGGAATTTTCTGGACTGCTCTATGTCCGTACACACGTTTATGTAAGGATTACAATATGATGTATGGTAAGAAAACTGGAGAAAAGATCTGAGTAAAAGAGAAAGATAGCATACCTAAGGTATTACAAGTTAGATTAAGAGGAGTTGTACAATAGCTTAAGTTAAAAGAAGCATCAGCAGTCTGATAGCCTATCTCAGGGAATGGAAACCCCGACTCAGAGGTGGAAAGCAGTTAATATGTATTATAGTACGAGCTGACCTCGCATTCTAAGGAACTGGGAGTTCATACGGGCTATGGTAGATGGGCTGATAGAATCAACCTGTTCCCCTCCAGTTAGAAAGGCATATTCAGCTGAGGGTTCTGCGAAATGACATAGTAGGGAAACAATAAGATTTCACGGAGTCCCCACATCTATTATCTCAGATAGAAAAGTTCAATTTACAGCTAACTGCTGGAAATCATTTCGAAAGGGGTTGAGGAACCCAGATGAATCTTAGTATGACATTTTGCCCTTCGATTAAGGGACAGGCCCAGATGTGATCCACTAAATTATTGATGAAGTAAATCTTATTCCGGAACAAGATATCGATTAGCAGCCAAAAGTCAGCAAGAAGGAGATACATTGATCCTTCGCAGAGCATTTTTAGAATAGATAAAGTTGCCTATGAGTGGGACCTACCGTCCGATTTGAAACAATACATTCAGTTTTCACAGATCAATGCTCCATAAGATTAGGAATGACTCTCCCAGAATATTTCCCGTGGAGGAGGTCCACGTAATAGAGAGTTATCCTACGAGGGGCAACCTATCTCCATCCGAGATCAGCAGATTAAACGGGTTGCGAACTAAGGACATAGCTTCCATCAAGATACTGTGGCGGAATAAGAATCGTGAAGACATAAATTGGGAGGTTGAAAAGGACATGAAACACAGGTGTCCGTACCTATTTTCGATATCTACAGATAGCCTCCAGTCTTGGAACTCGTATATTAATTACTTGGATGAAAATGTATGTCATTCGAGTAGAAAGGAGTCTCCTTATGATCCGTATAAAGTCTTAAGGAAAGATTTATTCAACATTCGGGGACGAATGTTCTAAAGGGGGGAAGGATGTTACACCCCGCACTTTTGAGCTCGGAAAATCTTCTTAAGTTCCTTAAACACGATCATGTGAGCCGGATAAGATACGACACTATCAAACAACTCTAAGGAAAGAAGATTGTGATACCTCGCGAGAAGGGAGGTTGGAGATAGAGTCATAAGAATCCGGAAAGAGTTGGAGGCTAAGAAATGAGTCGTAGGACTCGATTTACCTACGTAAGACACTAAGTTAAGAGTCTTATACACTTAAGTTGCTTAAGGATATACCAAGAATACGTAGTGCGGATTACATGAGCTCTTAAAATAAGACGAGAGGACAAACCTATGAAAGGGAGGAAAAACTAGTTTTCGAACTTATGAAAGCAAAGCAAGCAGGTGACAAGAAGGTAGGTGACACACCTAGGTGGGACCCAAACTGCCACATGGCAGCATGTGACTGGCCGAATAAGTTGAGGTGGCACCCTAGGAGGCTGCCACGTGTCACCCTTAGGGGGCTGCCACGTGGCACCTTCTAAAAAGGTGTATATATATGGATTATGTGACTCTTAACTTGTTTATTATCCAAAAATCAGCCAAGGAAGTTGAGAGAAAACGTGAGAGAAAGAGAGAAAGCTAGGCAGCCACGGATTGAAGAACCCGTTTTTAAAGAGGACTGCTGTTACTAATACTATCATAACTCCTTCTGTATAGTTCCGTTTCAAGTGATTCAAGATGTTTTGGAAAGATATTTCATAGGGCTATAACTTTCGTGTATCCACTGAAACCCAGTTTTTCTTTTATCATCTCGAGAAAGGGTGATGAAGTATGGGGTAGGTGCTGCCCAGATTTCGTTTATGAAATCCTACACAGACTGCTGTTGGTATTTTGGGCATATCTCTTTGTACAAAATTGCTGTAGGGATGATTATAAATGGTATGCGACCTTGAGACACATGTATATAACTTTCATTGAGAACACAAATCCTGTTTCCGTCAATTAGCCCTTCGAAACTAAGGGACAATACGAGACAATAACCTGCCCAGAATTCACATTTTGACAACTTTGGTGAATTTTGACCAATTTCGGGTGAGGTAAGGTCTTACCTTCTAATTTGAAGTTTATGGTGTTGTTATAAGGTGTATTAAACACCTTTTAGGCTGCTGGAAGTGTAAAAATGTCATAGCAATGTTTAACGTTCGAAGCAATCCAAATTGTAGTTGTTATAGTCGAATTGTTGTCGAAGTGAAGTGTTGTTAGTGTGAGTGGTTGCTGCAGGGGTGTGAGGTGTGGTTGCAGGGCCTAAATGTGTTTTAAAGTGGTTTATGGTGCTGCTGGTTGAAGCCACATGACCCCTCGTTGTGTATAATTAAAGGCGTTACAAAATAAAGGCTAGACGCCCTATTGTGATATCGTATTTTTGAATAAGTCGTTTGAAGTTTATGTTGTATATTGTTGTTGCGAATTGCTTAAACATATGCTGCAGGTTGTTGTTGTTGGTTGGCTGTAGGTCTTAGGGACCTAATTGGAAATCCGGATAGGGCACATTGTAGGGGAGGTGCTGCCCGATTTTCGTTAACATCCTAACTAGTTAAGGAACTAGTCGAGAAGGCGAGCGAAGGGATGAATGTTATAAATACTCGTGGTTAGTCTAAGTTGCTGAAAAGTCCAAGGTTGTTAATACTTACATTACTTCCATGTTAAATAGGTTTCGAGGACAACGATGTGGACGTGATTAAGAGAAGTCCATACAAGGTATGTGAAGCTTTCCTTTGGCGTGTTTTTGGAATAGATATGTAGAACTATTCTTCTTTTCTTTTGGCATGTCTTAGATATAAGTTATGAATGATATGTATATGATATTTGGGATTCAATCCATTCGTAAAGCCCTGAGTATGAGTCGAAACTCTTGTTTACTTTTTGGTATTAGAACTTCTGCAATAGCTGAGTCATTGCCTTGTTGTCTTCTATGTGATGAAAACTAGTACATGTAAAGCCTATTTCTTCTTTCCTTTGGAGTGGCTTAACTTTAAGTGAAATGGTATATGATATAGGTTTAGAGGTAATTCCATTTATGAGCTCTGAATGTAACTCGTGACTTGTAGTCACTCCTGAACATCAAGAGTCTGAAAGTAGTCAAACTGATATTCTCGAGCCTGCTATATAATGAATAGTAAGTAGAGGTAATAGCTCCTCGTTTTAGAGGCTCTGAAATGATAAATGCCGTTGATTGCATGAGTTGATTCTTTGACTAGATAAATTGTGTTTCTGATTGCATAGACTATATTTCTGATTGCATAAATTATGTGGCATTATTTTGATGCATGTTTGTGATCCCTGAAGCCCCAACTGATGTAAGCCCTAATGACATCTAAAGGGATACCTCAGATAATTACTCCCCCAGTCTTCAGGTGACGGTTCACTTGACTGTTTCATCGAGTCTTAGATAATGACTTAGTTGCATATGGTTTCTCACTATTCTACTCGTGCATACTGTAACCCATCCTTCCTCGAGTCCCACGATGGGCCGGGATATGTTATCGTGCACAGTGTTACTACTTCTTTCACCGCGTCCCGGGCCGGATGTGTATAGTTCCACGCACGAGGAGACGATGCCGTACGTGAGGTGTGATATATGTTATATATTATGACGATACGATTATTCACTGAGTCCCGGGCCGGCTGTAATATGATAGTATATGCGGTGAAATAAGGAAGGAACACCGAGTCCCTTCTTAGAGGGCCGGGTACATATGTATATTATGATGGTACGCTATAGACGTACACCACTCCATTCACCGAGTCCCTCACAAAAGGGCCGGATACTTTATGTAGGCATGCATATTAGATTAAAGCAATACATTGTGACCCTGAGCCCCGCAGTGAATCGGGTGTGATACGATGATATACATGATAAGATGATACCGTATACGATGGTATGATACCGTATACGATGATATGATGAAATGAAATGCATTATGATATGATGATATGTGATTATGAAGAAGTGATTATAACACCGAGTTCACTAGAGGGCCGGGCACAGCATATGATGATGTGTATGATTTACGTGTCCTAAGGTGCAGGTACAGTAATTCATTTAGTTATTATACTTGTTCCCTGCATCCCTATTTCAGTTATGATCTCAGTTATGATGTGTTATGATTTACATACTCAGTACATATATCGTACTGACCCCCCTTTTCTCGGGGGGCTGCGTTTCATGCCCGCAGGTACAGATGTTTATTCTGGAGATCCATCAGCATAGGAGTTCCTCTCAGCTGTGTCGGAAGTGCTTCACTGTTCTGGAGCCTAAATTTTGATGCTGGTCACTTAATGTATATATTTGTACATTCAGGGGTACGGCGGGGGTCTTATCCCGTCATATGTTGCTGTTACTATTCTTAGAGGTCTGTAGACATATGTATATGTGGGTTGTTTGTGAGTTAGTTTTGATGTTGCCTATTCGATATGTTGTGAATGTTTTTGTTATAGCAGCCTTGTCAGCTCGCATGCCCTTTCATGATATGATACAAATGAAAGAGGCTACATGTACATAAAAAAGGTTTAAACTATTGGGGTTTTTGTATATAGTATCACATCACACACGGTTCAACTTAAGTGTAGTTAATAAATACGCATAAGAGGGTCCAGGTCGGACCCCAGTTGCGGCCTACGGGGTTGGGTCGTGACAGTTAAGAAACTAATCGAGGAGGCAAGCGAAGAGTTGAGTTCTATGAATACTCATATGTAACCTAAGATGATAGAAATCCAAGGGTTATTAATATTCATGTGGCATGTCTTAGAAATATGTTATGAATGATTGGTATATGAAACATGAGAATAATTCCATTCGTAAAGCTCCGAGTACAGTTCATAATTCTTATCCACTTCGTGATGGTAGAACTCATGTAATAGTTGTGTTATTGCCTTTTTAAGGCTTCTATAGGATAAAAGGTAATATATGTAGAGCCTCTTGACTCGTGTTCACTTCTAAATGCTAAGGTCCTTAAGTTAGCTGAGCTATCACCCCCGAGCCTTCTATACCTGAAATAGCAACTGGATGCATGAGAAGCATGAACTATAACTCCTATTCATTTCTTAATATCAAAGTTCTTGAAGTAGTTGAACTACTACCCTCGTGTCCCTATATGATGAACACTAATTAAATGTATGAGCTACCGTGCCTAAGAACTATATAATGACAAGTATCTCTGATTGCATAAGCCATTCGGTATTACCTCAATAAAAGTCTAGGACTCTTGAGACTCCGTCGATATGGCCCCTAATGGCATTTAGAGGATACATGAGATGATAATCATTTTGATCCTCAAATGATAGTCCATGACGATTGTTATACCGAGTCTCAGATGATGAGCTAATTGCATATAGTTCCTCGTTACTCTACTCGTGAAGGCTGTTAATACATAACGCACCGCATCCCATGAAGGGTCGGGCAGGATAAACTCACCGCGTCCCATGAAGGGCCGGGCATGATAAACTCACTGCATCCCATGAAGGGCCGGGCATAATAAATTCACTGCATCCCATGAAGGGCCGGGCATGATAAATTCACTGCATCCCATGAAGGGCCAGGGATGATAAATGATAAAATAATGATTCACCGTGTCCCATGAAGGACCGGGCATGTTATATGATGAAATAATTATTCACCGCGTCCCATGAAGGGCCGGGCATGATATATGATGAAATGATTATTCAGCGCGTCCCATGAAGGGTCAGGCATGATACACAATGAAATGACATCTTCACTGAGTCCTTCACTGAAGGGCCGGATATAGTCTATAGGCGTGCATGTGGAAATATAATGACATATTTGTAGAACTAAGTCCCATAGCGGGCCAGGTATGGTATGTAAGGAAGGTATACATGCCCTCATGTCATAAGATGCAGGTAGAGAAATTTGTTAACTGTTATATTTGTTTCCTGCATCCCTACTTCAGTTGTCAGCTCAGTTATGTATTGTTATGCTTTATCTACTCAGTACATATATCGTACTGACCCCTTATTCTTCGGGGGCCTGCATTTCATGCCCGCAGGTACAGATGTTCAGTTTGGAGATCCGCTAGCTTAGGGTTTCCACTCAGCGATAATGGGAGCATTCCATTGTTCCGAAGCCTAACTTTTGATACTAGTCATGTAATATGTATGTATTTAAATGTCCAGGGATACGACGGAGGCCTTGTCCCGCCATATATTGTTGTTACTATTCTTAGAGTCTGTAGACATATGTATATATGGGTTGTTTATAAGTTTGTTTCGACTGTGCCTATGCGGCAGGTTGTAAATGTTTTTATGTTATGGTAGCCTCGTCGGCTCGCATGCCCTTTCATGATATGATACAAATGAAAGAGGCTACATGTACATGAAAAAGTTTTCAACTATTAAGGTGTTTGGGTATAGTGTCACATCACACACGGTTCAACTTAGGTGTACCTGTGTGCTGTGTAACTTCCGATATCGTCAGTTGCTTGCTTCTATTGATGTGGTCCTCAAGAGTTCATTGATGAGGTCTACAAAATAGTGAGTATTATGGGGATGACTTCGGAATAAAAAGTGGAGTTAGCGTCTTACCGACTCAAAGGTGTTGCTTAGCTATGGTACACTCAATGGAATTCGGAGAGGGTGGATAAAGGTCCTGTCGAATAGGAAGCTTTCAAACTTGGTTTCCTTAATCACTTTTTCCCTCTTGAGTTAAGGGAGGATAAAGTATTAGAGTTCATAAATCTTCGACAAGGCAATATGGGGATGAGGGACTATGCCCTCAAGTTTACTAAGCTATCCAAGTATGCTCCTTCAATGGTTGCTGATCCACGTGCCCGAATGAGAATTCATATCAGGGGTGTCTGACTTAGTTGCTAAGGAATGTCGCACCGCTATGCTTGTTAAGGAGATGGATATATCTCGGCTTATGACTTTTGCTAAATAAATTGAAGGAGAAAGCTCAAATAAATAAGGATGAGGGATTCTAAGAGGGCCCGATATGAAGGTGGGTTCTCTAATTCTAGGACTGTTGGTAATAGTAGAGCTCTCATCAAGGACAAAGCTCGGGGAAGAAGTTTGCTAATAATAGGGTGCCATACCCTAAAGCTCAAGGTGAAAAAGGTGTAAATGCTAGTAACCCTTCTCCTCCAAAATATGCAAAGTGTGGAAGGAATCATAGAAGAAAGTGCTTGATCAGAACAGGTGTTTGCTATGGATGTGGCAAGATAGGCCATAAGCGATCCAATTTCCCTCTTGTAGCCAACAAAGGTGGAGATGGTCATCCTATGAGAGGCCAAGTGCAACCGGGCGACCAAGATCAACCTAAGGGTGGCAAACGCAACAACCACTTCTATGCTCTTCATGCTAGACAAGAGGTTTATGAGTCTCTCGATGTGGTCACAAGTATGTTACGAGTCTTTAACTTTGATGTATATGCATTGCTTGATCTGGGTGCCAACTTGTCTTTTGTTACTCCTTACATTGCTATAAGGTTTGATGTGTGCCCCGATGTGTTAATAGAACCTTTCTCGGTCTATACTCCCGTTGGTGGTTCAGTGTTAGCCAAGAGAGCTTATAGAAATTGTCCCATATGGGTCTTGCACAAAGTTATTCCATGTGACCTTATTGAACTTGATATGACTAATTTTGACATTATTCTTGGTATGGATTGGTTACATGTCACTTATGCATCTATATGTTGTAGAACAAACAGCCCGCTCAAGTTCAGCACGCTTGAAGAAGTTTCGAGTTGCGATTTGGCTAGTTTTGGCCAATTTCGGGTAAGGTAAGGCTTCTCCTTTAAATTTGGACTTTATGGTGTTATTATAGGGTGTATTACACACCTTTTGGGCTGCTGGAAGTTGTGGAAAAGTCGTAAAAAGTTCGACGTTCGGAATAAACTAAATTGAAGTCGCTATAGTTGAATTGTTGCCGAAATAGAGTGTTGTTCTTGTGAGGTGCTGCTGCAGGGGTGTGGCTTGTGGTTGCAGGGTATAAAATGTTCTAAATGAGGTGGGGGAGCTTCTGGTTGCAGCCACACGACCCCCCGCTTCGTACGGTTAAAGGTTTGACAAAAATGGAAACTAGAAACCCTATTTTGATATCGTAATTTTGAATAAGTCGCTTGGAATTCATGTTGTATATGGTTGGTATGAATTGCTACAGGTTGTTGTTGTTGGTTGGCTGTAGGTCTTAGGGACCTAATTGGAAATTTGGATAGGGCACATTATAGGGGAGGTGCTGCCCAATTTTCATCGACGCCTTAGCGAATAACAGAACTAGTCGGGGAAACGACTAAGGAAATAGATTCCACTAATACTAAGATATAACCTAAGGTGCTGGAAAGTTAAGAGGGGTTGATATTCATATTACTTTCATGTTGAATAGGGTCAAAGGACGACGAGGCGAACAGGATGAGGAATAACTCAGACAAGGTATGTAAAGCTTTCTCTTGGCATGTTTTGGTATAAGTTCGTACAGCTATCTTTCTTTCCTTTTGGCAATGTTTAGCCTTAAGTGAATTGTATATGAAGTGCGGGGATAATTCCATTCCCAGAATTCCGAGTACGCCTCATAACCCCTATCCACTATTCAGTATTAGAGTTCCTGTGAAGATTAAGTATTGCCTAGTAGGGCTTCTATGTGTCAGAATGTAATGTATGGGAAGCTATCTCTCATTTCCATTGAGATGTATTTGATACAAAAATGAGATTATGATGCCATAGTGGTTCACCGAGCCCCATGAAGGGCCGGATATGAAATATATATATATGAAGATCACCTGAAGGGAAGTACAGACTATATAGAGCTTATTCTCTTTCTTCTTTTGAGGCATGTCCTTGTTTTAGTCGTAAGTTGAATCTGATCTGAACTCCGAGGTAACTCCATCATTAAACATCTCTTAATTACTTTTGAATATCGAACTCTGATAGTAGTTGAACTATTTCCCTGGAAACTTTTATATGTTAAAGAGGTAACAAATGTACAGGCTCCAAGTCTTACAAACTATATGTTAACAAATATTTCTGGTTCTATAAGTGATTTGGCTTTACTTTAGTACATGTCTAGGAGCCCCGAGATTATAATTGATATTGACCATAATGGCATTTAGAAGTCACTCGAGATGACTATACTACTACTCGAGTCCTTCGACAAAATTTTAATCTTCTTATACGGTCAAGTCTCTAATAATGATTTAAATTGCATATAGTTACTTACTACTCTACTCGTGTATATTGTAATACTTCTTTCCCTGAGTCCCGGGCCAGGATATGTTTTCGTGCACAGTTCACTGCATTATTCCCTGAGTCCCTCAATAGAGGGCCAGGATACGTGTATAGATATATGATGATGTATTGTAATAAGGTGGTGATGGCGCCAGGCCTATGATGGTCCTACAAATGTGATTCACCGGACCCCTGAAAGGGCCGGCTATATTGTATAAATTGAGCATGCATGCTTTTGTGATTCACAGAGTACAGGTACATGACTTCGATTTGATAATTTGTTCCCCTGCTTCTCTATTTCGAATATACCTCCAGTGTATTATGTTACATTTTACATACTCAGTACATATGTCGTACTGACCCTCTTTCTCGGGGGGCTGCATTCATGCCCGCAGGTACAAATACAGATTTTGGGAGTCCGTCAGCTTAGGATTCCACGCAGCTCAACTAGAAGAGGCTCCATTATATCGGGGCCTAATTTTGATACTGTCCACGGATGTATAGAAATTGTTTTATCCATTCAGGGGTACGGTAGGGGCCTGTCCCGCCATATGTTGTCATTTATATGTTTAGAGGTCTGCAGACATGTATATGTGGGTTGTATATGTCAGTTTGGTTCAGCTGGGTCTATATGGTATATTGTATATGTTGTTATGTTATGGCAACCTTGTCGGCTTGCGTGCCCTGTCATATTGTGATACAAACAAAAAGGGCTACAGGTGTATATAAATATTATCGCCCAGTGGGGCTCTGTTACATGATATTATTTTATTTACACCTAGAGGCTCTTTGACATATCTTGATATGATATTCGGGAGATGTCTGATATATTACCAAGGTTTATGTGCACGTATATATATTATTATATTATATAGGGATTGGGCCGAATATTCCTCGGCACTAACGTATTATATGTATAAGGATTGGGTCGTACGTTCCTCGGCACTAACCTGTTATATATATAGGTCGGGACGAACGCTTCTTGTCTCTAACTTGTTATATATATGGATTGGGATGAATGCTCCTCAGCACTAACCTGTTATATATATGGATCAGGTTGTACGTTCCACAATACTAATAGTATGCATATGTCTACGATGATAAAATGATGCATTTGTAACACTGAGTCCCTGAGCAGGCCGGATATGGTATGTTATACTGATATACATGACTTTATTTTATAAGGTACAGGTATATTACTTTGTTAAATTTTATACTTGTCCCCTGCACTCCTATGGTAACCGTAATTTCCTTATGATGTTTTGTACTTTACATACTCAATATATATGTTGCACTGACCCTCTTTTCTTTGGGGGCTACGTTCATGTCCGCAGGTACAGACACAGGTTTTGAGAATCCGCCAGCTTAGGATTCCGCTCAGCCAGCTTGGAAGAAGCTTCATTGTACCGGAGCCGAGTTCTTGGTACTTAGTATTGGATGTATATATTTGCTTATTCAGGAGTACAGTGGGAGCTCTGTCCCACCATATGATATGGTTGCTATTCTTAGAGGTCTGTAGACATATGAATGTGGGTCATTTGTAAATTGTTCCAGTTGTGCCTATACGGCGTGTTGTAATATTATTATGCTATGGCAGCCTTGTCGTCTTGCACGACCTTTCATATTTTGAGTAATGTAACTCCTCAGGAGACAAATGATAGCGCCTACACGTATGTGAAAATGTATGACCCATTGGGGTCCCCATGTATGAGTCTTATATTTGTTGTTACAGTTGATAGTTATATACATGGGGGTCCCGGTTGGACCTCAGCCACGGTCTACGGGGATGAATTGTGACACTCCTTTCTAGGATTGATGATCTATTTGAGCAGCTGCAGGGTAGGGTGCTAAGTGTTTCTCGAAGGTAGACCTGCAGTCAGGCTATCATCAGGTATGGGTAAAGGAAGTAGATATTTCAAAGACTGTGTTTAGGACCTGATACGGGCATTATGAATTTAGGGTGATGTCTTTTGGGCTGGCCAATGCTCCACCAGTGTTTATAGATCTAATGAATCGAGTGTTCAATCCATTCCTAGACCTGTTTGTGATTGTATTTATTGATGATATCCTAGTCTATTCACGATAAGAAGAGGATCATATAAATCACTCGAGGTGCTCCAGCACTAGAAGTTGTAAGCTAAGTTCTCTAAAATCTAAATTCTAGTTGAATTTAGTAGCATTCTTAGGGCATATTATTGGAGCATATGGTATTCGAGTAGATACACAGAAAATTGAGGCCGTAAAGATTTGGCCTAGACCTACGACACCTACTGAGGTATGTAGTTTTCTAGGGATAGCAGGATATTACAGGAGATTTGTAGAGAAATTTTCTTTGATTTCAGCACCTTTAACAAGGCTAACTCAGAAGGCGACTAATTTCCAATAGACTGATGCTTGTGAACGAAACTTTCAGTTGCTGAAAAGTAAGTTGACTATGACCCCAGTTCTAACTCTTCCTAAAGGACAAGATGGCTATGTCATTTATTGTGCTGCTTCTGGTGTTGGTCTAGGTTGTGTATTGATGCAACATGGTAGAGTCATAGCCTATGCCTCCCGACAGCTCAAAAAGCACGAAAACAATTATCCAACTCAAGATCTGGAGTTAGAAGTAGTAATTCATGCTTTGAAAATATGGAGGAATTATGTATATAGCGTACATGTTGATATCTACATGGATCACAAAAGTCTCCAATACATCTTTAAGTAGAAAGAGTTGAATTTGCGGTAGAGAAGGTGGCTAGAGTTGCTGAAAGATTATGATGCTGACATTCTATACCACCCGGGGAAAGCAAATATTGTAGCAAATACACTTAGCCATAAATCTATGGGCAGCTTAGAAGATGTACCTCTAGAACGAAAGGATATAGTCCATGAGATTGTCCAATTAGCTAACCTTGGAGTCCGTTTGGTTGATTCCAATGATGGTGGAGTTTCTTTTCGATGAGTTGATGAATCCTCTATTATGGGAGAGGTAAAGGGATGCCAATACAAGGAGCCTATTCTGGCACAGTATAAGGATGCAACGCTTCAAAAGGAAAAGACCCCAGTTGAGATTAGACCTGACAGAGTGCTGGGGTATAGGGGTAGATTATGCATATGTGAGATTGCAGGGCTACAATAATAGGTTATGAGGGAAGCACACTATGCTCATTATTCTATTCATCCAGGGTGAAAAAAGATATATCATGATCTTAGATATTTATATTGGTGGGATGACATAAAGAAGGACATAGCAGAGTTCGTAGACTAGTGCCAGATTTGTCAATAGGTTAAGATTGAGCATCAGAAGCCTGGTGGACTATTACAGGAGATGGAAATCCCTAATTTGAAATAGGAAGAAATTAATATGGACTTTATTACAGGCTTACCTCGCACTCCACAGAAGTATGATTCCATATGGGTTAATGTAGATAGGCTGACAAAATCAGCCCAATTTCTTCCGGTCGGTACTACTTATTCATCCAAGGATTATGCAAAGTTATATATCAAGAGATAGTAAAACATCACGGGGTCCCCACATCTATTATATAGGATAGAGGATCTCAGTTTACAGCTAACTTCTAGAGATCATTTCAGGAAGGATTAGGGACACAGGTGAGTCTTAGCACTGCATTTCATCCTCAGACTGATGGGAAGGCTGAATATACTATCTAGACATTATTAGATATATTGCAGGCCTATTTTATTGACTTCAAGGATAGCTGGGATGATCATCTGCCACTTATCGAGTTTGCCTATAATAATAACTATCATTCTTGCATTTAGATGGAATCGTATGAAATTTTGTATGGCAGGAAATGCAGGAAACCTATTGGTTGGTTTGATGTTGTTAAGACTAAACTAACAGGCCCAGACATAATTCAGCAAGCTGTGGATAGAGTAAATCTTATTCAAGAGAGACTATTAGCAACCCAGAGTCAGTAGAAATCATACGCACATAATTGATGTCGACAGTTAGAGTTTGAAGTTATGGATTGGGTGTTCTTGAAGATATCACCAATAAAGGGGGTAATGATATTTGGCAAGAAAGGGAAACTTACCACGAGGTACATTGTGCCTTATCAGATTGTTCGTAGAGTGGGAAAGGTTGCCTATGAATTGGACCTACCATCTGATTTAGAAGCAGTGCACCTAGTCTTTCATGTGTTTATGCTTCGCAAATGTATTGGTGATCCCTCTAAAGTATTCCCCGTGGATGCTTCAAAATTAGATGGTAGGTACAACTCATAAGCAACCTTGCCCACCCTACGAACTGTTACACCCCATATTCTTGAACTTGGAAGGTTCCTTAAGTTATTTAGAAGCTATCATGTGAGACCCCTAAGTTACGACACCATCAAACAACTCTAAGGAAGGGAGAATGTGATACCCCATAGTAGAGAAGGTTGGAAATAGAGTCATAAGAATCCGAAAGGAATTGGAGGCCAAGAAATGAGTCATAGGACTCGATTTACCTATGTAAGCCACTAAGTTAAGAGTCTTATACACTTAAGTTGCTTAAGGATATATGAAGCTTATGTAGCACGGATGACATAGGCTCTTAAAATAAGACGAGATTATGAACCCACGGTAAGAAAAAATTTACGCGGGGCAGCCAATGGGAGGGTGACATGTGGCAGCACCTAAGCAAGCAGGTGACCCACCTGCTTGGGGTAAATTAGGTGACTCACCTTCTTGGGGGAGGTGGGCCCCACTGCCACATGACATCCCCTCCTTGAAAGCATGGATCCGTGGTCCAATAAGTGTTTGACATGTGTCACCCTTAGGGGATGACACGTGTCACTTCCTAAGGGACCCTATATATGTATGTTAATGACTCTTAAGTCATTTGGAGTCCAAATATCAGCCAAATTATAGAGAGAAACGTGAGAGAAAGAGAGCTCACAACAGCAGCCACAAATTGAAGGAAATTAAGGTAAGTTTTTCACTTTTCTTCCGTGAATTAATTATCCACGGTGTTCTCTAAGTACGTGGATATGTATATATGTGATTGATGATGTTTATGGAATCAAAAATTCAGCTTTACAATTGGAAATTTGGAAGAAAAGAAGAAGAGAAAAATGTTGAGGGGCAAAGAGGGAGCTACGGGTTTGGACCTCTTTGAGGTAAGCCCCGACTTCCGTTCCGTGAATTAATTATTTATGGTATTCCACGGTTGTATAATGATGTTTAATAGCTTAAAATCATAATTTGGGGCAGCGAAGAAGTGTCAAAAACAGTCCGCTCCGTTTCAGCACGGCAAAAGATTTTCGAAGCAAGTTTTAGCTACTTTTAGCTAATTTCGGATAAGGTAAGGTCTTCCCCTCTAATTTGAAGTTTATGATGTTGTTATAGGGTGTATTACACACCTTTTGGGATGCTGGAATTTGGGTAAAAGGTTTGAAAAGTTCGGCGTTCGAAATAAGCTAAATTGTAGTCGTTATAGTTGAATTGTCGTCGAAGTAAGGCGTTGTTCTTGTGAGTTGCTGCTGCAGGGGGTGTTATGTGTTGTTGCAGGGACTAAATATTTTCTAATGTGGGTTATGGTGCTGCTGGTCAAAGCCACGTGACCCCTCGTTGCGTATAATTAAAGGCGTTACAAAATAAAGGCTAGACGCCCTATTGTGATATCATATTTTTGAACAAGTCATTTCGAGTTTATGTTATATATTGTTGGTGTGAATTGCTGCAGGTTGTTGTTGTTGGTTGGCTTTAGGTCTTAGGGACCTAATTGGAAATTTGGGTAGGGCACATTATAGGGGAGGTGCTGCCCAATTTTTGTTAATGCCTTAACAAACTAAAGAACTAGTCGATGAAATGACTAAGGAAATAGATTCCATTGATAGTCATATTACTTTTATGTTGGATAGGTTCGAAGGACGACGAGGCGAATAGGATAAGGAGTAACTCGAACAAGGTATGTGAAGCTTTCTTTTGGCGTGTTTTTGGAATAAGTATGTAGAGCTATCTTTCTTTTCTTTTGACATGTCTTAGATATAAGTTATGAATGATATGTATGTGATATTTGGGATTCGATCCATTCATAAAGCCCTGAATATAAGTCGAAACTCTCGTTTACTTTTTGATGTTAGAACTCCTGCAATAGCTAGGTTATTGCCTTTAAGTCTTCTATATGATAAAAAAGTAGTACATGTAAAGCTTATCTCTTCTTTCCTTTGGAATGGCTTAATTTTAAGTAAAATGATATATGATATGGGTTTAGAGGTAATTCCAGTTATGAGCTCTGAGTGTAACTCATGACTTGTAGTCACTTTTGAACATTTAGAGTCTAAAAGTAATTAAATTACTATTCTCGAGCTTGCTATATAATGAATAGTAAGTGGAGGTACCAGCTCTTCTTTTTAAAGTCTCTAAAATGATCAATGTCTTTGATTGCATAACTGTGTCTCTGATTGCATAAACTATGTTTCTGATTGCATAAGCTGTGTGGCATTGTCTTGATGCATGTCTGTGATTCCTGAGACCCCAATTGATGTAACCCCTAATGACATCTAAAGGGGTACTTCGGATAATTACCTTCCTGGTCTTCAGGTGACGGTTCACTTGAGTGTTTCATTGAGTCTCCGAGGATGACTTAGTTGCATATAGTTTCTCATTACTCTACTCATGCATGCTGTAACCCTTCTTTCTCATTACTACTTCTTTCACCGCATCCCGAGCCAAATGTGTATAGTTCCACGCATGAGAAGACGATGTCGTACGTGAGGTATGATATATATTATATGTTATGACGATACGATTATTCACCAAGTCCCGGGCCGGCTGTAATATGATAGTATATATGGCGAAATAAGGAAGGAACACCGAGTCCCTCCTTAGAGGGCTGGGTACGGTATGTATATTATGATGGTACGCTATAGACGTACACCACTCCATTCACCGAGTCCCTCACTAAAGGGCCGGATACTTTATGTAGGCATACATATGAGATTACAGTGATACATTATAACCCCGAGCCCCATAGTGAACCGGGTGTAATATGATGACATACATGATAAGACTATACCGTGTACAATGATATGATACTGTATACAATGATATGATGAAATGAAATGCATGATGATACGATATATGTAAATATGAAGAAATGATTATGACACCAAAGTTCACTAGAGGGCCAGGCACAGTATATGATGATGTATAGGATTACGTGTCCTAAAGTGCAAGTACAGTAATTTGTTAATTGTTATACTTGTCCCCTGCATCCTTATTTCAGTTATGGTCTCAGTTACGATATGTTATGCTTTACATACTCAGTACATATATCGTACTGATCCTCCTTTTCTCGGGGGGCTGCGTTCCATGCCCGCAGGTACAAATGTTTATTCTGGAGATCCGTCAGCTTAGGAGTTCCTTTCATCTATGTTGGAAGTGCTTCACTATTCTGGAGCCCAACTTTTGATACTGGTCACTTAATGTTATATATCTGTACATTCAGGGGTACGGCGGGGGCCCTTTCCCGCCATATACTACTGTTACTATTCCTAGAGGCCTGTAGACATATGGATGTGGGTTGTTTGTGAGTTCGTTTCGATTGTGCCTATACGGCACGTTGTGAATGTTTTTGTTATAGAAGCCTTTTCGGCTTGCATGCCCTTATATGTTATGACACGAAGGAAAGAGGCCAAACAAACACGAAGAAGTTTTAACCCATTGGGGTTTTTGTAAGTAGTATCACCTTGTTCATAGTCTGATTTGACTACAACTGATAGGTAGGTATACGGGGTCCAGGTTGGGCCCCACTCGCGGCCTACGGGGTTGGGTCGTGACACGAACAATTTGATAAGGTCCAATATACCCCGAGTTAAGAATAACCAATCCCCAACTTCAAATTCTAAGTGACGACGTCAATTATCTACGTAAAACTTCTATCAACTCTGAGCTTCTAACAACCTTTCCGAATAAGCTTCACCTTATCAATAGCTTGCTGAGTCATGTCGGGGCTGATTAACTTAGCCTCACTAACATTAAACCAGTCGATAGATGACCTATCTAGGATGCTAATAATCTTTCTTGAATAAGCTTTACTTTATCCATAGCTTGTTGAATTATGTATGGGACTATTAGTTTAGTCTCACCAACATTAAATTAATCAATAGGTGACCTGCATTTCCTACCATACAAAGCTTCATATGGTGCTATTTGGATGCTAGAATGATAGCTATTATTATAGGCAAACTCGATAAGTGGCAGATGATCATCCCAGCTACCCCTGAAGTCAATAACACAGGCCCACAACATATCTTCTAATGTCTAGATAGTACGTTCAGCCTGCCCATCAGTCTGAGAATGAAATGCGGTGCTAAGATTCACCTGTATCCCTAATCCTTCCAGAAATAATCTCTAGAAGTTAGCTGTAAACTGAGTTCCTCTGTCCGATGTAATAGATGTGGGGACCCCATGAAGTCTTACTATGTTGTTGATATATAACTTTGCATAATCCTTTGCTGAATAAATAGTCCTGACTGGAAAAAAATAGGCTGCTTTTGTCAGCCTATCTACAATAACCCATTTAGAATCATACCTCTGTAGAGTCTGAGGTAGGCCTGTAATAAAATCTATAGTAATTGCTTCCCCTTTCCAAGTCGGGATTTCCATCTCTTGTAATAGCCCACCAGGCATTTGATGCTCGATCTTAACCTGTTGGCAATTCGAGCACTGGGCTATGAACTTTGCTTTGTCCTTCTTCATGCCATCCCACCAATATAAACATCTGAGGTCATGACATATCTTTGTTAACCCTGGATGAATAGAATAACGAGCATAGTGTGATTTCCCCATAACCTGTTGTCGTAGACCTGCAATCTAAGGTACACAGAATCTACCCCTATACCTCAGCACTCCATCAGGTGTGATCTCGAATGGGGTCTTTTCTTTTGGAAGGGTTGCATCCCTATACTGTGTTAGAATAGGGTCCTCGTATTGGCATCGCTTTAACTCTCCCATAATAGAGAATTTAGAAACTCCACCATCATCGAAATAATCCAAACGAACTCCAAGGTTAGCAAATTAGAAAATCTCATGAACTATCTCCTTCCGTTATCGTGGTACATCTGTCAAGCTACCCATAGATTTACGGTTGAGTGCATCTACTACTCGATCCTAGAGCCTAAGGTCCTGAATTTACCCCAGGGGCCTTCTTAGCACCGCCATTATCTAAAGCAAGCCTCTTCATCTCTCACAAATCTGCACCTACCTACAGGAAAAGAGGTCAGAAACAATATTTCCTAGGTTCAGGATCTCTCACACGAGCTAAAGCAGAAGGAAAGGTAACATCCTAAATGTCCTATAGTCTCCTATTTATAGATGTGGTGCACAACACACAAATAAATAAGACTCTACTAGCCACGACATGTAGACACTCCGAGGATGAACTGTTCTGATATCACTTTTATCACGACCCAACCCCATTGGCTGTGACTAGTGCCTGAGCTTGGCACTCATATACATATATGTTAGACATCGTTAAACTAAAACCAAACACAATATGGAGGCTTTGTGAAAACAGGATTTCATCTCAAGCGTTACATACATGTATCAAGGTAACCTATCTCCTGGGAAACCATAATCAAATTAACACATCACAATACACGAGCCGACAAGGCTGTTACTACATACAATATCCCAAGATATGTACGTACGCAATCCGACAAGGCTGCCACTATGATTGGGAACATCCCAACATTCAAGTCATATAGGCACAACCGAACACATATACAGACAACCCAAACATATGTTTATAGGCCTCTAAGAGTATCATCAGTATCATATGGTGGGACAGGGCCCCACCGTACCTTATAATAAATATATATATACATCAAAAAGGGTCTGTACCAAAGGTCTAGGCTCCGGGACAAAGAAGCACTCCAAGACAGCTGAATAGAAGTCCTAAGCTGGTGGATCACTGAAGCTAGCATCTATACCTGTAGGCATAAAACGCAGCCCCCACAAAGAAGGGGTGGTAAGTACGAGATGTGTACTATCTATGGAAAGCATGAACTACAATACGAAAGATCATAACTGAAGTAGAGAGTCTAGGAGAAAAGTATGAAAATCAAGAACACACTGTACTTGTGTCTTACAAAATAAATCATGCATATCATTATAATATACCGTACCCAGCCCATTATGGGATACGGTGCTGAAATCATATCATTATATTATCATATCATCATATACATATACCGTACCCATCCCTCTAATAAGGGACTTAGTGAACAAAATTGTGTGCACGTACACCGTACCCATCCCATTGTGGGACTTGGTGCCATAACTATATCATTATATCATCATATAGCATACCCGGCCCCCTAATGAGTAACTTGGTGGATAATGTAGTAAAATGTGTGTGGTAACATACCTAGCTGGGACTTAGTGAGAGATGTAATAACAATATGCATGAGTAAAGTAGTGAGTAACCATATGCATTTAGATCATCATTTGAGACTCAATACATAAGTACTTTAATCAATACTTGAGTATCAGGGCGATAGATATGTTCAGTATTCTTTGAATGTCATTATGAACTATATTAAATAAAGCTTCAGGGATCATAGCCACGTATCAGGATAACGCGAAATAACTTATGAAAGTTAAGGACATTAATCATTATAGAGTCTTTAAGAATAGGTACTTTCACATACCAACTACTGTCCAATGTATAGAAGACTCAAGGGAAGTAGCTCAACTACTTTAAGAGTTTTAACGTCAAGAAGTGAATAAGAATCATGAATGATACTCGAAACCTATGAATGGAATACCCCAAAGCTCATATCATATACACTTATATTTAAGGCATGCCAAGAGAAACAAGGGATATCTTTACATACCTTTAATTCTTATCCATAACACAATACGTATACGCTGCCTGCAGTGTCTCAACCTATATTGAGACGTCAAAAATTGTGGTTAAGATACGAGAAGGTTTCAAAATGTACTCCAACGTTAGCAGCTCATTTTTTGAAAATTAGGCGTCATTTCCCTTATATTCAAACTAACTACATAACAACGAAGTCAACATCAACAACCACATGTTCAAGTGCTATATCAAAGTTAGCCAAGATAAGATTCAAGAATGTTCCGAAGTAGTCCGCACAATAAGACGTTCCATAATTTTTAACATAAGGACTACAACATAATCAAGTTACTCTTAATAATCTATAGACACAACACTTCATCGAATGACCTTATAATAGTCTAAAAATTATAACAATACTATAGCCTTAACTACTCTGAGTCCTTCAATTCAACAAGAACAACAACACACCCAAAACAGCCCCTAACTAACAACGTAAAGAGATGCCCAATACTCTACAAACACCTACGAACAAGCCAAATTGACCATCTAAGTTCATTATACATTATTTAATACATTCTTTTTGTCTAAGTTCATGAACTACACCAACAACCACACGTTAACAACATCACCTTCTTATGTGCAAGAAAATTATATTAACATCATATAAACTTCTACAACATCCCACACAACAATTATAACTTCCATTTTAACCATTTAATTTCTTAATTCTCATTACATAACCCATGATAATAACAAGCTAAATATTAATCCAATTTAACTCACCAACTTCAATTAAAATAGCCCCTATGGCATCAACAACATTCCAACGCCCACATACATAATTTCATACATCCAATTCACTTTTACAGATTCACAACACGTCCAAATTCATCCTAAAACATATAAAAAATGATTAACTCTTACCTTAACAAGTTGGCTTCTTGAGTTGGCTGAAACTTATGGATTACACGTTAGGCCTTCTTGTTGCTCTAATATTACTTCACATTGTTAATCACCTCCAATTTATCAAAAACTACCTTAGAAAATTTATGTGGGGATAAAAATTTGGGAGCTTGATTTGCTTAGCCATGGCCGTGAGCTGCCATGGCTTGAACTCTCTTTATTTTCCTCTATATTTCCAATGGATGAATATGAAACAAATGAGCTTCTTAGTCATCAAATTGGGTATATATAGGCTGCCTAGGGGTTCAAAATGTGTACACCCTTATGACATGTGTCCACTATTGACATGTGTCCCATTATCATCCAAACACCAATCAGATTCTACCATATGTCTTGGTTGGGCCCACTTAGTGGTTTAATTAAGTTAATTAATCATAATTAATCACTAATCCCTACTTAATTCCTGCCACAAGTTTGTAAGTAGTTGCATCATCTACTTGCCCTTTTTATCTAAAATGCAGCCCATATATTCCAAGTAGGTGCATCACCTACTTATTCTTTTCGTAGTTTAGCAATTAGTCTTACCTTAAGAACTTGTGTGATCCTTTCTACTTAAGCTAGTTGTGTAATCAAGTAGCTTAATTATATAAGACATCCAAACTAGTAGCTTAAGTAAGTAGGTCCATTACTATGACAAATTATTTTACCTTGAACCCTTTTCAAATCCTTCCAAACCTATTTCAAACCATCACTACCCACACAGAACTAGTCTATGCAAAAAAAAGACGCTATATCCTCCCCTCTATAGGATTATTTTGATAACATCATGGATAACATGAATCACATGATAGTTTTGAAGGAGCTTAAAAATGATCCAATGTACAAAAGTATGTGATATAACACCAACTACCCCTGAAGTCAATAACACATGCCCACAATATATCTTCTAGCGTCTGAATAGTACGCTCGGCTTGTTCGTGAGTCTGAGGGTGAAATACTATGCTAAGACTCACCTGTGTCCCCAATCCTTTCTGGAATAATCTCCAAAAGTTAGATATAAACTGAGCTCCTCTGTCCAATAAATAGATGTGGGGACCCCATGAAGTCTTACTATGTCCTTAATATATAACTTTGCATAGTCCTCAGCTGAATAAGTAGTTCTGACTGGAAGAAAATGGGTTGATTTTGTCAGTCTATCTACAATAACCCATATAGAATCATACTTCCTTGGATTGTGAGGTAAGCCTGTAATAAAATCCATATTAATTTCTTCCCATTTCCAAGTCGGAATCTCCATCTCCTATAATAATCCACTAGGATTTTGATGCTCAATCTTAACTTGTTGGCAATTCAAGCATTGGATACGAACTCTACTATGTCCTTCTTTATGCCATTCAACCAATATAAACATCTAAGGTCATGATACATCTTTGTTGACCCTGGATGAATAGAATAACGGGCATAGTGTGCCTCTCCCATAATATATTATTGTAGCCCTACAATCTCAGGTACACATAATCTTCCCCTATATCTTAGCACTCCATCAGGTGTGATCACGAATGGGTTCTTTTCATTTTGAAGGGTTATATCCCTATACTATGCTAGAACAGGGTCCTCGTATTGGTGTCGCTTTACCTCTCCCATGAAAAAGTATTCAGCAACTCCCTGAACAGAAATTCTTCCATCATCGGAATCAACCAAATGAACTCCAAGGTTAGCTAACTAGCAAATCTCACAGACTATCTTCTTCCATTTTGGTTGTACATCTGCCAAGCTACCCATAAATTTATGGCTGAGTGCATTTGCTACAACATTTTCTTTCCCAGGGTGATATAGAATGTCAATATCATAATCTTTCACCAACTCTAGCCACTTTCTCTACCGCAAATTCAGCTTATTCTGCTTAAAGCTGTATTGGAGACTTTTGTGATCCGAATAGATATCAACATGTATGCTATATAGATAATACCTCAATATTTTCATAGCATGAATTACTGATGCTAACTCTAGATCATGAGTTGGATAATTTCTTTTGTGCTTTATGAGCTGCGAGGAGGCCAGGAGGCATAGGCTGTGACTCTATCATATTGCATCAATACACAACCTAGCCCAACACCAAAAGCATCACAATAAATGATATATCCATCTGGTCCTTTAGGAAGAGTTAGAACTGGGGTTGTAGTCAACTTATCTTTCAGCAACTAAAAGCTTTGTTCACAAGTATCGGTCCACTGGAACTTAGCCACCTTCTAAGTTAGCCTTGTTAAAGGTGCTGAAATCGAAGCAAAGTTCTCTATAAATCTCCTGTAATATCCTATTAGCCCCAGAAAACTACGCACCTTAGTAGGTGTTGTAGGTATATGCAAAGTCTTTACGGCATTAATTTTCTATGTATCTACTCGAATACCATCAGTTCCAATAATATTCCCCAAGAATGCTACTGAAGTCAGCCAAAATTCACATTTAGAGAACTTGGCATACAACTTATGGTATTGGAGAACCCTAAGTCCCATCTTCAAATGATCAGCATGCTTCTCTTCCCAAGTTGAATAGACCAGAATATTATCAATAAATACAATCACAAACAGGTCTAGAAATGGCTTGAACACTCGATTCATTAGATTCATAAACACTGCTAGAGCATTGGTCAACCCAAAAAATATCACCCTAAACTCATAATGCCCGTATCAGGTCCTGAACGCAATCTTTGGAATATCTACCTCCTTTACCCATACTTGGTGATAGCATGACCATAAGTCTATCTTTAAAAAATACTTAGCACTCTGCAACTGGTCTAATAAATCATTAATCCTGGGTAAGGGGTATTTATTCTTTATTGTCACCTTGTTTAGCTGCCTATAATCAATATACATTCAGAGTGACCCATCTTTATTTCTCACTAATAGTATCGGTGCTCCCCAAGGTCATGTGCTCGGCCTAATGAAGCCCTTTTCTTACAAATCTTTCAGTTTCCCTTTCAACTCCTTCAGCTCTACGGGTGCCATTCTATAAGGAGGAATAGATATATGGGATGAGTATCTGGCAATACACCTTTGGTGAACTCTATCTCCCTCTCAGGAGGAAGACCTAGAAATTCATCTAAAAATACATCTAGAAATGCATTAACTATCAGAATTAACTGAAGAGTCGGTACTTCTACTTCCAAGTTATGCACATAAACCAAATGATAAATATAATCCTTTCTAACCATCTTCCTTGCCTTGAGGTATGAAATAAATTTACCTCTCAGCGAAGCCGTATTCCCAGCCACTCTATCATTTGTTCTCCTGGGAACTAAAACCAAACTATCTTGTTTCTACAATCAACATTAGCATAAAAAGAAACTAATCAGTCCATACTCATAATAATATCAAATCAGTCATAAATAACTCTATCAAATTTAGAAAGGTATAAGACTAGATATATCCATCGAACAATTTTTATATACTTGCTTTGCTATAATAGAGTCTCCTACCGGTGTAGGTACCTCAAATGGTTTTATCAATCCAGGTTTTATTCTGATTCTACTAGCAACAAAAGAAGATATATATGATAAGGTAGAGCTTGGATTTATCAATACATATGCATCCAGAGAGAAAAATGATAATATAGTTGTAACCACGTTTGATGACGCCTCCTGGTCCAATCTAGTACCCAAGGCATATATGCGGTTTGAAGGACCGCTAGAACTGGAAGCTCCACCATAGCCTCTACCATGGCCTGCTAGTGTCTGAATACCCGCCTCCATAGGTGCATAGCCATAGAAGAAGATGAACCAACAACTGACCTAGTAGGCTGAGCTTCACCACCTAAGCTACCCTCAAATGGACACTCTATGAGAACATCAAGGCAAAGATGGCCTCGACTGGCATAAACCCTTGTTCATTTATGAACCTGAAACCCTAGAGCTCTGATCGGCTCCTAAATACCCTATGCTATCAAATCTCCTACTCGTGAACTGTGGAGATGCACTCTGGGCTGGCTGAGAAGGATATCTACTACACTGTTGAGGTTGCCCACCTTAAAACTCACCCAAATAACCAGCCGATCTAGCTCTGTTATGTTGGCCTCTGTCATGATCTCTATCGAGCTAACACCCTCTATGCCGATCCTCCATCCTCTGTGCATATTCTTATACCCTAGAAATATCCATACCTAGCTGATAAACCATTGCCATACAACTATCAATCAAATAACGATCCAGTCCCATCACATAATGATGCACTCTATCAACCATATCAGCTACAACAGTGGGTGCATGTCTCGTCGATGAATCAAACTCAAGACTATAATCTCAAACAGTCCTGCCATTCTTCCTCAAATATAAGAATCTATCAACTCTGACTCATCTCATCTCTAGAGGTATAAAGAGGCCAAGGATTTTTACCAATTAACGGCTATGTCACGCAGCCAATATGAAGACAACTAAACAAACTCAGTCTCATAGGCCCTAATTATTCTCAATATATGCTGCACCTGTCGGATAAACTCCTACAGGTCATCCGTAGGCCTCGCCCATAGAACTCTAGGGGGTTATAAGTTAAGAAGTCACAAACCCATAAACTATCATGTCTATCTCCATAATCAACTCCTAGCCCATGCCCGTGAGCCTGCCCTTCTATTAATCTGGTCAGTAACTGAACTGTGTCTCTCATGGCCCTATCCTCTGCCCCTAGCTAGGGAACTGGAGGCTCAGGTACTGGGGCCTCAGGAGTTGGCAGTGGAGCTGCCCCGTGATCCGCAGTTGCTGCTTCTCTAAACTCCTCTGAGGTTGGTGGTGTAGCACAGCTCGCTGACTGAAGTATAATATTGGGCATGGACTAGGCACAGGCCCTAGTAAGTCTTTGAGTCTGACTAGTCTCTCTTGCTACTGATTTGCCCTTTTAGGCAGCTGTCGCTTTCTTTAGAGGCATAGCTGTAAATATAATAATCTGTTAGGGAGGGATTATCCTAAAAATATAGCTCTATCGTACGATCTAGAGTAAGAAAGAAGGATACATCCTAAATGTTCTGTAGCTTCCTATTTATAGGTGTCATGCACAATACACCGATAAATAAGACTCTACTAGACACGGTTTGTAGATACTCCGAGGATGAACTGCTCTGATATAAATTTTTTCATGACCCAACCCTGTAGGCCGTAATTAGTGCCCGAACTAAACACTCATGTACACACATGTTAACTATAATCAAACCACAACTAAACATGATGTGGAACTTAAGAAAATAGAATGTCATCTCAAAACTATCACATATTTATATATCAACACAACCTGTCTCTTGAGGAGTTACAACATCAATAGATAACATGGAAAACAAAACGACAAGGCTGCCACCAGACACAACATCCTAAAATATACATGTACGCAAGCCGACAAGGCTGACACTACAAAAGGGAACGTCCCCAAAACATAAGTCATGCTAACATAGCTGGACAACATCTATATACAACCCACATATATGTCTACATACCTCTAAGAATATCAATAACAAAATATGATGGGATAGGGACCCATCGTACCCCTGGATAAACATATATACATCAAAAGGATCTGTACCAAAAATATAGGCCCCGAGATAATGAAGCACTCCAAGACAGTTGAATAAGGGTCCTAAGTGTTACACCCCGTACTTTGGTATCTTAGAATACTTCTTAAGCTTCTCAAGTTTCTGGAAAGGCTCTTAAGGTTTCTTAAAAAGTTGTTATGTGAGTCGGATAGTTTATAATGCTATCAAATAACTCCAAGGAAAGGAGAACGAAATGCTTCATAATAAGGAAGATTGGAAATAAGGTTATAAAAATTCGAAAGGAGTTGGAGACCGAAAAATGAGTCGTAGGACTCGATTGACTCGCGTAAACTACCAACTTGGAGGTCTTACGTACTTAAGCTACTCGAGTGCATATTGAGACTAAGTAGCAAGGAATACATAGGCTCTTAAAGTGCGACGAAATTATGAACCCACGAAAGAGAAATAAGGAAACGACGCACCTACTTAAAGCAAGTAGGTGACTCACCTACTTGACACATGGCAGCACGTGATAGGTACACATGGCATCACATGAAAGTGACATGTGGAAGCAGGTGACACACTATGGGGTGGACCCCCACCTGCCATGTGGCAACCATGGATTGGTTGCATAATTGAGGTGGCTGCCTAAGGGTGTGACATGTGTCACCCTTAGGGGCTGACATGTGTCACCCTCCAAAAAGATATATATCTATGTATGGATGACTATTAAGTCATTTTTAGCCAAAAACTTGAACAAAAATAGAGAGAAAAATGTGGAGAAGAAAGCAAAGGCAGCCATGGTTTGGAGAAACACTAAGTTGGTAATACGAGTATACTCCTTGTGTAAGGCTTCTTTTTGAGTGATTCAAGATGTTTTGGAAAGCTATTTCATAGGGCTACAACTTTCATTTAGACTCTAAAACCCAGTTTTGCGTTTCTCTTCTCTAAAAAGGGTGATGAAGTATGGGGGAGGTGCTGCCCAGATTTTGTTTTGGAAATCCTACACGAATAATTGTGAGTATTTTGGGCATATATTTTCGTACAAAATTGTTGTAGGGGTAATTCAAAAAAAAATTCGACTTTGATACACATATCTATAACTTTCATTGAGGCCACAAATCTTGTTTCCCTCAATTACCCCTCCGAAACTAAGCGACAATATAAGACAGTGGGCTGTCCAGATTTCGCGTTTTGATAGTTTTGGCGAGTTTGACAAGTTTAACGTAAGGTAAGGCCTTTCCTTTTAAATTGGAGTTTATGGTGTTGTTATAGAGGGTATTGTACATTGTATAAGTGGCTGGAAATGTAAAAATATGATAAATATGCTTGACGTCCGAAATAAACTAAATTGGAATCGCTATAGTTAAATTATAGTCGAAATGAGGCATTGTGCGTGTGGGGGCTGTTTCAGGGGTGTGATGGTGTGTTGCATGTCCTAAAGGTATTCTAAAAGAGGTGTGGGAGTTGCTGGTTGCAGCCAAATGGTCCTCCGCTTCGTACGGTTAAAGGTTTTGCAAAACGGAAACTAGAAACCTTATTTTGGTATCGTGGTTTCGAGCGAGTCATTTGGAGTTTATGTGGTATAAGATTGATGAGAATTGTATATATATATATGCTGCAGGTTATTGTTGTTGGTTTGTTGTAGCTATTAGGAGTATAATTGGAAATTCGGATAGGGCACATTATAGGGGAAATGCTGCCCGATTTTCGTTAACTCTTTAACTAACTAAGGAACTAGTCGAGAAGGCAAGCAAGGAGATGAGTTCTATAAATATTCATGTGTAACCTAAGGTGATGAAAAGACTAAGGTTGTTGATACTTGTATTGCTTCTATGTTACTTAGGTTTAAAGGACGACGACACAAACGGGATAAGAAGTAACCCGTAACAGGTATGTAAAGCTAATGTTTCCTTCTTTTGGCATATTTTGGCATACGTATGTAAGGCTTATACTTTATTTTAGTATTTCATTGGCATAAGTATGTAAATCTTATTTCTTCTCTTAGCATGATTTGACATAAGTATATGATTTCCATATGATTCCCAAGAAGTCCTATTCTTAAAGCCACTAGGATGGCCAATTTTCCGACTTTCAAAAGATATTTTGTTATGCCTTGATACATATATATGATTCCCAGAAGTTCTATTTTGATAAGTCCATAGTGACTTTCAAAAGGTACTTGATATGACTTTTGTCTCAATTTTGAAGGAAAGCTCATTTTGATTATTCCGTCGAGTCTCAAATATGATTTAAATTGCATATAGTTTCTCACTACTCTACTCGTGGATGCCTCAATATTTCCTTCACCGAGCCCGAGCCAGGTTTTGTTATCGTGCGTACTTCTTTGCATTGTTCGCCGTGCTCCGATGTGAGAGGGCAGGTACGACCTGTACATGGGTTTTGTGGGGTTATGATGTGCTATGTACACATATGGTATGATATGATCTGATATGACCATCTGATATGATATGATCTGTTATGGAGATATTCCCTACTCTGGTGTTATGATGTGCTGTGGCGCCAGTGAAGGGGCGGCGACCACGTTTTGTATTTGTTCACCGAGTCCCTTAATGGGGCCGGATGTGGCATATGTTTTTCTGCATACATTATCGGTAATTATGAAAAGCATTTTGATATTCTGGATATTTTGCTCATTTTTGCATATTCTGCTCTGGTAATGACTTTACTTATTACAGTTCATGATTTATATACTTGGTATATTTTTTGTACTAACCCCTCTTTCTTCGGGGGGGCTGCATTTCATGCCCGTAGGTACAGACGCTTGGTTTGCTGATCCGCTCGCCTAGGATATCCACCCTGTTGGTTGGCAGTGCTCCTTGTCCAGAGTGCTATTTTGGTACTAGCATTTTATTGTACATTTGTACATATTGGTTAAGGGTACGGTGGGGGCCCTGTCCTGCCATATGTTGTCGTTCCTACTCTTAATGGTCTGTAGACATATGTGTGTGGATTGTTTAGGAGTTTATTTCGATTATGCCTATGCGATATATTGTAAAAGTGATTATGTTATGGCAGCCTTATCGGCTGGCTTTCCCTTTCATGACATGATGCAAATGAAAGAGGCCACACGTGTATGAATATTTTATCACCCACTGGGTTCATGTGTTTGGTTCCTATATCTAGGAGGCTATATGAACATGAAAAAGTTTTAACCCATTGAGGTTTTTGTGAGCAGTATCACGTTATACATAGTCCAATTTAACTATAGTCGACAGTTACGTAAACGGGGGTCCAGGTCGGACCCTAGTCGCAGCCCACGGGGTTGGGTCGTGACACTAAGCTGAAGGATCACCAAAGTATATAACTGCACCTGCAGGCATAAAATGCAGCCCCCCCCCCCTCAGAAGAAAGGAGGGGTCAGTATGAGATATGTATTGAGTATATAAAGCATGAAATACAATAAGAAGGATCATAATTGAAGTAGAGATTCCGGAAGGCAAGTATACTAATCAAGAAATCATTGTACCTGTGCTTTACAAAACAAAGTCATGCATATCATTATCATATACCATACCCGGCCCATTATGGGACTCGGTACCATAATCATATCATCATATACCTATACCATACCCAGCCCTCTAGTAAGGGACTCGGTGAATAAAGTTGTTTACACGTATACCGTACCCAGCTGATTATGGGACTCGGTAAATGATGTAGTAAAATTATGCATGATAACATACCCAGCCCAGGACTCAGTGAAAGATATAATTACAGTATGCATGAGTAGAGTAGTGAGTAACCATATATATTTAGATCATCATTCGTGACTCAATAGATAAGTAGGCTAATTAATACTTGAGTATCAAGGCGATAGTCATGTTCAATACTCTTTGAATGTCATTATGAACTATATTAAATAAAACCTTAGGGATCATAGACATGCATCAAGATAATGCGAACAAGTTACGAAAGTTAAGTACATTAATCATTATAGAGTCTTTAAGAATAGGGACTTTCACATACCGACTATTGTCCAACGTATAGAAGACTCAAGGGCAGTAGATCAACTACTTCAAGAGTTTTAATATCCCGAAGTGAATAAGAATTATGAATCATACTCGAAACTTATGAATGGAATTACCCCAAAGCTCATATCATATATCACTTATATCTAAGATATGGCAAAAGAAAGAAGGAATAGTTTTACATACCTTCAATGCTTATCTGTAACACAATACGTATACGCTGCCCGTAGTATCTCAATGTATATTAAGACGTTAAGCACTATGGTTAAGATATGAAAAGGCATAAAATATACTTTATTATTAGTAGGTTATTTCTAGATAATTGGACAACACCTCTCATATATTACTTACTCTCCTCACATCCAAGCCAGCCATACAACAACCAAGTAGCATCAACAATCACACGTTCAAATGCCATGTTAAGACTATCCAAGATGAGATTCAAGATTACTCCGAACAACCCACATAACATTTGACTTTTGTTAATCATCAACATAACGACTAAGATGCTATCGAATTACTCCTAATAGGTCATAGCCACCACACTCTATCGAAATGATTTATAACAGCCCAATAATTATAGCCATACAATGCATAATCGTAACTACACTTAATCCTTCTATTCAATACAAACAGCCCCATATTACGACCAGACCTTAAGACCATTAGAACTCCAACTTGAAATATCAAATTCTTCCATTTTCATTATATAATCAACCACAACAATAACATCATTTCTAGATTAAGGCAGCCCATTATTTACAATCAACTCAATACAAATTTTAATTCTTAATCCCTCCATTCAACAAGAACGATAACACACCCAAAATAACCCACTAATTAAACAAAAACTGATTTCAACTCCAACTATTAAATTTCTTCACTCTCATCATATAATCCATGACAACAACCAAAATGTTAATTAAAATTGATTCACCATTTATAAGTAAAAACAACCCCTACACGGCTTCAACAACACTTCCACATCAACGTACATAATTCCATATATCCAATTCACTTTTACCAAATTGTAACAAGTTAAATCCTCTAAAACATGTAGAAAAAGATTAGATCTTACCTTAATAACTTGACTCCTTAATTTGTAGAATTGATGACTTCAATTAATAAATACTTTTGCTTCCATCAAAGACCAATTCACGTTACCATAGACCCTTCAAATGGTTGAACTACCTTGGAAAAAATATAAATTTTGCATCACAACTTTTGAGTTCAAGTTGGCTGTCATGGCAAACCATTCTCTCTTTATAGTTTTCACAAAATATTGAAGATAAAATCAAATAGTGCTTATCCTATTAGTCATCAAATAACTATTTATATGCTGCCTTATGGAGTGATATGTGTCCATTTGTTGACATGTGTCCCACTATATCCACACGCCAATCAGATTCTGCCACATGTCTTGGTGGGTCCCACTTAGTGCTCTAATTAAGTTAATTAATCACTAATCTTCACTTAATAATCTAATCATGGTTAATTAATCCCTAGTCTCCATTAATATTTCTATACCAAATAAAATTTATAAGCAATTCATGTACTAATAAAAATCAGGGATTAAACAGTCTCTATCTCATATCTCAAAATGATCTTGTCTTAAACTTATCTTGATTAGTTTAAAATATTCCAATGTACAAAAATACAGGATATAACAGGCTGTTTCAATTTTGTTTTAAATAATTATTAATGATCATTATAAGTATGTTTCTACATAAATTACATGATTTCAAGTTGAATTATTAATGTCCATGCATGAAGCTATTTTCTATGATGGATTATATGAATTATGATTATGGAGTTCAATATTTTCAAGGTATTCTTATGGTTTTAAATCAAATTTATTATGTACATGAGATTTTCTCAAAATTCAAGCATGAATTATTATCACGAATTATAAGTATGTTTAAGATATGAATTTCATGCAAGTTATTGAAAAGGATGACTTAGGGCCCTATGTTGTGACCTAGGGCCTAACGATATAAATTATGCAAGTATGATTCATAATGATGAAAGGACAATACTTACATTGCAACTATGTTATTAAATGGGCTATTCTATGAATTATGAAGTTTGTGAATAAGTTATGATATATATATAAGTATGTTTACTATGTTACGTATTTTGTAAGATTTGACTTAGCACCAAGTGGACTTGAGGTAGGGGCCCTACCAAAAGCCTTAGTAGCAGCCTCATGTCGCTTAAACTACATGCCACTGGCTTAGATAGTGGATAAACATATAGTGTATGTACATGACCCACCTAGAGGGGTAGAGTCTACCATGGCAAGTAGATTTCCTTTTTCTTTGTTGTATGGGGAGACAGCGGGATTCCATGTTATAGCGAGAATGGTCTTAGATGTTGGTTAAAGGTTCTATCCCATACATGTTATATGATGTGAAGTAAGTTTTACTATGATGTTTAGATGCATTGACCATAAGTTTTAAACATGATTTCAAGTACTTTTCAAGTCTTATTCATGCTTTTCATTACATTGGTCATGCATCCATCCTATGTTCATATTGAACATGCCCGTATTCTCATTGTTCATGCATATCTCATATATGTAGTGCTTTTTATGTACTAACACATACTGTTTTCCTACATTGTGTCATAATTAGGGACGAATGATCATACCACACAACCTATTCATGGTTAGAGCTTGCTATTGTTTCCAATTTATTTGGTGAGTCCTCATTCACCAAGGACGAGGCTTTCTTTCATGTTATTACCTTTGAATCCTTTATGTTAGAGTGAGATAGAAGCTTCTCCTAAGCCCCCGTCTAGCATGTAGAGACATGTTTAGACATAGAGTGGATGTAGTCCTTTTGGACATATAACTTGATTTTTCTTCATTCATATCTAGACTTCTATGGTTGAGACTATTTTTCGCTTGATTTCATCATGTTTTATTGACCTTTTGAATGTAATGTATGGTTAGATGTCCTAGTCGGTATCCTTCGAGTTTCCAGTCACTATGTCACGACCCAACCCCGTAGGCCGCAACTGGGTTCCGACCTGGACCCTCTCATGCGTATCTATCAACTACACTTAAGTTGAACCGTGTGTGATGTGATACTATATATAAAAACCCCAATAGTTTAAAACTTTTTCATGTACATGTAGCCTCTTTCATTTGTATCATATCATGAAGGGAACGGGAGCCGACAAGGCTGCTATAACAAAAACATTCACAATATATTGAATAGGCAACATCGAAACTAACTCACAAACAACCCATATATACATATGTCTACAGACCTCTAAGAATAGTAACAGCAACATATGGCGGGACAAGGCCCCCGCCGTACCCTTGAATGTACAAATATATACAGTAAGTGACCAGCATCAAAATTTAGGCTCCAGAACAGTGAAGAACTTCCGACATAACTGAGAGGAACTCCTATGATGATGGATATCCAGAATAAACATCTGTACCTGCGGGCATGAAACGCAGCCCCCCCGAGAAAAGAGGGATCAGTACGATATATGTACTGAGTATGTAAAGCATAACACATCGTAACTGAGATCATAAATGAAATAGGGATGCAGGGGATAAGTATAACAATTAACAAATTACTGTACCTGCACCTTAGGACACGTGATCCTATACACCATCATATACTGTGCCCGGCCCTCTAGTGAACTCGGTGTCATCATCATTACTTCATAATCACATATCATCGTATCATAATGCATTTCATTTCATCATATCATCGTATACGGTATCATCTTATCATGTATATCATCGTATTATACCCGGTTCACTGCGGGGCTCAGGGTCACAATGTATTGCTTTACTCTCATATGCATGCCTACATAAAGTATCCGGCCCTTTAGTGAGGGACTCGGTGAATGGAGTGGTGTACGTCTATAGCGTACCATCATAATATACATATGTACCCGGCCCTCTAAGGAGGGACTCGGTGTTCCTTCCTTATTTCACCACATATACTATCATATTACAGCCGGCCCGGGACTCGGTGAATACTCGTATCGTCATAACATATAACATATATCACACCTCACGTACGGCATCGTCTCCTCGTGCGTGGAACTATACACATCCGGCCCGGGACGCGGTGAAAGAAGTAGTAACACTGTGCACGATAACATATCCCGGCCCATCGTGGGACTCGAGGAAGGATGGGTTACAGTATGCACGAGTAGAGTAGTGAGAAACCATATGCAACTAAGTCATTATCTAAGACTCGATGAAACAGTCAAGTGAACCGTCACCTGAAGACTGGGGGAGTAATTATCTGAGGAATCCCTTTAGATGTCATTAGGGCTTATATCAGTTGGGGCTTCAGGGATCACAAACATGCATCAAAATAATGCCACATAATTCATGCAATCAGAAATATAGTCTATGCAATCAGAAACACAATTTATCTAGTCAAAGACTCAACTCATGCAATAAACGACATTTATCATTTCAGAGCCTCTAAAAAGAGGAGCTGGTACTTCCACTTATTATTCATTATATAGCAGGCTCGAGAATAGTAGTTTGACTACTTTCAGACTCTTAATGTTCAGGAGTGACTACAGGTCACGAGTCACAATCAGAGCTCATAAATGGAATTACCTCTAAACCTATATCATATACCATTTCACTTAAAGTTAAGCCATTCCAAAGGAAAAAAGAAATAGTCTTTACATGTACTAGTTTTCATCACATAGAAGACAAAAAGGCAATGACTCAGCTATTGCAGAAGTTCTAATACCAAGAAGTAAACAAGAGTCTCAACTCATACTCAGAGCTTTACGAATGGATTGAATCCCAAATATCATATACATATCATTTATAACTTATATCTAAGACATGCCAAAATAAAAGAAGAATAGCTCTACATATTTATTCCAAAAACACGCCAAAAGAAAACTTCACATACCTTGTATGGACTTCTCTTAATCACGTCCACATCGTTGTCCTCGAAACCTATTTAACATGGAAGTAATGTAAGTATTAACAACCTTGGACTTTTCAGCAACTTAGACTACCCATGAGTATTCATAACATTCATCCCTTCGCTCGCCTTCTTGGCTAGTTCCTTAACTAGTTAGGATGTTAACGAAAATCGGGCAGCACCTCCCCTATAATGTGCCCTATACGAATTCCCAACCATGTCCTTAGCACCTGAAGCCAACCAAAAATGCAACCAGAAGCCCATACATATACATATTACGACCAAAATTACACAATATAAACCCCCAACAATTCACTCGAAACTAAGATACAAAAACTAGAGTTTTTAATCTTTCTTTCGCGAATTCTTTAATTGCAAAGCGGAGGGTCATGTGGCTGAAACCAGCAGCTCCCAAACCTCATTTAGATAACTTTTAGACCCTGCAACACGCCACAACACAACCAGCAGCAGCCCCCACACGCACAACACCTTATTTCGACAACAACTTAACTATAGCGATTCTAAATTCGTTAATTTCGAATGCTGAACTTTTCAAACCTTTTCCCCAACTTCCAGCAGCTCCTAAGGTGTGTAATACACCATAATTTAACATCATAAACTTCAAATTAGAGGGGAAGAACTTACCTTTCCCGAAATTGGCTAGAACTCGCCAAAACCGCGCCTCGGAACTTTTTTTCAGCGTGTTGTAACGTCGTGGCAGCTTGCTGTCCATTTTTTTGCTGCACCAAACTCTAATTTTATACTACTAATACTTCCATATCATCGTGGTATACGCTATATAATTAATTTACGGAACGAAATTGGGACTTACCTTATTTTTCTCCCAAGCCGTCGCAATTTTCTCCTTAGCTCTTAGGGTTCTTTTCTCACGTTGCTGCTGGAAATTTGTGATTGAACTAAAAATTTTTGGATACATATCAACTAATATAGGTGGTCCCAAGGGGTTACACGTGTCATCCCCTAAGGATGACACGTGTCAAGACATGATTGGCCACCGTGTCATGCTGCCAATTAGGAGCTGCCACGTGGCAGCGGGGTCCACCTCCCCCAAGCAGCTGCATCACCTACTTGACCCTAAGTAGGTGCATCACCTGCTTGCTTGAGGTGCTGCCACGTGTCACTCCTCCATTGGCTGCCACGCGTCGTCTTTTTCCCTTCCTCGCGGGTTCGTAATCTCGTCTCACTTTAAGAGCCTATGTAATCCGTACTACGTAAGCTTGATATATCCTTAAGCAACTTAAGTGTATAAGACTCTTAAATTAGTGTCTTACGTAAGTAAATTGAGTCCTACGACTCATTTCTTAGCCTCCAACTCTTTCTGGATTCTTATGACTCTATCTCCAACCTCCCTTCTCGCGAGGTATCACAATCTTCTTTCCTTAGAGTTGTTTGATAGTGTCGTAGCTTATCCGGCTCACATGATAGTGTCTAAGGAACTTAAGAAGACGTTCCGAGCTCAAGAGTGCGGGGTGTAACACACTATGTCACTCCTAGGGTCTAGCTTGGGGTATGACATACACGTAAGATGATCATACTAATCTAAACTATGGGACTCATGTTTATACTTCTTTTTACCACTCTAATACACTTATTTAAAACCCTTAACAAGAACTCATCAATAGCCTATTGTAATCATTCAAATAAAGACAACCACTTATTTAAGCCTATTATTCTAATCACTTTATGGCTTTTTTGAAGTCAATATCACTTAAGAATTTTCATCTCTACCTTAGAATCTCTACACTTGCAATTGCACTAACTCCTACCAAGAGGCACACCAATATACTCTTACCTATCTATTGCATATGACAAAATCCCATTTCGCTCTTCCTCTACGCCTATAACTTTAAACAGAACAAGCATGCCATAACTATCACAATAAGGGACAACACCCACTCTTTTCAATCTGCCATAACTCAGTTTTTATCATCAACATAGCTATCAAGACTGAAAAGAAAGAATCACTAAAAGGGCTTAAAGCAAAAGATCATAAGCACGATTCATTCAAGAAATCTTATTTGAAAACATTCATGACATAACATGATTTCACTAGCCTTTTAGGGCCTATCATTGTCACGACCCAAGCCTAGGGCCTAGACGTGACATGGCGAATGAGGAACTCAAAAGTACCTCAAACAAGCCTCTTAGCATTCTTTTAGCCATTCATAGGTAATGATGATAAATAAATAAGCAGAAATCATAATAGTAAATCTTCAACTTACATATGTCCAACAATACCTCTAACTATTAGATTTAATGGGGCTAAGACAAGTCCCTAGCTCATGCTCAATCATAATAGAAGAAATACCATGGTAAAATATCTCAATATATTATAAGCTAGAAAGATAAAGGAGTATTATTCCCGGAACATGGGAACTCACCAAAAGTAATCTTTAATGAAATCTCAACTAGCCATATGGAGGAGAACGAGGAGGAGCACTAGTCCCTACATGGTGATATCATGTAGGCAAAAGAGTATGCGTTAGTACTTTGAATGTACAAAGTATGTAAGGATGCATGAACATTCAGAAAACATTATAACATTTATGTAATACTGAACATAATGTAATGCATGCATAATAAATCATATAAATATCCTTTAAAACATTCATTTTGTGGGAAAATAACCATAACCGATATTTAAGACCATGCAAGCTATTACATAGAATCCAACATAACCCCCTATGTTGGCCGGAGAGACTACTTGCCAGGTAAAACTCTGTCAACTTCATTCATTTGTTTAAATTTAACTTGAAGGGCTATTTATGAATCCATTAGCCTAAGCCTACAAGGGCTCCTATGTTGGCACATAGTTAATGAGACAAGGGGTTGCAACTAGGATTCCCTTACCAAATCCCACCTCAATGCCTCATTTGGTGCTAAGTCAATCCCACAGAATAGTTTAATACTTTAAAATATTCATAGCATATAACTTGAGAATTCAAATATCATATTCGGTAGAATAGCTCATTAAAACATTTGATAATTCAAATATGCAAGAATTGTCCTTATTGCATAAAAAATCCATCATTCATATCATTTCATCATTCTTTCATTTCATAAGACTCTCTTTTGATCATAGATATTGCTTTCATAAATATTCATTTGGAGTCAAAGCTTTCAAGTCAAACTTTATTAAAAACATAGTAAAACTAGGTGGGTTCAAATAATTTCAACTTGCAAATATGTATGTAAATAATAATACATAAATAATTTGAAATCTATTAATTAAAAATCATGTTTTAAAAAAACCCATCATGAATTTCAAGAACCTTTAAATAGATAAATAGAGGAACCATCAATTCATACATATGAAATTATGTTGCATCAAAATAGACTAATAATCATTAGTTTAACCATGATTCATACTATTAAGTAAAAATAAGAATTACTATACGAAAATATTACTTGAAATCAAGAGACTTAATTGAAAGAGTTTTTGGACTACATGAGTGGAAGAACCCATGGATAAACACCCACATAACTTAGAGTAAAGCTTAAAGAAAATAAATATAATTTATCATATAATTAAAATAATTCAGACATGAGAGTGAAAGGAATACTCTCATTGAAGCCTTACATAACTGGAATTCGAAGCTTTAGTCGGAACCGAAGGACTTAATGAACACTCTTGAGTCCTAGCTTTCCTCCTCGTCGGAACATTTTGTGTACTACCCGGAGTATATATAGGAATCACCGGAATAGTATTTTTTTACTACTAAAAACTAAAACTATATTTGAGAATAAGTAAAAAAGTGTATAGATACTTATCCCCCTTTTAGTTCATACTCATATTCAATTCATAACATCTCTCTGGGGTACTTCTGTTAGAATTTCTTTCTCCAATTAGTTGATGGAGAACTAATAAACTGTTATCATAGAATACTTTCCAACCATCGTTAGAGGAAAAACTAAAATCCCTTAGGCATCACAATACTTCTTAACACTTAATTCACATGATCTCCCTCTGAGTCTATCCTCGAGTCATGAACAACTTATCTATTTTATAGCTAAGAGTCGAGGCTTGGTACTTTTCAGGAAAAGTGAAACTTAATTGCTTGACATCTTACCCTTCAATCTGAGCTTTTTTCTTCTTCTTCTTTTTGTTTCTACAACACCAATACGACTAGAGATACCGTAGTCTGAACTGTACTGCTCTGATAGGCTTTTGTTTCTCCGACTTACAATTCCCCAAGTAAAACGGGTGCCCCTTATCGATGAAATGGAGAGTACCTCCTACAGCTTTAGTTAAACATAATAGGGGTACCCGGTATCAACTTCCCAGACATTTTATGAAGCTATGTTCATTCTCTTTCCTTGTTCTGGGAAAATTCGGAAGAGTTTCCCCTATATTCCTTACTATCCCACAACCTGCACGCAGAAAATACTAGCAATGCCTCACAGGGCCAACATATATATATTAATATCATATCATACTCGTACAAGGCTTTCAATATCATCTCATATCGCAGCCACACAGGTCTTTCAATATCAACCATAATATAGAAATAATAGACTTACCTTGTATGTCCAACTTTAAACTGTATCTGTTGAGCTTTTCTGTCTATTTTTTTCCTTTAGTTTTTGAATTTACATTTCAATTTTACTTTAATACCTTATCCAACAAATATCTTTCATACCTTTACTTTACTTACCTGTGTGCTTCATTACTTCCCATGTCGTCAATTACTTCTTTCTGTTGATGTTGTCCTTCTACTAATGTCCAAGGTTAGTATAAGGAGGTTTCCTATGACTCGGATCTATAGCACGATCTCAGATATAAAAGAAAGGTAATATCCTAAATGTCCCGAGCCTCCTACTTATAGATGTGGCACGCAACACATCGATAATCAAGACTCTACAAGACACGGTCTGCAGACAATCCAAGGATAAACTGCTCTAATACCACTTTTGTCACGACCCAACCCTGTAGGCTGCGACTAGGGTCCGACCTGGACCCCCATATACATACCTATCAGCTGTAGCCAAATTGAACTATGAATAAAGTGATATTACTCACATAACCCCCAATGAGTTAAAAACCTTTTTCGTGTACATGTGGCCTCTTTCATTCGTGTCATATCATGAAAGGGCACACAAGCCGACAAGGCTGCTGTAACATAAAAACATTTACAACGTGTCGTATAGGCACAATCAAAACAAACCCACAACTAACCCACATACATATATCTACAGACCTCTGAGAATAGTAACAATAACATATGGCGGGATATGACCCCTACCGTACCCCTGGACCAATAAATATATACATATTAAATGACCAGTATCAAAAGTTAGGATCCAGAATAGTGGAGCACACCCAATATCGCAGAGTGGAAACCCTAAGCTAGCGAATCTCAAAAATAAACATCTGTACCTATGGGCATGACCGCAGCCCCCCAAAGATGGGGGGTCAGTACGATATATATACTGAATAGATAAAGCATAACATAACATAACTGAGATAACAACTGAAATAGGGATACAGGAAACAAGTATGACAGTTAACAATTCAATATACATGCATCTTATCAAAAAAGGGCATGTATATCATCCTCACGTATCACTCCCGACTCGCTGTGGGACTTAGTGTTACCATATCATCATATACAAAATCATACCCTCGTATATGATATCATTTCATACATTACAAGTGCATCACTATGTCTTCATATGCATGCCTATTTATCATATCCGGCCCTTTAGTGAGGGTCTTGGTGAAAAAGTGGTGTACATATCGTACCGCACCCGACCCGCTATGGGACTCGGTGTCATTATCATATAGTAAAATATACCAAGGAACGTACGGCCTGATCCATATTTTAAAACAATACCGAGAAACGTACGGCCTGATCCATATTTTCCATCATATCATCATGTACATACCCAGCTCGGGATGCGGTGACGAGCAATATCACATACGGCGTCATCAGATGATTCACTTCTTCATATACGGCATTTCATCATCATATACTTCTACATATATATATAGCCGGCCCAGGACTCAGTGAGCGAAGAGTAAAGCTAGGCACGACCGCATTCCCAGCCCCTCTATGGGACTCGGAGGAAGATGGGTTACAGCGTACACGAGTAGATTAGTGAGAAACCATATGCAATTTACATCATTATCATAGACTCGATGAAACAGTCAAGTGAACCGTCACTTGAAGACCAGAGTAGTAATCGTCTTAAGTACCTTTTAAATATCATTAAGGATCATATCAACTGGAGTTTCAGGAATCGTAGACATGTGTCGCGACAAGGTTAAACAGTTTGTGGAAGTAGTGACGTTTGTCATCGTAGAGATCTTAGGAATAGGGTCTTATGCATTCAATTATTATTCATCAGATAGGAGACTTGAGGGTAGTAGCTCAACTACTTTAAGAATTCTAATATCAAGTAATGGATAAAAGTCACAAGTTATACCCGGAGCTTATAATGGGAACTACCTCCGCCTCATATCATATGCCATTGCATTTATCTTAAGACATTCCAAAAGGAAGAAGAGATAGGACTTACATATACTACTATTCATGATCTAGAGGCCTTAAAAGGCAATAACCCAACTATTACAGAGTTTTAACATCACAAAGTGAATAAAGTTTATGAATTACACTTGGAGTCTCACAAGTGGAATTATCCCCACATTTCATATACAAACCATTCATAACTTATACCTAAGACATGCCAAAAGACAAGGAGAATAGCTCTACATACTTATGTCAAAACATACCAAGAGAAAGCTTCACATACCTCTTATGAGTTACTCTTTCTCACGTTCGCCTCGTCTTCCTTTGAACCTATTCAACATGGAAGAAATATGAATATCAACCATCCCTGAATTTTAAGCATCTTAAGTTGCACACGAGTATTCATAGAACTCATTTCCTCACTCATCTTCTCGACTAGTTCTTTAGCTAGTTAAGGAGTTAACAAAAATCGGGCAGCACCTCCCCTATAACATGCCCTATTCAAATTTACAATTAGATCCCTAATCACTACAGCCAACCAACAACAATAACCTGCATCTCATATACAAATAAAACATGGAAACATTACACAACATAAGCTCCAAACAACTTGTTGAAAATTATGATACCAAAATAGGGTTTCTAGTCTTTATTTCACAAAAACTTTAATTATACGAAATGAGGGGTCATGTGGATGAAACCATCAGCCCTCACACCTATTTTCGAATAATTTTAGGCCCTGTAACACACCACCACACACCTACAGCAGCACACCACAAGCACAACACCTTGCTTCGACTATAATTTAACTATAGCGACTCCAATTTAGTTTGTTTCGAATGTCAAGCATATTTATGGGATTTTCATATTTCCAGTCACTTAAATAACGTGTAATAAACTTCATAACAACAGCATAAACTCCAAATTGAAGTAAAATATCTTACCTTACCCGAAATTGGCCAAAATTCGCCAAACTAGCCTCGGAAGTTCCTTGTCGTGCTGAAACTTTAGCGGACTGTTTGTATCGCTTCTTCGCTGTCCCAAATTAAAATTTATTGTTATTAAAAACCATCATATCACTGTGGTATATCTCAAATAATTATTTCGTGGAACAAAATTGGGCCTTACCCCTCTTCTTGCTCAAACTCGTAGGTCCATGTTCTTGCTCTTTAAGTTTTTCCTTCAACTTTCTCTTGTTTGTTCCGAGTATAAAGCTGAATATATGGTTCCATAGGAATCATAAGATACATAAATACACCTCCATGTGTTTAGGAACACCGTATATAATTAATTCACAGAGAAAAATTGGAAACTTACCTTAGTTTCTTGGATGCCGTAGGTACTCTCTTTCTCTCACATTTTCTCTCTTCTTTTGGATTTCTTTTTGGCTGAAAAATGAGTTAAGAGTCATTAACATACAAATATATGTCTCCTCAAGAGGTAACATGTGTCATCCCCTAAGGGTGACACGTGTCCAGCCCCCATTGGGCCAACACATTCATGCAGCCAATTAGGGGCTGCCACATGGCAGTAGAGTCCACCTCCCCCAAGCAGGTGGGTCACCTACTTGACTCCAAGCAGGTGGGTCACCTACTTCTGCATGTAACTTCCCTACGCTGCCACGTGGCGCCTCCTCTTGCTGCCACATGCCATTCTCTCCTCTTCTCGTGGGTTCATAATCTCGTCTCATTTTAAGAGCCCGTGTAATCCTTTCTACGTAAGCTTGGTATGTAATCAAGTGGCTTAGGTATTCAATACTTCTAAATTAGTAGCTTACGTAGGTAAATCGAGTCCTACGACTCGTTACTTGGCCTCCAACTCCTTCCGGGCTCTCCTAGCCCTATTTCCAACCTTCCCTCTCACGGGTGTCACATTCTTCTTTTTTTAGAGTTGTTTGATAGTGTAGTAGATTATACGACTCACTTGATAACTTCTAAGAAGCTTAGGATATATTCTGAGCTCACGAGTGTGGGGTGTAACAAAAATTCTCAAGTTCTTCCAAATTATTTGGTGTTCTCACTCAAGGTATATGGATATTGATTCATTGATTCTTTCATTCATGAAGCCAATCAATTTCTCAAGGTTTTCTATCAAATTATTGTATGGTATTTTATGGGTTTTGTGATCTCTATTCCAATTACATGAATTTTCATTTAAAGTATGATCATGATTCTATTTTGATATAAATTGATGGTCATTGAATTAAATTGAAGAGTTTTTCCATAAATTCTTCTATTTTGATTTTTTGGGTTCATGATGTAAATTATGAGTATTTTGATTTATAATTCTAAAGGATATTATCTATAAGAATTATATATGGCCTGATATAAAGTTTATGATCATGCATATCTTCAAGTAAATTTTATTTTTTTCAAGTCAATTGATCATGCATCCATGTCATACCCTAATTTCAAGTTCAAGCTATGGTCATGAATTTTCAAAGTATGAATTATGACTATGTATTTCCATTATGATCATGAATTATAAGTATGTTTCAAATTATGGTTTTTCATGCAAGTTATGAGGTAAGGTGACTTCGGTCCCTATGTGGTGACCTAAGGCCTAACGATATGAATTATGCAAAAATGATTGTAATGATGAAAGAGAAATTCTCACATTACAAGTATGTTATGAAAATTAACTACTCTATGATTTCAAGCGTATGATCATGACTATGATATATCAAATTATGATCTTATGTTATTTATGAATTCCATGGGATTTTACTTAGCACCGAGTAGACTTGAGGTGGGGGCCCTACCAAAAGCCTTAGTAGCAGTCTCATGTCCCATAAACTACGTGCCACTGTAGGTTGTCTTTATGCCCTAGCTAGTGGATCCACAAATAGTACATGTTCATGATAAGGAGTTTACCTTGGTAAAATAGCCTCCTCCTTCTCGATGTGGGTATCATCAGATTCCATGTTATAGCTCTCATGGTCTTATTGTCGGTTATGGTTCCTATCCCACATATGTATGATCTTTTAAGTATGTTATGATTTTAACTTTATGCTTTTAAATGCTTATGTCAATATGATTTTCTCATGACTTTATGTAGTCCATTTTATCATGTGTTTTACTTGAACTTTGCATTCCATGATTTACGTTGCATGTTACGCCCTCATACATAGTACATTCCAATGTACTAATGCATACTTTTTGCCTACATTGTCTCATAATGTAGGGGTTGAGGTTGAAGATCCTAATCGTCCATGTAATTAGTAGGCGTTCTTATCCGAAGGTGTTGTAGTGAGTCCTCATTGATCAGGGACTAGTTTCAAGTTTGCTATTATTTTCTTTTCAAAAGACATTTGTTTGCATTTTATTTTGAGGGTGAGCTAAGGACATGTATTATCCCCCGCCCATACTCATGTTTAGAGGCATCTAGTTGGACATATGTTTGAGTCTATGTTGTCATAAGACATTTTTAGATTTTTATTCATGATTTAGACTCTCTTATTATGTTCCCGCTTTTATATTTCACCTTATGTATGCTTATGATATGTACAAGAGGCTTGGTTGGAGAAAGTTCGGGGTTTCTATCGCCGTGTTACAATTAGGTCCTAGGTCGGGTCATGACAATAATGGAATTAGGGTCTCCCACATATTTTCTCAACATTGACACATGGAATATCGAGTGAATCATGGTCATTTTCGAAGGCAATTCCAACTCGTACACAACTTTGCCAACTCATTTTAGGATTTTATAAGACTCTACATACCTAGGTCTTAATTTCCCTTTCTTACCAAACCGAACCACACTCTTCATAGGTGAAACCTTCAAATACACCCAATCATTTACATTAAATTCAAGATTCCTTCTTCTAGTGTCAGAATATGACTTTTGATGACTTTGAGTCATCTTCAACCTTTCTCTAATGATCTTCACCTTCTCCAAAGAACCAAGTACCAAATCGAGACCTAACAAGGTCATCTCACCAACTTCAAACCAACCAACCAGGGATCTACATCACCTCTTATACAAAGCCTCAAACGACGCTATCTCAATACTTGAGTGGTAACTATTATTGTAAGAAAATTCAATGAGCAATAGGTAATCATCCCAACTCCCTTTGAACTTCAACATACAAGCCCTTAACATATCCTCTAGGTTTTAAATTTTTCTTTCGGCTTGCCCATCGATTTGAGGATGGAATATGGTGCTTAACTTTACTTTAGTACTGAGGCCCTTTTGGAATGACATCCAAAATTCCAAAGTGAATTGAACACCATGATCCGAAATGATTGACAATGGCAGACCATTTATTATTACCAACTCCCAAATATACAACTCTGCACAATCTTCAGCCCTATAAGAAGCCTTAACGGGTAGGAAGTGAGCCAACTTAGTCATTCTATCAATAATCACTCAAATAGAATCATATCATTTCCGAGTGTGAGACAAACCCACTATAAAATCCATATTTATATCTTCCCATTTTCAAATAGGGATTTTAATATCTTGGGCTAGACCACTCGGCCCTTGATGTTCGGCCTTCACTTGTTGGCAATTCGTGCATTTGGACACGAATCGTGCTTTATACTTCTTCATGTCACCCCACTAATATAACTCTTTCAAGTCTCGATACACTTTCGTTGAACCAGGGTGAATGGAGTATGTAGAATTATGTGCCTCCATCAAGATCAAACTCCTTAGGCCATCCACATCCAGAACACATAACCTATCTTGGTAATATAACACCACATATTCCCCTTGTAAAAAGACCTCTACCTTCTTTTCATTCACCAACTTCTTTCACTTGAAAAGTGTCGAGTCAAGGTCTTATTGTGACTTGACATCCACTACTAAAGAGAATTCAGACCCATTTTAGACAATATACCACCATCATTGGTACCGCGCAACTTCACCCCTAATCTAGCTAATCGGTGAACATCTTTCACCAACTCCCTTTGTCCTTGATCAACACTTCCCATAGACACTCTACTACATGCATCCGCAACCACATTGGCTTTACTTGGATGATAATGCACACTCATGTCATAGTCCTTGAGGAGCTCTAGCTATCTTCTTTGTCTTAGATTGAGGCCCTTTTGGGTGAACACATATTGAAGGATTTTATGATTAGTATACACATCCACATGTACCCCATAGAGGTAGTGCTGCCAAATTTTCAAAATAAGAACGACGTCTGCCAACTCAATATCATGGGTAGGGTAGTTATGCTTAAAATTTGATGAGGATCCTCAAGAGTTCACTAATAAGGTCTACAAAATAGTGAGTATTATGGGGATTACTTTGGAAGAAAAAGCGGAGTTGGCGGCTTAACAACTTAAGAGTGTTTCTCAAATATGGTACACTCAATGGAAGTTGGAAAGGGTGGATAAAGGTCCTATTAAATGGAATGCTTTCAAACTTGCTTTCCTTGATCACTTTTTCTCTCTTGAGTTAAGGGAGGCTAAAGTGTTGGAGTTCATAAATCTCCGACAAGGCCATATGGGGATGAGGGACTATGCCCTCAAGTTTACTAAGCTATCCAAGTATGCTCCTTCAATAGTTGCTGATCCACGGGCCCGAATGAGTAAATTCATATCGGGGGTGTCCGACTTGGTTTCTAAGGAATGTCGCACTGCTATGCTTGTTAAGGAGATGGACATATCTCGGCTCATGAATTTTGCCAAACTAATTGAGGGAGAAAAGCTCAAGGTAATAAGGATGAGGGATTCTAAGAGGGCTCGATATGAAGGTGGGTTCTCCAATACAAGGACTATTGGTAGAAGTAGACGCTCTCATCAAGGAAAAAGCTAGGGGAAGAAGTTTTCTAAGGATAGAGGTCCATACCCTAAAGCTTAAGGTGAAGGAGATGTAAATGCTAGTAACCCTTCTCTTCCAAAAGGTGAAAAGTATGGAAGGAATTATGGAGGAAAGTGCTTGATTGGAGTGGATGCTTGTTATAGATGTGGAAAGATGGGCCATAAGAGATACGAGTACCCTCTTGTAGCCAACAAGGGTGGAGATGGTCGTCCTATAGGAGGCCAATTGTAATAAGGCACCCAAGCTCAACCTAAGGGTGGCCAACGCAACAACCACTTCTATGCTCTTCATGCAAGGCAAAAGGTTGATGAGTCTCCGATGTGGTCACGGGTATGTTACGAGTCTTTAACTTTAATGTATATGCATTTCTTGATCCGAGTGCCAACTTGTCTTTTGTTACTCCTTACATTGTTATGAGTTTTGATGTGTGTCTCAAAGTGTTAATAGAACCTTTCTCGATTTATACTCCCATTGGTGGTTCGATATTAGCCAAGAGAGCTTATAGAAATTGTCTTATATGGGTCTTGCACAAAGTTATTCCATGTGACCTTGTTGAAATTGATATGACTGATTTTGATACCATTCTTGGTATGGATTGGTTACATACCGCTTATGCATCTATATATTGTAGAACTCATGTGGTTAAGTTTCACTTCCCTAACGAGCCTATTCTTGAATGGAAGGGAAATGATTCAGTGGTTAAGGGTCGATTCATCTCATGTATTAAGGCTCAAAATATAATTTCCAAAGGGTGCATTTATCATATTGTGCTAGTTAGGGACATTGATTCCAAAACTTCTACTCTTGAGTTGATCCCTATAGTTAATGAGTTCTCCGACGTATCTCCCAATAATTTGCCCAATATTCCTCCTGAAAGAGAGATTGACTTTGGCATAGATCTCCTTCTCGATACCTAACCTATCTTTATTCCTCCTTACCGTATGGCGCCGGCAGAACTTAAGGAGTTGAAAGAACAATTTGAGTATTTGTTGGACAAGGGTTTTATAAGACCAAGTATTTTACCTTGAGATGCTCCCGTGTTATTTGTTAGGAAGAAAGATGGATTACTCCGAATGTGTATAGACTACCGATAATTAAATAAGTTCACTATAAAGAACCAATATCCAATCCCAAGGATAGATGACTTGTTTGATCAATTACAAGGAGCAAGCTATTTTTCTAAGATTGACCTCTGTTCTGATTATCATCAATTGAGGGTAAGGGAGTGTGATATTCTCAAGATAGCCTTTCGGACAAGGTATGGTCATTTTGAATTTGTAGTAATGTTGTTTGGGCTGACAAATGCTCTTGTTATATTCATGGATTTGATGAATCGCATTTTCAAACTATATTTAGAGATGTTTGTAAGTGGTGTTTATTGATGATATCTTCATTTACTCTCGAAATGAGGAAGATCATATGATTCACTTGAGGATTGTGTTGCAAACATTGAAGGAAACAAAACTATTCGCCAAATTTAGTAAGTGCGAATTTTGGCTAAGAGAGGTTGCATTTCTTGGCCATGTGGTGTGTCCGATGATGGGATTAAAGTAGATCTAAAGAAAATGGAGAAAGTTAAAAATTGGCCTAGACCATTATCTCCTTCAGACACTAGAAGCTTTTTGGGCTTAGTCGAATACTATAGAAGGTCTGTTGAAGGGTTATTATCTATTTCTTCGCCTTTAACTAAGTTGACACAAAAGAAGGCAAAATTTCAATGGTCGGAAGAATGTGAGAAAAGTTTCCAAATATTGAAAGATCGTCTTACGTTAGCTTCTATTTTGACATTGCCCGAAGGTTCAGATGGGTTTGTTGTTTATTGTGATGTTTCACGTGTTGGTTTGGGTTATGTCTTGATGCAACACGGTAAGGTTATAGCCTATGCCTCTAGGCAACTTAAAGTACATGAAAGAAACTATCCAACTCATGATCTTAAACTTGTGGCGGTTGTGTTTGCATTAAAAATTTGGCGTGATTATCTTTATGGGGTTCATGTCCATGTTGATGTGTTTACCGACCACAGAAGCTTACAATATGTGTTTAGTCAAAAGGATTTAAACCTTACACAAAGGAGGGGGCTTTAACTCCTAAAATATTATGACATGAGCGTCTTCTACCATCCAGATAAGGCAAATGTTGTAGCCGATGCTCTTAATCGGTTGCCTATGGGTAGTGTCGCACATGTTGAGGAAGGTAAAAGGGAATTGGTTAAAGAGGTCCATAGAGTGGCACATTTAGGTGTGCATTTGGTTGATTCCAATGATGTAGGCGTTCTTATACATAATGTTTTAGAATCGTCTCTTGCGGCAGAAGTCAAGGCCAAGCAAGACAATGATCCAACTTTGGTCAAATTGAAGAAGTTGGTTTCCGAAAAGTCCATTGAGGCTTTCTCCCTAGGAAAAGATGGGGTACTACGTTACCAAGGTCAATTGTGTGTTCTAAATATTGATGGAATAAGAGAGTTGATATTGAATGAGGCCCATAGTTCTCGGTATTCAATTAATTTGGGATCCACCAAGATATATCGTGACTTGGGGGAAGTGTATTGGTTGAATGGAATGAAGAAGGACATAGCGGAATTCGTGTCCACGTATCCTAATTGCCAACAAGTGAAAGTTGAACATCAAAGGCCGGACTCAAGAAATCAAAATTCCTACATGGAAGTGGGAAGATGTTAATATGGATAATGTCATGGATTTGCCTCGTACTAGAAAACAATAAGATTCTATTTGGGTCATTATGTACCGAATGACCAAATCGGTGCATTTTCTATTGATCAAAACGTCTTATGGTGCCGAACACTATACTAAGTTGTACATTCGTAAAATTGTAAAACTTCATGGTGTTCCTTTTTCAATTATATCGAATAGAGGTACTCAATTTAGTTCAAATTTTTGGAAGTCATTTCAAAAAGTTCTTGGCACTAAAGTTAGGCTAAGTACCGCTTTTCATCCTCAAACCGATGGGAAAGACAAGAGAACAATTCAAACCTTGGAGGATATGTTAAGGACATGTGTAATTGACCTTAGAGGAAGTTGGGATGACCATTTTCCATTGATCAAGTTTTCTTATAATAATAGTTATCGCTCTAACATCCAAATGGCTCCTTTTGAAGCCTTATACAGGAGAAGATGTAGGTCTCCGGTGGGGTGGTTTGAAGTTCGTGAGATGGAATTGATTGGTCTATATTTGGTAATTGATGCAATGGATAAGTAAGGCTCATAATAGAAAGATTGAAAATGGCTCAAAGTCATCAAAAGTCCCATTCGGACACTAGGAGGAGAGATCTTGAATTTGATCTAGATGACATGGTGATTTGAAAACTTCACCTAGAAAAGGGGTAATGCGGTTTGGTAAGAAAATGAAGTTGAGCCCTAGATATATAGGACCATATAGGATATTGAAGCACATTGGCAAGGTAGCATATGAGTTAGACTTGCCACTTGAGTTGGCTTTGGTTCATCTGGTATTTTATGTGTCGATGTTGAGGAAGTTTGTGGGTGATCTAAATTCTATTGTGCCAATAGACAACATGAGTATTAAAGAGAATTTGACTAATGAAGAGGTCCCGATTGAGGTTTTAGACCGCCAAATGAATAGACTGAGAAATAAAAATGTCGCATCTGTCAAAGTGTTGTGGAGGAATCAACAAGTAGAGAGTGCTACGTGGAAAGCAGAATCGGACATGATGAAGCGATATCCTTATCTCTTTTCTTTCACTCAAGCCTAAAGTTACTAAGTTTCTCATGATCTAATCGATTAAACTTCTATGTTTTAGTTCCATATGTCATTCATATGCATGCATTGTTCATGAAAATGATTTCTCTCAAGGACTATATTTTACTTTAAGTATGAAGTTTACACGTTCTATGCATTTTTCAAAGTATCCTCATGTCCATGTCAGGTTTCTAATTCTTTTTCCATGTCTTTTCTGTATTAGTTGAATCTCATTCAAGGACGAAGGTTCCCAAGGAGGAGATATTGTAACATCTCTCAAAAATTCCCACAAAATACCATAAGAATGTCTTGGAAATAGACCGCTTATTTAACGCATTATCCTTAATCTCTTTTGAAAATACAAATTCAAAATATTGATCGGGAGGTCAAAACCTATGGGGAAATGGTCTTGATGTATTTTTAGGACTCGTAGATCGGAAGAAGTATTTTTGAAGAATCCACAAAATAGTGTGGTCCACGACAGGACTGCGTCGCGGACTTGGGAAGAAGTTCCGGCTGAGTTGGTCATAACGAGACCACGTCGCAGACCTGGGAAGGTTTTCTGGCCGAATTTAGAATTTTTTTAAGGGCGTTTTAGAGTTTCCCCTAATTATTAGTTAATGAACATAGACGTTTTTAGAATCTAATTCAACTCTATAAATTAACCTAAACCTCTAATTCTATTTATTCTTCTACAATTCATCTATTAAATATTTCTCTCTCTACAAAAAGGCTTTCAAGGGTTTTCATTGAAGACTTCAAGCAAATTCACTTAATTTCTCCATTAAAATTCTCAAATTCTTCCAAATTAATTGATTTTATCACTCAAGATATGTGGGTATAGATTCATTGATCCTTTCATCCATGAAGCCCAATCAATTTCTCAAGGTTTTCTATCAAATTAAAGTATGATATTTTATGAGTTATATGATCTCTATTCCCGTTGCATGAATTTTGATTTAAAGTATGATCATGATTCTATTTTGATATAAATTGATGGTTATTGATTTAAATTGAAGAGTTTTTTTATAAATTCTTCTATTTAGATTTTTAGAGTTCATGATGTAAATTATGAGTATTTTGATTTATAATTCTAAAGGATATTATCTATAAGAATTATATATGGGCTGATATAAAGTTTATGATCATGCATATCTTCAAGTAAATTTCATGATTTTCAAGTCAATTGATCATACATCCATGTCATACCCTAATTTCAAATCCAAGCTATGGTCATGAATTTTCAAAGTATGAATTATGACTATGTATTTCCATTATTATCATGAATTATAAGTATGTTTCAAATTATGATTTTTCATGCAAGTTACGAGGTAAGGTGACTTAGGACCCTATGTGGTGATCTAAGGCCTAACGGTATGAATTATGCAAAAATAATTGTAATGATGATAGGACAATTCTCACATTACATGTTATGAAAATAAGCTACTTTATGATTACAAGCCTATGATCATGACTATGATATATAAAATTATGATCTTATGTTATTTATGAATTCTATGGGATTTTACTTAGCACCGAGTGGACTTGAGGTGGGGGCCCTACCAAAAGCCTTAGTAGCAATCTCATATCCCATAAACTACGTGCCACCATAGGTTGCCTTTATGGCCTAGCTAGTAGATCCACAAATAGCATATGTTAATGATTAGGAGTCTACCTTGGCAAAGTAGCCTCCTACTTCTCGATGTGGGTATCATCAGATTCCATGTTATAGCTCGCATGATCTTATTATCGGTTATGGTTCCTATCCCAAATATTATGATCTTTTAAGTATGTTATGATTTTGAATTTATGCTTTTAAATGCTTTGGTCAATATAATTTTCTCACGACTTTATGTATTCCATTTTATCATGTGTTTTAGTAGACCTTTGCATTCCATGATTTATGTTGCATGTCACGCCCTCATACTTAGTACATTACAATGTACTAATGATACTTTTTGCCTATATTATCTCATAATGTAGGGGTTGAGGTTGAAGATCCTAATTGTCCATGTAATTAGTAGGCGTTCCTATCCGAAGGTGTTGTGGTCAGTACCATGATCTGAAATGATTGACAATGGCACACCATGCAATATCACCAACTCCCGAATATACAACTCTGCATAATCTTCGACCCTATAGGAAGTCTTAATCGGTAGGAAGTGAGACGACTTAGTCATTCTATCAATAATCACCCAAATAGAATCATATCACTTTCGAGTGTGAGGAAAACCCACTACTAAATCCATATTCACATCTTCCCATTTCCAAGTAGGGATTTCAATATCTTGGGCTAGACCACCCGGCATTTGATGTTTGGCCTTCACTTGTTGGCAATTCGGGCAGTTGGACATGAACCTTGCTATATACTTCTTCATGTCACCCCACCAATATAACTCTTTCAAGTCTCGATATATTTTTGTTGAATCGGGGTGAATGTAGTATGCAGAATTATGTGCCTCTTTCAAGATCAAACTCCTTAGGCCATCCACATCCGAAATACATAACCTATCTTGGTAATATAACACCCAATCTTCCCCTTATGAAAAGACCTCTACGTTCTTTTCCTTCAGCAACTTCTTTAACTTGACAAGTGTCGAGTCAACGTCTTGTTGCGACTTGACATCCACTACCAAAGAGGATTCAGACCCATTTTGTACAACATACCACCATCATCAGTACCGCGCAACTTCACCCCTAATCTAGCCAACCGGTGAACATCTTTTACCAACTCTCTCTTTCCCTGATCAACATGGGTCACACTTTCCATAGACACTCTACTACGTGCATCCGCAACCACATTGGTTTTACTCGGATGATAATTGACACTCATGTCATAGTCCTTGAGGAGCTCTAGCCACCTTTTTTCACTTAGATTGAGGTCCTTTTGGGTGAACACATATTGAAGGCTTTTATGATTGGTATACACAATACATGTACCCCATAGAGGTACTGCTGCCAAATTTTCAAAGAAAAAACCACGGCCGCCAACTCAATATCATGGGTAGGGTAGTTATGCTCATGCACTTTTAATTGCCTAGAAGCATACGCTCTGACCTTACTATTTTGTAATAAGACACAACCCAAACAAATCTTAGAAGCATCACAATAAACCATAAACCCTTCTAATCCCTCCAGTAGAGTCAAAATAGGAGTAGAGGTAAGTCGATCTTTCAAAGTTCAGAAACTCCTTTCATATGAATTTTGCCTTCTTTTGAGTCAACTTTTTCATAGGAGATGAGATAGAAGAAAACCCTTTAAAGAATCTTCTATAGTAATCGGCTAGATCCAAGAAGCTCCTAATGTCCAAAGGAGACAATGGTCTAGAACAATTCTTTACCGCCTCTGTTTTCTTAGGATCCATCTTAACCCCCTCACCGAACACATTATGACCGAGAATGGCCACCTCCTTCAACCAAAACTCACACTTGATAAATTTTGCAAAGAATTGCCTATCCCTCAACATTAGGTGCACAATCCTCAAATGATCCTTATATTCTTCCTCACTCCGAGAGTAGATTAAAATATAATCAATATAAACCACAACAAAGGTATCAAGGTAGGATTTGAACACCGTATTAATTAGGCCGATGGATACCGCCGATGCATTCGTCAACCCAAAACTCATTACCACAAACTTGAAATGACCATACCTTATCTGGAATATTGTCTTGGGAATGTCATACTCCCTCACCCTTAGTTGGTGATAGCCGGACCGAAGGTTGATCTTAGAGAAGTGAATTGCCCCTTGAAATTGATCAAACAAATGATCTATTTGAGGAAGTGGATACTTGTTCTTAATAGTTACCTTATTCAATTGTCGGTAGTCTATGACCATTCAAAATGACCCATCTTTCTTTCATACAAATAGAATGGGGGCACCCCACAATGAAATACTTGGCCTGATGAACCCCTTTTATAACAAATCCTTTAATTATTCATTTTACTCCTTCAATTCCCATCGGGGCCATTCGGTAAGGAGGAATAGAGATAGATTGAGTATCGGGGAGGAGATCGATACCAAAATCAACATCCCTTTTGGGAGGGAAATCGGGAGGATCATCGGAAAAGACATCGGGAAACTCATTGACTATGGGGACCAACTCAAGAGGAGGACTTTTGGAGAAGACATCCCTAACTCTCACTATGTGGTAAATACAACCCTTAGCAATCAATTTTCGAGCCTTGAGACAAGAAATAAATCTACTCTTCACCACTGAATCACGACCCTCCCATTCAAGAATGGACTCATTTGGGATTGAAAAATTGACTTGATGAGTCCTACAATCTATGGAAGAATAAGATGCATGTAACCAATTTATCCTAAGTATGACATCGAAATCTACCATGTGAAGATCTATAAGATCACAAGGAAAGACTTTATGCAAGATGGACATGGAACAACCCTTATAGACCTTTCTAGCCATAACCGACTCACCCATGGGGGTAGACACCAAATAAGTCTCGACTAATATTTCGGGCAATATATCAAACCTATTACCTAAGAATGGAGTAACAAATAAAAATTTTGCACCGTGATCCAAAAATGCATACACATCAAAAGTAAGACCTTTAACATACCGGTAACAACATTTGGTACTTCCTCAACCTTTTGCCTACCATGCAAAGCATAGAAATGGTTGGTGTGTTTGGCCACCTCCTTGAGCTTGTTGGCCATAAGAAACTTGGTTGTGAGGCCTATTACAACCACCACCTCTACAATCCTTAGCATGGTGACCCGATTCATCGCACTTGAAACATGCATTTGAGCCCATCAAACACTCTCCAATGTGGGTCCTCCCACACTTCTTACATGGGTTAAAATCTTGGGCACCAACATTCTCTCTTGGGACTATTTGGTTGGGACCTTTGTCCTTGTTGAACTTGGGAGGAGGAGTATTGGTTGAACCTTGTCCCATAAACCGTTGCCAACCTTGAACTTTGCCATTGCTTCCATAACCAGACTTTTGAGGGTTCGACCCTCCACCATCCACTCTAGCTTTCCTGAACACTCTAGACCTCTCCTTCAACTTCTCATCTTTGATTTTTTCGGCATAAGTCATTAACCAGTAGATGTCCATCTCCTTGACCAACATGGCTGTTTTGCATTCCTTAGACACCAAGCTTGAGACGCCTCCTTGCTCGAGGGTCGTAGACCATAAAGGGGGCATACTTGGACGGTTTTGTGAACTTGAGGGCATACTCCCTTGGCGGAGGTTGATGAACTCTTGGATTTTGGCCTCCCTAAGGTCCAACAGGAATAAATGATCTAGGAAAGCATTTTTGAACTCTTCCCATTCTATCGGCCCCCTTTATTCATTCCTATCAACAATACATTGGTCATACCACACTCGAGCCACTCCTTTTAGTTGGTAAGTCACTAGTGCAGCCTTTTCATTCGGTGGCATACCCATGATAGCCATAATTTAGTATGCCTTATCGATAACTCTATAGGGTCCTCATCTAGCTTTGAACCATTGAACTCAGGCGGATTCATCCTTTGAAATCCCAAATTCGAGAGGCTAAATTTTTCACTTTAGGAGGAGGGATACCTTGATGCCCTTGGTGGGCTATAACTTGAGCCAATAATGCAATGATGTTGCGGAACTCGGCATGAGTTACCCTTTCCTCATGATGTGGGATATCTGGAACCGGAGGAGCTTGGTCCTCATTGTCAACCCGTACTCTTGGAGGTGCTCTTCCATAAGGCATTATCAAAAGAACATAAAATTAGTTGTTAGTTAGGGGAAAACTTAAGACACTCTAGGGCACAATATGAATTGAAAGAAGTGAAGACCTTCTTGACCGTTTCATAGTCTCCTATTCATAGTTATGGCATGCTTCACAACCATGAATAAGACCCTATTTAATGAGTTATATTGGACTCTGAGGACCATTTCAAAACCTTGGGCTCCGATACGAAGTTTTTCATGACCCAAACCTAGGGCCTAGACGTGACACGGTATGTGAGACACATGGGGGTACCTCACCCAAGCCTCTTAGCATTGATTAAGCATATCATTTGTAATGATAAATAAATTAAGCAGAAACATAAGGGACATAAGGACTAAGGACCTTCACATTAATAAGAGTCAAGGACATCATAACGTCCTTTACTATTTCCAACAATACCTTCTACATTAAAACTTGGCGAGGGATAAGACATGTCCCTAGCTCACCCTCAAGGTTAAGTCAAAAATACCAAACCTAATTTAAATTTCTAAACATAACATAAGCTAGATAAGACATGAGTGTCATTCCCAAAATAGGAGAACTCACCAAAGTGGTAGCCCTCAATGCTCAACTTAGCCACGGAAGGAGAGTGTGGAGCGACGCCGATCCCTATATGGTGATATCATATAGGCAAAAGTATGCATTAGTACTTTGAATGTACTAAGTATGTGAGTATGCTATGAAATGAAGAACATAACAGAGAGACATGTATAGGAAATATGCATAAGTGAATGCATGCATGATAAATAATCATGTGAATCCTTAAAGCATTTATTTTTATGTGGAAGCGATCATAACCGACATTTAAAACTATGCGAGCTATTACATAGAATCCAACATATCCCCCTAAGTTAGTATAAGGAGACTACTTGCCAGGTAGAACTCCGATCAACTTTAAACATTCTTTAACTTTAAGTTTAAGGGCTAATCGTGGATCCACTTGCCTAAAATAGCCGACAAGGGCCCCTATGGTGGCACATAGCTAATGCAACATGAGACTTTACCTAAGGACTCCTTAAGTCGAGCCCCCATCTACATGCTACATTCAGTGCTAGGTCAAGTCCCACAGAATAACATTTAAACATTAATATAACATAAGCATTATATAACTTTAACATTAAAACATCAATCGGTGCAATAGCTTATTAAAACCTTTTATTTGATTCAATATGAGAATTGTCCTTTTACATTCAAACCTTTCTTTGGCTAAGAAGCCCTTCATTAATCAATCATTTTATAAAGAATCCCTTTCATAAGCATTTACTTCATAACATTCATTTGGAGTCAAACTTCATTTTACCTTTTCTTTATCATAAGAAACTAGGTGGGTTCATTGCGTAAAAACCTTTTAATTCCTTTAAAAAATTCTTTCATGCATGAGAGTAATGTAAATGCATAAAATACACATTTTTAAAGCAACCCACCATATATGTCTTAAAACTCTTTTAAAAGCCTTCATATAGGAACTTTAATAACATCATAACTTCATGAAATCAAGAGTCAAGATACATCAATATATGTAAGGAGACTTCAAATATAACATAATATATGCATTTAAAGTCATCATGTAAAAGCCCATAAGATTTCATCATTTAAAAATTAAAAAGCTAGTTTGAAAAAATATTTGGGCTCCATGGGTGGAAAAACCCATGGATGAAAACCCACATACCTTGGGGGATGAAACCCTTAATGCAAAACTTTTAGAAGAATGAAGGCTTTACGTTCTTGGAGTGAAGCTCTAGAATCTTTCTTGAAGATGGAGGAAGACTTGAGAGCACTTGGGAGATTAGGGTTTTTGTTCTTAGAGTGTGAGTGAGAGTGAATGAGTTTAGAAAGACTTAGGGGTCTCTTAGATAGGTGAAATATACCTTTAAAACGAACTCACTTTGTGTTAAACCACAGGAAAAGATGAAAATGCCCCTTTAAAAAATCTATCCGGAAGAGACATCACAGGGCCCTTCACGGTCCGTGGTGATCATCACTGCCACTTCCCAAGCCTAGGGCCTAAACGTGACATGACGAATGAGGAACCCAAAATTATGTCAAACAAGCCTCTTAACATTCTTTTATCCGTTCATAGGTAATGACAATAAATAAACAAGTGGAAATCATAATAGTAAATCTTCAACTTATATATGTCCAACAATACCTCTAATTTTTATATTTAATGGGGCTAAGATAAGTTCCTAGCTCACCCTCAATCATAATAGTAAGAAATGTCATAGTAAGTATCTAAAGATCTCAACATATCATAAGCTAGAAAGACAAAGGAGTATTGTTCCCGGAATATGGGAACTCACCAAAAGTATCCTTCAAATGAAATCTCAACTAGCCACGTGGAGGAGAATGAGGAGAAGCACCGGTCCCTATATGGTGATATCATGAAGGCAAAAGAGTATGCATTAGTACTTTGAATGTAATAAGTATGTAGGCATGCATTACAAAGTAAAACATTTAAGACATTTATAAGGTAAAGTACATAAATTAGTGCATGCATGAGTAATCAGTAGATATCATTTAAATCATACATATGTGGATATATACATGAGTAATCATGTAAATAGCATTTGAAACATTCATTTGTGGGAAGTTGACTATAACCGATATTAAGACCATGTGAGCTATTACATAGAATCCAACATAACCCCCTACGTTGGCTGAGGAGTCTACTTTTCTAGGGTAGAACTCCATCAATTTTACATTCATTCTTTATCTTTAACTTCAAGGGATTTCATAGATCCATTAGCCTAAGCCTACAAGGACTCCTATGTTGGTACATAGTTAATGAGACAAGGGGTTGCTACTAGGATTTCCTTACTGAATCGCACCCCAATGCCCCATTCGGTGTTAAATCAAACCCACATAATAGTTTAATACTTCAAAATATTCATAGCATATAGCTTGAAAATTCAAAACATCATATTCGGTGGAATAGCTCATTAAAACATTTGGTGATTCAAATATGCAAGAATTGTCCATATTGCATAAAAAATTCATCATTCATAGTGTTTTATCATTCTCTTATTTTATAAGACTTCCTTCTTATCATAGACATTGCTTTCATAAATATTTATTTGGAGTCAAAATTTTCAAGTCAAACTTCATTGAAAATATTGTAAAACTAGATGGGTTTAATTCACTTCAACTTTCAAACATGTATGTAAATGAAATTATGCATAAATACTTTGAAATTCATTAACTAAAAATCATGCTTTAAACAATCCACCATGAATTTCAAAAACCTTTAAAGAGATAAATAGAGAAATTACTTGCAAACCATCAATTTATACATATAAAATTATTTTGCATCAAAATAGACTAATAATCGTTAGTTTAACCATGATTCACGCTATTAGGTAGAAATAAAAATTAACCATAAAAAAATCTTACTTGAAATCAAGAACTAAAACTACACTACTAAGAACTAAAACTATATTTTGAGAAAGAGTAAAGAAGTGTATAGAGAGAAGAGTTGCTTGATAAAGCTTGATGAACAAAATAATAAAATAAGGTGGGTATTATAGGTGTGAAGGAGGGACCTAACAATAATTAAAATAATTATAAAGAAAAATCTGAAAATTCAATGAAAGATTGTGATGTCATGGGTGATGTCAAATGGAGGACTATTGATGTCATGGGTGATGTCAAATGGATCTAGATTTTTCTATGGTTGGTGAGATGAATATTCTTTTAATGGAATACCCTTTTTCGGAGCTGCGTTTGAACAAAATAACTTCCTTATTAGGAATTGGTGTCCTCATATGAATTACTTCTCTAGAAGTCTACTTTCATGTCGTTCAAGAATCAACCAAATACTCTATTTCATCACAACACTATGTATTGCAAAAATTAATTTATTTGACCTACTTAACCTCTAAAACTTAAAATATAGTCGTACAAAAGTTGTAGATAATGATGTTGGAGTTATTCAAAAATTTAAATCGTCTAATGTAGACCATTCTATAAAAATTTATGCCCAAAATACAGAAGCTGTATTATTTTAATCAAGAATTGGAACACCATATACAACTTTTTTAGGGAGTGTTACATTATCTTCCCCTTGGAAACATTCTTCCTCGAATGAGGCAAGACTTAGCTTGAGTAGAGTAGAGTGTAAACCAAAAACCCATCATTAATGCAATAGTGCAATTTAAAATATCGTTGGAAACACATTTCATAATTTTGCAAGCATATGAAAAGAAAAGTTAAAATGGAACTAGTATCACCCACACATTTCCTCAACATAGACACATGAAACACCTGGTAAACCATGGCCATTTCCAATGGAAACTCCAACTCATACGCAACCTTGACAAATGTCTCACGATTCTATAAGGCCCTACATACCTAGGGATAAATTTTCCTTTCTTACCAAACCGAACCACACCTTCATGGGTGAAACCTTCAGATACATCCAATCATCCACATTAAACTCAAGATCCCTTCTTCTAGTGTCGAAATAGGACTTTTAACGACTTTGAGCCGTATTCAACCTTTTTTTAATGATCTTCACCTTCTCTAAAGAATCAATTACCAAATCGGGGCCCAACAAAGTCATCTCACCTACTTCTGTTACACCCCACATCTTTGAACTCGGAACGTTCCTTAAGTTACTTAGAAGCTAGTATGTGAGCTACTTAAGTTACGACCCTATTGAACAACTCTAAGAAGGGAGAATGTGACATCCCATGGTAGGGAATGTTGGAAATAGGGTCAAGAGGAGTCGGAAGGAGTTGGAGGCCAAGTAACGGGTCATAGGACTCGACTTACCTACGTAAACTAGTAAGTTAGAAGTCTTACATACGTGAGTTACTTGATTACATACCAAGCTTGCGTAGCAAGGGTTTCATAGGCTCTTGAAGTGAGACGAGCTTACGAACGAGATTACGAACCCACGAGAAAGGAAAACAAAATTCGCGGGGCAGCCAATGGGAGGGTGACATGTGGCAGCACCTAAGCAAGCAGGTGACCCACCTGCTTGGGGAGGTGGGCCCCACTGCCACGTGGCAGCCCTTCCTTGATGGCATGGATCCGTGGCCCAATAGGGGCTGGACATGTGTCCCCCTTAGGGGATGACACGTGTCACCACCTGGGACCACCTAAATATATGTATATATGACTAATGGCTTCAGTTCTGATCCAAAAAAATGAGCAGCAACAAAGGAAAACAAACCCTAGGGCTAAGGAGAAAATTGCGACGGCTTGGGAGAAAAATAAGGTAAGTCCCGATTTTATTCCATAAATTAATTATATAGCATATACCACGATGATATGGAAGTATTAGTAGAGTAAAATTAGAGTTTGGTGCAGCCAAAAAATGGACAGCAAGCTGCCACGATTATTCAGCACATTAAAAAAAATTCTGAGGCGCGATTTCGGCGAGTTCTAGCTAATTTTGGGAAAGGTAAGTTCTTACCCTCTAATTTGAAGTTTATGATGTTAAATTAGGGTGTATTACACACCTTAGGGTCTGCTGGAAGTTGGGGAAAAGGTTTGAAAAGTTCGGCGTTCGAAATAAAAGAATTTGGAATCGCTATAGTTAAATTGTTGTCGAAAAAAGGTGTTATGCGCGTGGGGGCTGCTGCTGGTTGTGTTGTGGTGTGTTGCAGGGTCTAAAAGTTATCTAAATGAGGTGGGGGAGCTTCTGGTTTCAGCCACACGACCCTACGCTTTGCAATTAAAGGATTCGCGAAAGAAAGATTAAAAACCCTAGTTTTGGTATCTTAGTTTCGAGTGAATTGTTGGGGGGTTTATATTGTGTAATTTTGTCTTAATATGTATATGTATGAGCTTCTGGTTGTATTTTTGGTTGGCTGCAGGTGCTAAGGACATGGTTGGGAATTCGGATAGGGCACATTATAGGGGAGGTGCTGTCCGATTTCCGTTAACGCCTTAACTAGTTAAGGAACTAGTGGAAAAGGCGAGCGAAGGGATGAATGTTATGAATACTCGTGGGTAGTCTAAGTTGCTGAAAAGTCCAAGGTTGTTAATACTTACATTACTTCCATGTTAAATAGGTTTCGAGGACAACGACGTGGACATGATTAAGAGAAGTCCATACGAGGTATGTGAAGCTTTCTTTTGGCGTGTTTTTGGAATAAGTATGTAGAGCTATTCTTCTTTTCTTTTTACATGTCTTATCTATAAGTTATAAATGATATGTATATGATATTTGGGATTCAATCCATTCGTAAAGCCCTGAGTATGAGTCGAGACCCTCGTTTACTTCGTGATATCAGAACACCTGCAATAGCAGAGTCATTGCCTTTAAGTCTTTTATGTGATGAAAAGTAGTACATGTAAAGCCTCTTTTTTCATTCTTTTAGGATGACTTAACCTTTAAATGAAATGATATATGATATGGGTTTAGAGGTAATTCCATTTATGAACTCTGAGTGTAACTCGTGACTTGTAGTCACATCTGACTATTTAGAGTCTGAAAGTAGTCGAGCCATTATTCTCGAGCCTGCTATATAGTGAATAGTAAGTTGAGATACAAGCTCCTTTTCTTAAAGGCTCTGAAACGAGAAATGTCTCTGATTGCATAACTGTGTCTCTGATTGCATAACTATGTCTTTGAGTGCATAAACCATGTTTCTGATTGCATAAGCTATGTGGCATTGTCTTGATGCATGTCTGTGATTCCTGAGGCCCCAACCGATGTCAGCCTAATGACATCTAAAGGGCACTTCGGATAAGTACCTTCCTAGTCTTCAGGTGACGGTTCACTTGACAGTTTCATCGAGTCTCAGATAATGACTTAGTTGCATATGGTTTCTCACTACTCTACTCGTGTATACTGTAACCCATTCTTCCTCGAGTCTCACGATGTGAAGGGAACGTTATCGTGCACAGTTCTACTACTTCTTTCACCGCGTCTCGGGCCGGATGTGTATAGTTCTATGCACGAGGAGATGATGCCGTACGTGAGGTATGATATATGTTATATGTTATGAAGATACGATTATTCAGTGAGTTCCGGGCCGGCTGTAATGTGATAGTATATGTGGCGGAATAAGGAAGGAACACCGAGTCACTCCTTCGAGGGCCGGGTACGGTATGTATATTATGATGGTACACTATAGACGTACACCACTCCATTCACCAAGTCCCTCACTAAAGGGCCGGATACTTTATGTAGGCATGCATATGAGATTAGAGTGATACATTGTGACCCTGAGCCCCGTAGTGAACCGGGTGGAATATAATGATGTACATGATAAGATTATATCGTATACGATGATATGATACCGTATACGATGATATGATGAAATGAAATACATGATGATACGATGACGTGTGAATATGAAAAAATGCTTATGGCACCGAGTTCACTAGAGGGTCGGGCATAGCATATGATGATGTGTATGATTTACGTGTCCTAAGGTGCAGGTACAGTAATTCGTTAAGTTATTATACTTGTCCCCTGCATCCCTATTTCAGTTATGGCCTCAGTTACGATGTGTTATGCTTTACATACTCAGTACATATATCGTATTGACCCCCCTTTTCTTGGGGGGCTACGTTTCATGCTCACAGGTACAAATGTTCATTCTAGAGATCTGTCAGCTTAGGAGTTCCTCTTAGCTGTGTCGGAAGTGCTTCATTGTTCTGGAGCCTAAATTTTGATGTTGGTTGCTTAATGTATATATTTGTACATTCAGGGGTACAGCGGGGGCCCTATCCCGCCATATGTTGCTGTTACTATTCTTAGAGGTCTGTAGACAAATAGATGTGGGATGTTTGTGAGTTCGTTTCGATTGTGCCTATATGGCATTTTGTGAGTATTTTTATGTTACAGCAGCCTTGTCGGCTTGCATACCTTTATGTGTTATGAGACGAGTGAAGGAGGCCATACGTACACGAAAAAGTTTTAACTCATTGGGTTTTTTTTATGAGTAGTATCACCTTGTTTATAGTTCAATGTGACTATAACTGATAGGTAGGTATACGGGGGGTCCAGGTGGGACCCTAGTCGCAGCCTACGGGGTTGGGTCATGACAGAAGTGGTATTAGAGCAGTTCATCCTTGGAATGTCTACAGACCGTGTCTAGTAGAGTCTTGTTTATCGGTGTGTTATGCACCACATCTATAGATAGGAGGCTACAGGACATTTAGAATATTACTTTCTTTCATATCTAAGATCGTGCGATAGAGCCGAGCTATAGGAAATGAAATCCCTTATATTAACTTGCGATTTTAGCAGGAAGACAACTCTGATAGAAGAAAGTAACTGCCAATATTAGATGTTACGAAGCACGCAGGTAAGCAAAGGCACGAAGGACCTATGTCAGGTAAGGTATTGAAATGCGATTGACATATACAATTAAAAAGTGAAAGGAAAGGTAAAGAGGAAAGTATAACAGGTGCAGCTCGAGTGGACATAACAGGTAAGTCCATTTCCATACTGTTAATTGTGGGTGCCCTGTGCGGCTGCGATATGAGATGATATAACTATATATGTGTGCCCTGTGTGGCTGAGATGTTATACAATATGAATATATATATATATATATATATATATATATATATATATATATATATATATATATATATATATATATATATATATATATATATATATGTGTGTGTGTGTGTGCCCTGTGAGGCATTATTGGTATTTTCTGCGTGCAGGTGTTGAGATAGTAAGAAATACAGAGGAAACTCTGCCCAAATTTTCCTAGAAAAAAGAGGAGAATGAGATACAGGGCTGTAGTATGTCTTGAAAGGTTGTTCTCACAACAATGATGAGATTTGACTAAACAAGTATGTCTGACCTCGAGAAATGAGTTAATTGCTAAATTAATGGCAATAGAAACTAGGAGGTCGATATTGATATAGTAGAACGAAGTTGGAAAAGAGCTATCAGCCAAGGAAGATGACTTAGAGAAGACTGATAGATCGGGATAAAACGATATGGCGAGGCATCTCCTAAATTGATACATAGGGATAAACTATGACAAGTTATAGTTAAAGGAAGTAACAGTATGATTAAGACAAGAGTATGAGGGATAAAGAATTGTGACGGATATGAAATGTTAATAAGACAGCTTGCGAAACATTAAGGATAATACTAACTAAGAAGGGTAAGTAGCCCATAGTAATAATCGTGAAGAAAGTCAAGCGGTGTTATACTATGGAACTGGTTACGAACGGGGTACCAGGTGAATATAACAAACACCGTTATGAGAATAAGTAAAGGGTGATATGGAATTCCTTACGCCCAACCAAAAATGGAAATGAGTTGAAGGAATAATACAGAAGTTCTAATAGAGGCACTCAAGATAGATGCGATTAATTAAGTATAAGTATCGAAAAAAAGAGAAATAGACAGTTACGAACTGGAGGTATAGTACGATGAAAAAGTATTAAGACAAGGCCACTACTACCACAAAGTTGATATGGTTTTAAGCAGGATTAGAAGTGATCCTTAAGCACATGACAAAGATGCAAGCTCAGGAGGCATAAAGAAGTATGGTGTACACGTGACTCCATTTTAATGATTAGTGGTATCCACTGGAATAAGGTTAGTATAATGACGGGACTTGAAACACGAATCATCAAAGTATAAGTACTCCCAAGTGGAGAATTGGAACCAATTATGAGCACGAGCTAATTACTGATTGGGATGAATGGAATGTGGCTTTGAATGCACTGCTACATTATGGATATTACTCGAGTATCAATCGTTAGATAAGATTTTATATGATAAATTGCGAATACTAGAGCACCCTACGGGTATGCTAGGGTTTCCTAGAAAGGCAACCTAATGTGGGGATGATTTAACAGAAGGTGTAGATATGGTGCAGCACGTTAAATATGTTGGAGTAAGAATCATTCACGTGTGAATAGCTAAAAATAAATGAAGGATGACATGGGTACACCCTAAAAGGGGGGAAGTGCACAGGAGAAGTACAAGCATAAGAGAAAATCAACTGACGCTATCGTATGTAAATGGGAATGCTTAAACTTCAAACGAGACCCCATAAGGGATGGACGCGATCATACCCGCACTAATGTACCAGATTTTGTCAAAACTCCAAAGTTAAGCGTGCTTGGGTAAGAGTAGCACTGGGATGGGTGACCCCTTGGGAAGTGAAAAAGGGAACGAAACAAGTATGACAAAAAGAGATTATAACGACGTGTTAGTACAATGACACATATAGAACAAAGTAAGCCAAGAGTAGAAAAGATTATGACTGAAATACTACGCACCTCATGAAAATGGCACAAGAATAGTTGTGCAGCTTACGAATATTGGCATACTAAGAGCGAGGTCAAATGATTACTCGATAAAAGAAAGTCAGTAATAGCGATGTGATTGCCATATTTAGAGTCTATTAAAGAAAAGTGTAAGATGATTCGAGGCAGAACTATTAAGATATAATTGGTACTAAGAACAAAAGCCATAGCGGAGCCCTGACCTCGACTGAAGGAGGTAAGCCGCTAGTATAACGATACTAAAGCATTTTCTGAATGGATCTACGTACCTACACACGTTTGTGTAAGAATTGCAACATAATGTATGGTAAGAAAACTAGAAAGAAGATATCAGTAAAAGAGCAAGATAGCATACCTAAGGTGTTAGCAGTTGAATTAAGAGGAGTTGTATAATGGCTTAAACGAATAGGAGCATCAGAGGCTTGATAGCCTGTTATGGGGGATGGGAATCCCGACTCGGAAGTGGAAAGCAGTTAATATGTATTATAGTATGAGCTGATCTCGCATTCTAAGGAACTGGGAGTTCATACGGGCTATGGTAGATGGGCTGACAGAATCAACCTATTCCCCTCCAGTTAGGAAGGCATATTCAACTGAGAGTTATGCGAGATGATATAGTAGGGAAACAATAAGATTTCACGGATTCCCACATCTATTATCTCAGACGGGGAAGTTCAACGTACGGCTAATCGCTGGAAATCATTCCGGTAAGGATTGAGAACACAAGTGAATTTTAGTACAGTATTTTGCCCTTCGACTAATGGACAGGCCAGAGGGGATCCAGTAAATTATTGATGAGGTAAAGCTTAGTCCGAGACAAGCTATCGATTAGAAACCTAGAGTCGGCAAGAAGGGGATACATTGATCCTTCTCAGGTCATATGTAGAATGGATAAAGTTGCCTATGAGTAGGACCTACCGTCCGATTTGAAACAATACATTCAGTTTTAACAAGTCAATGCTCCTCAAGAATGTAAACGACGCTCCCAGAATATTTCCCGTGAAGAAGGTCCACGTAACAAGGAGTTATCCTATGAGGGGCAACCTATTTCCATCCGGGGATCAGCAGATTAAACGGGTTGTGAACTAAGGACATAACCTCGGTTAGGGTGCTGTGGCAGAATAGCAATCGGGAGAAAATAACCTGGGAAGCCGAAGAGGATATGAGACACAGGTATCCATACCTGTTCCCGACATCTACAGGTAACCCTGACTCCTGAGTACTTGTATATTAAAAATATGGATAGGCAAGTATGTGATATCATAAAAGAAAGGAACCTCTCGATAATCTATACATAGTCTTAAGGGAAGTTGTAGTTAACATTCGGGGACAAATGTTCTAAAGGGGGGAAGGATGTTACACCCCACATCTTTGAACTCGGAACGTTCCTTAAGTTACTTAGAAGCTAGTATGTGAGCTACTTAAGTTACGACCCTATTGAACAACTCTAAGAAGGGAGAATGTGACACCCCATGGTAGGGAATGTTGGAAATAGGGTCAAGAGGAGTCGGAAGGAGTTGGAGGCCAAGTAATGGGTCGTAGGACTCGACTTACCTACGTAAACTAGTAAGTTAGAAGTCTTACATACATGAGTTACTTGATTACATACCAAGCTTGCGTAGCAAGGGTTTCATAGGCTCTTGAAGTGAGACGATCTTACGAACGAGATTACGAACCCACGAGAAAGGAAAACAAAATTCGCGGGGCAGCCAATGGGAGGGTGACATGTGGCAGCACCTAAGCAAGCAGGTGACCCACCTACTTGGGGTCAAGTAGGTGACCCACCTGCTTGGGTAAGTGGGCCCCACTGCCATGTGGCAGCCCCTCCTTGATGGCATGGATCCGTGGCCCAATAGGGGATGGACATGTGTCCCCCTTAGGGGATGACACGTGTCACCACCTGGGACCACCTAAAATATATGTATATATGACTAATGGCTTCAGTTCTGATCCAAAAAAATCAGCAGCAACAAAGGAAAACAAACCCTAGGGCTAAGGAGAAAATTGCGACGGCTTGGGAGAAAAATAAGGTAAGTCCCGATTTCGTTCCGTAAATTTATTACATAGTGTATACCATGATGATATGGAAGTATTAGTAGAGTAAAATTAGAGTTTGGTGCAGCCAAAAAATGGACAGCAAGCTGCCACGACGATTCAGCACGTTAAAAAAAATTTTGAGGCGCGATTTCGGCGAGTTCTAGCTAATTTCGGGAAAGGTAAGTTCTTACCCTCTAATTTGAAGTTTATGATATTAAATTAGGGTGTATTACACACCTTAGGGTCTTCTGGAAGTTGGGGAAAAGGTTTGAAAAGTTCGGCGTTCGAAATAAACGAATTTGGAATCGCTATAGTTAAATTGTTGTCGAAATAAGGTGTTGTGCGCGTGGGGGCTGCTGCTGGTTTTGTTGTGGCATGTTGCAGGATCTAAAAGTTATCTAAATGAGGTGGGGGAGCTTTTGGTTTCATCCACACGACCCTACGCTTTGCAATTAAAGGATTCGCGAGAGAAAGATTAAAAACTCTAGTTTTGGTATCTTAGTTTCGAGTGAATTGTTGGGGGGTTTATATTGTGTAATTTTGTCGTAATATGTATATGTATGAGCTGCTAGTTGTATTGTTGGTTGGCTGCAGGTGCTAAGGACATGGTTGGGAATTCGTATAGGGCACATTATAGGGGAGGTGCTGTCCGATTTCCGTTAACGCCTTAACTAGTTAAGGAACTAGTGGAAAAGGTGAGCGAAGGGATGAATGTTATGAATACTCATGGGTAGTCTAAGTTGCTGAAAAGTCCAAGGTTGTTAATACTTACATTACTTCCATGTTAAATAGGTTTCGAGGACAATGACGTGGACATGATTAAGAGAAGTCCATACGAGGTATGTGAAGCTTTCTTTTGGCGTGTTTTTGGAATAATTATGTAGAGCTATTCTTCTTTTCTTTTGGCATGTCTTATATATAAGTTATAAATGATATGTATATGATATTTGGGATTCAATCCATTCGTAAATCCCTGAGTATGAGTCGAGACCCTCGTTTACTTCGTGATATCAGAACACCTACAATAGCTGAGTCATTGCCTTTAAGTCTTCTATGTGATGAAAAGTAGTACATGTAAAGCCTCTTTCTTCATTCTTTTAGGATGAATTAACCTTTAAATGATATGATATATGATATTGGTTTAGAGGTAATTCCATTTACAAACTCTGAGTGTAACTCGTGACTTATAGTCACTTCTAACCATTTAGAGTCTGAAAGTAGTCGAGCCATTATTCTCGAGCCTGCTATATAGTGAATAGTAAGTTGAGATACAAGCTCCTTTTCTTAAAGGCTCTGAAACGAGCAATGTCTCTGATTGCATAACTGTGTCTCTGATTGCATAACTATGTCTTTGATTGCATAAACCATGTTTCTGATTGCATAAGCTATGTGGCATTGTCTTGATGCATATTTGTGATTCCTGAGGCCCCAACCGATGTAAGCCTAATGACATCTAAAGGGCACTTCAGATAAGTACCTTCCTAGTCTTCAGATGACGGTTCACTTGATAGTTTCATTGAGTCTCAGATAATGACTTAGTTTCATATGGTTTCTTACTACTCTACTCGTGTATACTGTAACCCATCCTTTCTCAAGTCCCACGATGGGCAGGGATCATTATCGTGCACAGTTCTACTACTTTTTTCACCGCGTCTCAGGCTGGATGTGTATAGTTCCACGCACGAGGAGATGATGCCGTACGTGAGGTGTGATATATGTTATATGTTATGATGATACGATTATTCACCGAGTCCCAGGCCGGCTGTAATATGATAGTATATGTGGCGGAATAAGGAAGGAACACCGAGTCCCTCCTTAGAGGGCCAGGTACGGTATGTATATTATGATGGTACGCTATAGACTTACACCACTCCATTCACCGAGTCCCTCACTAAAGGGACGGATACTTTATGTAGGCATGCATATGAGATTAGAGTGATACATTGTGACCCTGAGCCCCGTAGTGAACCGGGTGGAATATGATGATGTACATGATAAGATTATACCGTATACGATGATATGATACCGTATACGATGATATGATGAAATGAAATACATGATGATACAATGACGTGTGAATATGAGAAAATGCTTATGGCACCGAGTTCACTAGAGGGTCAGGCACAACATATGATGAGGTGTATGATTTACGTGTCCTAAGGTGCAGGTACAGTAATTCGTTAAGTTATTATACTTGTCCCCTGCATCCCTATTTCAGTTATGGCCTCAGTTACGATGTGTTATGCTTTACATACTTAGTACATATATCGTACTGACCCCCTTTTTCTCGAGGGGCTACATTTCATGCCCGCAGGTACAGATGTTCATTCTAGAGATCCGTAAGCTTAGGAGTTCCTCTCAGTTGTGTCAGAAGTGCTTCATTGTTCTGGAGCCTAAATTTTGATATTGGTTGCTTAATGTATATATTTGTACATTCAGGGGTACGGCGGGGGCCCTGTCCCGCCATATGTTGCTGTTACTATTCTTAGAGGTCTGTAGACAAATAGATGTGGAATGTTTATGAGTTCATTTCGATTGTGCCTATACGGCATTTTGTGAGTATTTTTATGTTACAGCAGCCTTGTCGGCTTGCATGCCTTTATGTGTTATGAGACGAGTGAAGGAGGCCATACGTACACGAAAAGGTTTTAACTCATTGGGGTTTTTTTATGAGTAGTATCACCTTGTTCATAGTTCAATATGACTATAACTGATAGGTAGGTATACGGGGGGTCCAGGTCGGACCCCAGTCACGGCCTACGTGGTTGGGTCGTGACAACTTCAAACCAACCAACCGAGGATCTACATCACTCCCATACAAAGCCTCAAACAGCGCAATCTCAATACTTGAGTGGTAGCTATTATTATAGGCAAAATCGATGAGCAGTAGATGATCATCCCAATTTCTTTTAAACTCCAACACACAAGCCCTTAGCATATCCTCTAGTGTTTGGATCATCGTTTCGGTTTGCTCATTAGTTTGAGGATGGAATATGGTGCTCAATTTTACCTTAGTACCGATGCCCTATTGAAATGATCTCCAAAAGTGAGAAGTGAATTGGGTACCACGATCCAAAATAATGGATAACAACACACCATGCAACCTCACCAACTCCCAAATATACAATGTAGCATAGTCTTCAACACTATAGGTAGTCTTAACCGATAGGAAGTGAGCTGACTTAGTCATTCTATCAATAATTACCCAAATTGAATCATGAAGCTTCCGGGCAAACCTACTACAAAATCCATCTTCACATCTTCCCACTTCTAAGCAGGGATTTCAATGTCTTGGACTAGACCACCCGACTTTTGATATTCGGTCTTCTCTTGTTGGCAATTCAGACACAAAACTTGATATGTCCTTCTTCATACCATCCCACGAATAGAACTCTTTTAAGTCTCAATACATTTTTGTCAAACCTGGATGAATGGAATATGTAGAATTATTAGCCTCCATCAAGATCTAACTCCTTAGACCATCCACATCTGGAGCACATAGCCGAACTTGGTAGTATAGCACCCCATCTTCCCTTTGGGAAAAGACCCCTACCTTCTTTTCCATCACCAACTTCTTTGACTTAGTAAATTTTGGGTCAAGATCTTGCTTTGAATTAACATCCACCACCAAAGAGGATTTGGACCCATTTTGAACAACCATACCACCATCATTGGTACCACACAACTTTACCCCTAATCTAGCCAACTAGTGAACATCTTTCACCAACTCGCTCTTCCCTTCATCAACATGGGCCACATTCCCCATAGACACTCTACTAAGTACATCTGCAACTATATTGGCTTTACCCATATGATAGTGCACACTCATGTCATAGTCCTTAAGGATTTCTAGCCACCTCTTTTGCCTTAAATTAAGGTCATTTTGGGTGAACACATATTGAAGGCTTTTATGATCAGTATATACATCAACATTCACCCCATAGAGGTAATACCGCCAAATGTTCAAATCAAAAACAATGGCCTCTAATTTAAGGTCATGGGTAGGGTAGTAATGCTCATGGACCTTTAAATGCCTAGAAGCATAGGCAATGACCTTGTCGTTTTGCATTAAGACACAACCTAAACCAATCTTTGAACCATCACAATAAACCACAACCCTTCTAATCCTTTCTTTAGAGTCAAAATAGGAGTGGAGGTAAGTTGATCTTTGAAGGTTTGGAAACTCTTCTTAGACTTATCCATCCATATAAATTTGGCTTTCTTTTGGGTCAATTTCATTAGAGGAGATGATATGGAAGAAAATTCTTCGACGAACCTTCTATAATATGCGGCTAGACCCAAGAAAATCCTAATTTCTGAAGGAGACAATGGTCTAGGACAATTCTTGACTCCCTTCATTTTCTTAGGATCAACCTTCATCCCATCACCAAACACTACGTGACCAAGAAATGCCACCTCCTTCAACCAAAATTCACACTAACTAAATTTTTCAAACAGTTGCCTATCCCTTAATGTTTGAAGAAAAACTCTCAAGTGATTCTTAGGTTCTTCCTCACCCCGAAAGTGAATCAAAATATCCTTAATAAAAACCACTAAAAAAGTATTAAGGTAAGGTTTTAACACCCTATTCATCAGGTCCATGAACATCGCTGGTGCATTCGTAAATCCAAAACTCATCACCACAAACTCAAAGTGACCATACCTTATTCAGAAAGCCGTTTTAGGAATGTCACACTCCCTCACCCTTAGTTGGTGATAACCGGATAGAAGGTCGATCTTGGAGAAGTGACTTGCCCCTTTCAATTGACTAAATAAGTCATTTATTCTAGGGATTAGGTGTTACACCCCGCACTCTTGAGCTCGGAACGTCTTCTTAAGTTCCTTAGACACTATCATGTGAGCCGGATAAGCTACGACACTATCAAACAACTCTAAGAAAAGAAGATTGTGATACCTCGCGAGAAAGAAGGTTGGAGATAGAGTCATAAGAATCCGGAAAGAGTTGGAGGCTAAGAAATGAGTCGTAGGACTCGATTTACCTACGTAAGACACTAAGTTAAGAGTCTTATACACTTAAGTTGCTTAAGGATATATCAAGCTTACGTAGTACGGATTACATAGGCTCTTAAAGTGAGACGAAATTACGAACCCGCGAGGAAGGGAAAAAGACGACGCGTGGAAGCCAATGGAGGAGCGACACGTGGAAGCACCTCAAGCAAGCAGGTGATGCACCTACTTAGGGTCAAGCAGGTGATGCAGCTGCTTGGGGGAGGTGGACCCCACTGCCACGTGGCAGCCCCTAATTGGCAGCATGACACGGTGGCCAATCATGGCTTGACACGTGTCATCCTTAGGGGCTGACACGTATCACCCCTTGGGACCACCTATATTAGTTGATATGTATCCAAAAATCTTCAGTTCATTAACATATTTCCAGCAGCAATGTGAGAAAACAGATCCTAAAGCTAAGGAGAGAAACTTGCGACGGCTTTGGGAGAAAAATAGGTAAGTCCCGTTTTCGTTCCGTAAATTAATTAATTAGCATATACTACGATGATATGGAAGTATTAGTAGTATAAAATTAGGATTTGATGCAGCAAAAAACGGACAGCAAGCTGCCACGACGTTACAGCACGCTGAAAATATTTCCGAGGCGCGATTTTGGCGAGTTCTAGCCAATTTCGGGAAAGGTAAGTTCTTACCCTCTAATTTAAAGTTTATAATGTTAAATTATGGTGTATTACACACCTTAGGACCTGCTGGAAGTTGGGGAAAAGGTTTGAAAAGTTCGGCGTTCGAAATAAATGAATTTAGAATCGCTATAGTTAAGTTGTTGTCGAAATAAAGTGTTGTACGCGTAGGGGCTGCTGCTAGTTGTGTTGTGGCGTGTTGCAGGGTCTAAAAGTTATCTAAATGAGATATGGGAGCTGCTGGTTGCAGCCACAGGCTTTGCAATTAAAGAATTCGCGAAAGAAAGATTAAAAACTCTAATTTTGGTATCTTAGTTTCGAGTGAATTGTTGGGGGTTTATATTGTATAATTTTGGTCGTAATATGTATATGTATGGGCTGCTGGTTGCATTGTTGGTTGGCTGCAGGTTCTAAGGACATGGTTGGGAATTCGGATAGGGCACATTATAGGGGAGGTGCTGCCCGATTTTCGTTAACATCCTAACTAGTTAAGGAACTAGCCGAGAAGGCGAGCGAAGGGATGAATGTTATGAATACTCGTGGGTAGTTTAAGTTGCTGAAAAGTCCAAGGTTGTTAATACTTACCTTACTTCCATGTTAAATAGGTTTCGAGGACAACGATGTGGACGTTATTAAGAGAAGTCCATACAAGGTATGTGAAGTTTTCTTTTGGCACGTTTTTGGAATAAATATGTAGAGCTATTCTTCTTTTCTTTTGGCATGTCTTAGATATAAGTTATAAATTATATGTATATGATATTCGGGATTCAATCCATTCGTAAAGCCCTAAGTATGAGTCGAGACTCTTGTTTACTTTGTGATATTAGAATTTCTGCAATAGCTGAGTCATTGCCTTTTAGTCTTCTATGTGATGAAAACTAGTACATGTAAAGCCTATTTCTTCTTTCCTTTGGAATGGCTTAACTTTAAGTGAAATGGTATATGATATAGGTTTAGAGGTAATTCCATTTATGAGCTCTGATTGTAACTCGTGACTTGTAGTCACTCCTGAATATTAAGAGTCTGAAAGTAGTCAAACTACTATTCTCGAGCCTGCTATATAATGAATAGAAAGTAGAGGTACCAGCTCCTCTTTTTAGAGGCTCTGAAATGATAAATGCCGTTGATTGCATGAGTTGAGTCTTTGACTAGATAAATTGTGTTTCTGATTGCATAGACTATATTTCTGATTGCATGAATTATATGGCATTATTTTGATGCATGTTTGTGATCCCTAAAGCCCCAACTAATATAAGCCCTAATGACATCTAAAGGGATACCCCGGATAATTACTCCCACAGTCTTCAGGTGACGGTTCACTTGACTGTTTCATCGAGTCTTAGATAATGACTTAGTTGCATATGGTTTCTCACTACTCTACTCGTGTATACTGTAACCCATCCTTCCTCGAGTCCCACGATGGGCCGGGATATGTTATCGTGCACAGTGTTACTACTTCTTTCACCGCGTCCCGGGCCGGATGTGTATAGTTCCACGCACGAGGAGACGATGCCGTACATGAGGTGTGATATATGTTATATGTTATGATAATACGATTATTTACCAAGTCCCGGGCCGGCAGTAATATGAGAGTATATGTGGTGAAATAAGGAAGGAACACCGAGTCCCTCCTTAGAGGGCCGGGTACATATGTATATTATGATGGTACGCTATAGACGTACACCACTCCATTTACCGAGTCCCTCACTAAAGGGCCGGATACTTTATGTAGGCATGCATATGAGATTAAAGCAATACATTGTGACCCTGAGCCCCGCAGTGAACCGGGTGTGATACGATGATATACATGATAAGATGATACCGTATACGATGATATGATGAAATGAAATGCATTATGATATGATGATATGTGATTATGAAGAAGTGATTATAACATCGAGTTCACTAGAGGGCCGGGCACATCATATAATGATGTGTATGATTTACGTGTCCTAAGGTGCAGGTACAGTAATTCATTGAGTTATTATACTTGTCCCCTGCATCCCTATTTCAGTTATGATCTCAGTTACGATGTGTTATGCTTTACATACTCAGTACATATATCGTATTGACCCCCCTTTTCTCGGGGGGCTGCGTTTCATGCCCGCAGGTACATATGTTTATTCTGGAGATCCATCAGCATAGGAGTTCCTCTCAGTTGTGTCGGAAGTGCTTCACTATTCTGGAGCCTAAATTTTGATGCTGGTCACTTAATGTATATATTTGTACATTCAGGGGTACGGCGGGGGTCTTGTCCCGCCATATGTTGCTGTTACTATTCTTAGAGGTCTGTAGACATATGTTTATATGGGTTGTTTATAAGTTTGTTTTGACTGTGCCTATATGTCATGTTGTAAATGTTTTTATATTATGGCAGCCTCGTCGGCGCGTGCCCTTTCATGATATGATATGAATGAAAGAGGCTACAGGAACATGAAAAAGTTTTAACTCATTGGGGTTATTTTTTCGAGTAGTATCCCCTTGTTCATAGTTCAGTATGACTATAACAGATAGGTAGGTATACGGGGGTCCAGGTCGGACCCCAGTCGCATCCTACGGGGTTGGGTCGTGACATTAGGCACTTGTTCTTAATTGTCATCTTATTTAATTACCGGTAGTCTATGCACATTCGAAGCGACCCATCCTTCTTTCTCACAAATAACACGGGAGCACCCCATGGTGAAATACTTGGCCTTATAAACCCCTTTTCAAACAAGTCCTTTAATTATTCCTTCAACTCTTTCAATTTTGTCGGGGCCATCTGGTAAGGAGGAATAGAGATAGGTTTGGTATCGGGGAGGAGATCGATACCAAAGTCAACTTTCCTTTAAGAAAGGACACCGGGAAGGTCATCAAGAAAGATATTAGGGAACTCATTAACTACAAGAACTGACTCAAGGGGAGGACTTTTGGAGTTAATATCCTTAACCCTCACAATTTGGTAAATACAACCTTTAGCAATCAATTTTCAGGCCTTAAAATAAGAAATGAACTTACCCTTCACCACTGAATCACAATCCTTCTTTCAGTAACGGACTCATTTGGAAATTAGAATTTGAGTCAATAAGGCCTACAATCTATGGAAGCAAAAGATGCTTGTAACCAATCCATCCCAAGAATGACATCGAAATTTACCATGCCAACCTCAATGAGATATAAGAAATAACTTTATGCAAGATAGATACGGGACAACCCCTATAGACATTTCTAGCAATAACTGACTCACCAATGGGGGTAGATACCAAATAGGGCTCTGATAATATTTCGGGAGACACATCAAATATATTAGCAAGAAATAGAGTAACAAATGATAAATTTTCACCCGGATCTAATAATGCATACACATCCAAAGCAAAGACCTTTAACATATCGGTAACGATATTTGGTGCATCTTCAACCTCTTATCTCTCTGCAAGGCATAGAAGTGGTTGGTATGTTGGACACCTCATGGTTTTGTTGACCATGAGTAATTTGTACTTGAGGCCTACCACCACCACCTCTACAATTCCTATCATGGTGGCCCAGCTTTCCACACTTAAAGCATGCATTGGAGACAGTTAAGCATTTCCCTTTGTGAGTCCTTTCATACTTCTTGCAAACGGAGAAAGTTTGAGCACCAATATTTTCTCTTGGAACCATTGGGTTAGCACCCTTGTCCTTGTTGAACCTTGGAAGAGGAGTATTGTTGGAACCTTGTCCCACAAATCGTTGCCCACCTTGGCCTTTAAAATTGTTATCATAACTGGACCTTTGAGAGTTAAACCCTCCAACAACCACTCTCAGCTTGTCTTCTTCAATTTGTTCTGCATAGGTCATTAAGTGAGAGATGTCTATCTCCTTGACCAACATGGCCATTTTTCATTCCTTGGACACCAAGCTTGAGACACCGAAAATAAACTTACTCATCCTAGCTCTTGGGTCGGAGACCATGAAGGGAGCACAATTTGATGACTTGGTGAATTTGAGAGTATACTCTCTGACACTCATACTCCCTTGACGGAGGTTGATGAACTCTTGGATTTTGGCCTCCCTTAGCTCCAATGGGAAGAAGCGGTCTAGGAAGGAACCTTTTAACTCTTCTTGTCCTATCGGCCCAATTTTTTCTGACCCTTTCGACAACCCATTATCCGTACCACACTCGAGCCACACCTTTGAGTTGATAGGCCACTAGCAAGGCCTTTTCATTAGGTGGCACACCCATAATAGCCATAATCTAGTACACCTCATCAATGAACTCCATAGGGTCCTCATCTAGTTTAGAACCATCGAACTTAGGCAGATTCATCCTTTAGAAATTCCAAATCCTAGAGGTCGAATTTTGCATTTGGGGAGGAGGAACACCTTGATACCCTTGGTTGGCTATGACTTGAGCCAACAACGTAATGATATTGCAAAACTCGACATGGGTTACCCCTTTCTCATAATATGGGGGCATTGGGAATCGGAGGTGCTTGGTCATCATCATCAACCCTTGCTCTTGGAGGTTCTCTTCCACGAGTCATTTTATATAGAACACGAAATAGGTCATTAGTTAGAGAAAATCTTAGGACACTCTAAGGGACGACATGAATTTAAAAGAAGTAAAAACTTTTCTAAATGTCCCATAGTCTCCTCTTCATAGTTATGGCATGTTTCACAACCATGAACAAGATCCTATTTGATATGCTATGTTGGAATCCAAGGACCATTTAAAATATCAGGCTCTGATATCAAGTTTGTCAAGATCCAAGCCTAGAGCCTAGACGTGACATGGCGAATGAGGAACCTGAAAGTACCTCAAACAAGCCTCTTTGCATTCTTTTATCCTTTCATAGATAATGATAATAAATAAACAAGAGAAAATCATAATAGTAAATCTTCTACTTATGTCCAATAATACCTCTAACTTTTAGATTTAACGGGGCCAAGATAAATCCCTATCTCACCCTCAATCATAAGAGAAAGAAATTTCATAGTAAGTGCCTAAAGATCTCAACATATCATAAGCTAGAAAGATAAATGAGTATTATTCCTGAAACATTGTTCTCAACTAGCCACGTGAAGGAGAACGAGGAGGAGAACCGGTCCCTAAATGGTGATATCATGTAGGCAAAAGAGTATGCATTAGTACTTTGAATGTACTAAGTATGTAGGCATGCATTATAAAGTAAAACATTTAGGAAATTTATAAGGTAAAGTACATAAATGAGTGCATGCATAAGTAATCAAGTAGATATCATTTAAATCATACATAGGTGGATATATAAATGAGTAATCATGTAAATAATATTTGAAACATTTATTTGTGGGAAGTTGACTATAATTGACATTAAGACCATGTAAGATATTACATGAAATCCAACATAACCCCCTACATTAGCCGGGGAGTCTAGTTTCCTAGGGTAGAACTCCATCAATTTTACATTCATTCTTAACTTTAACTTTAAGGGCTTTTGTGGATCCATTAGCCTAACCCTACAAGGGCACCTATATTGGCACATAGTTAAAGAGACAAGGAGTTGCTACTAGGATTCTCTTACCGAATCCCACACCAATGCCCCATTCGATGCTAAGTCAATCCTACAGAATAGTTTAATACTTCAAAATATCTATAGCATAGAATAGCTTGAGAATTCAAAATATCATATTTGGTGGAATAACTCATTAAAATATTTGGTGATTCAAATATGCAAGAATTGTCCTTATTGCATAAAAAATTCATCATTCATAGTGTTTCATCATTCTCTTATTTTATAAGACTTCCTTTTTATCATATACATTGCTTTCATAAACATTTATTTAGATTCAAAGCTTTCAAATCAAAATTCATTGAAAATATAGTAAAACTAGGTGGGTTTAAATCACTTCAATTTTCAAACATATATGTAAATGAAATTATGCATAAATACTTTGAAATCCATCAACTAAAAATCATGCTTTAAACAACCCACCATGAATTTCAAAAATCTTTAAAGAGATAAATAGAGAAATTACTTGCAAACCATCAATTCATACATATGAAATTATTTTGCATCAAAATAGACCAATAATCATTAGTTTAACCATGATTCAGGCTATTAGGTTGAAGTAAGAATTACTCATAAGAAAATCTTACTTGAAATCAAGAGATTTAGTTGAAAGAGATTTGAACTACATGGGTGGAAAAAACCCAGGGATAAAAACTCACATACCTTAGAGTAAAATTTAAAAAGAATTGAGTAAATAAACATAATTTATCATATAATCAAAATACATTAGGATTGAGAGTGGAAGGAATACTCTCATTGAAGCCTTACATATCTGAAATCTCAAGCTTACTCAGAATCGAAGGACTTAATAAACACTCTTGAATCCTAGACTTTTCTCATCGCCAGAGCATTTCATGTACTACCCGGAGTATATAAATCACCAAAATAGTATTTCTACATTACTATGAATTAAAACTATAATTTGAGAAAGAGTAAAGAAGTGTATTGAGAGGAGAGTTGCTTGAGAAAGCTTCATAAATAAAATAATAAAATAAGATGGGTATTATAGGTGTGAATGAGGGACCTAACAATAATTAAAATAATTATAAAGAAAAATCTGAAAAATTTAATGGAAGATTGTGATGTCGTGGGTGATGTCAAATGGAGGACTATTGATGTCATGGGTGATGTCAAATGGATCTAGATCTTTCCATGGTTGGTGAGATGAACATTTTTTTAACGGAATACTCTTTTTCAGAACTGCGTTTGTTGTCTTCAAATGAATTAATTCTATAGAAGTCTACTTTCATGTCATTCAAGAATCAACCAATTTGGAGCATCCTATAGTAGGATATAATTTTTCTTCTACAATACTCTATTTCATCACAACACCATGTATTACAAAAATTAATTTATTTGACCTACTTAACCTCCAAAACTTAAAATATGGTCCACAAAAGTTGTAGGTAATAATGTTGGAGTTATTCAGAAATTTGAATCACCTAATGTGGACCACCCTATGAAAAGTTATGCCCAAAATATAGAAGCTGTATTATTTTCATCGAGAATAGGAACACAATATACAATGTTTTTAGGGGGTGTTACATTATCTCCCCCTTGGGAACATTCATCCTCGAATGAGGTAAGACTTAGCTTGAGTAGAGTAGAGTGTAAACCAACAATCCATCATTAATGCAATAGTGCAATTTAAAACATCGTTCGAACATATTTCATAATTTTGCAAGCATATGAAAAGAAAAGTTGAAATGGAACTTGGATCACCCTCACATTTTCTCAACATATACACATAGAACACCGGGTGAACCATGACCATTTCTAATAGAAACTCCAACTCATACGCAACCTTGCCAACACATCTCACGATTCTATAAGGCCCTACATACCTAGAGCTCAATTTCCATTTCTTACCAAACGAACCACACCCTTCATGGGTGAAACCTTCAGATACACCCAATCATCCGCATTAAATGTTATACCCCATACTTTTGTACCTTGAAACTCCTCTTAAGATTCTTAAGTTTCTTGAAAGGTTCTTAAGTTTTTGGAAGGATTTTAAAGTTTCTTAAAGTTTATTAAAGTTTCTTAAGCTTCTTAAAAGTTACCATGTGAGCCGGATAATCTATAATGCTATCAAACATCTCTAAGGAAGGGAGAATGTGACACCCCATAGTAGGAAGATTGGAAATACGGTTATAAGAATCCGGAAGGAGTTGGAGGCCAAGTAATGAGTCGTAGGACTCGACTTACTTACGTAAGCTACCAACTTGGAAATATTACATACTTAAGATACTTGAGTACATACCAAGCTTACGTAGCAAGGATTACATAGGTTCATAAAATAAGATGAGATTACGAACCCATGAGAGGGAAAAGAAGGTGACATGTGGCAGCATGAGAGAGTGCCATATGGCAGCAGCTAGAAGTGCCACGTGGCAGGATCTGGAGCAAGGGGTGGACCCCACTTACCATGTGGTAGCTCATGGTTGAAGAAGGTGTTGTGTTGGCCCAATAAGGGCTTGACATGTGTTACCACTTAGTGGTTGACATGTGTCACCCCCTAAGGTGTCCTATATATATATGTATATATATATATATTATGAATTTTCAATTCATTCTTATCCCATAAGTTTCATCATCATTCAAGAAAATTCTAGAAAAGAAAAGAGAAGAGAAACTCTAAACTAGAGAGAGGGAGCTACGAATTTAGGAGAAAAAAAGGTAAGTTCTCCGATTTCGTTCCGTGAATTAATGATATAGGGTATACCACGATTATATGAAGGTGTTAGTAATGAAAAATTTATGGTTTGGAGCAGCACCAAAAGGTTAACAAATAGCCATGAAGTTTTAGCCGCGCTAAAAGAACTTCCGAGACGAGTTTTGGCAAGTTTTGGCAAGTTTTGGGCAAGGTAAGGTTTTCTCTTTCAAATTGGAGTTTATGATGTTATGCAGTATATTACATGTCTTAAATGATTTTGGAAGTGGAAAACTTGTATAAGGATGCTTGACATTAGAAAAAAACTAAATTGAAGTTGTTATAGTTAAATCAAAGTCGAGTAGTGTGTTGTGATTGTGGTGTTGCAGTTGCATCTGATTGGATGTCATGTTGCAGGGATGGAAAGTGTTCTAAAAGGGGTGTTGTTACTGCTGGTTTCAGCCACGCAACCATCTATTTCTTATTGTTAAAGGTTTTACGAAATAAATGTTAAAAACTCTATTTTGGTATCATAGTTTTAAGCTAGTTGTTTGGAGTTGTATTGAGTAATGTTGAAGTAATTTGATTTTACATATAGCTGCTGGTTGTTGTTGGTAATATGGATTCTAAGATTAGCAGTTGAATAGGGCAAGTTACAGGGGAGATGCTGCCCCATTTCTGGTAACTTTGGAACTAGTAATAAACTAGTCGAGGGAAAGGGACAAGTGAATGATTCCTATGAATACTTGGTTGTGGATTTGGAAGTTGGACAGTGGATGGTTATTAATATTAGTATTTCTTCCATGTTAAATAGGTTCAAAACATGATGAGGCAAATGTGGTGAAAGGTAACCCATAAGAGGTATGTGAAGCTACCTTTTTTCTCTTGGCATGTTTTTGGCATAAGTATGTAAAGCTACTCTTCTTCTCTCTTGATATGTCTTTGACATCAATTATGATGTTATGATGAAATGTTTATGGTACCGAATCCCTTGATGGGCCAAGTAGGATATATGTTACTATCTAAGGATCGGGCCATACGTTCTACGGCACATATGTGTATGACAACTATATGAGGGGAAGTAGAGAGTATGTAAAGCTTATCTCTTCTTTTCTCTTGGCATGTCTTAGTCATAAGTGGTTGGTATATGTACTGTGGGGATAACTCCATTCATAGAACCCCGAGTATGGTTCATAAATCTTATTCACTTCTTGATGTTAGAACTCCTGCGATAGTTGAGTTATTGTCTTGTAAGTCTTCTACATGACGAAAGGTAGTACACGTGAAGCCTATCCCTTCCTTCTCTTGAAATGGATCAATGTAAGTGAAGCGGTATATGATATGAGTTAGAGGTAATTCCATTTATAGGTTTCGGGTATAACTCATGGCTTGTACTCACTTCTGAATGTTAAAGGTCCTAAAGCAGTTGAACTACTACCCTCAAGCCTTCCATATGTTGGGTAGTAACTGGATACGCAAGCTCGTATTCCTAAGGGCTCTAGGGTGATGAATGTCTCTAATTGTGTAAGTTGTGTAGCATTATCTTGATACACGTCTATGGCGCCTGAGGCTCCACTTAATATGATCCCTAATGACCCTCAGAGGGTACTCAAGATAATTACTACCTAGATCTTCAAGTGATGGTTCACTTGGCTCTTTCATGGAGTCTTAGATAATGATTTAGCTTGTATATGGTTACTCACTGTTCTGCTCGTGCATATGGTTAAATATCTTCCACCAAGTCCCTCACAAGAGGGTCGGGTACGACCGAGTCCCATAAAGGGCTGGGTATGATATAAGATGATATAAGTATTTATCGAGTTACATAAATGGCCGGGTATGACCGATTCCCATAAAGGGATGGGTATGATCGAGTCCCATAAAGGGCCAGGTATGATATATGTATACGATGGTAAGATTACATGATTATTGATCGGGTCCCATAAAGGTCCGGGTATGGTATATATACACATATAATGACATAATGATATATTTGTAACACCGAGTCTCACAACTGGCCGGGTACAGAATATGACACTAAGATACATAACATCATTTTACAAGATGCAGGTACAGTTATTTATTAATTGTTATACTTATTCCCTGTATCCCTATGTCAACTATGCGCTGCTTGTGGTATTTTATGCTTTACATACTCAGTATATATATCGTACTGACCCCCTCTTTCCGAAGAGGGATGTGTTTCATGCCCATTAGTACAAATACACACTTTGGGGATCCATCAGCATAGAAGTACCACTCAGCAGTTCAGAGGTGCTCCATTGTGATGGAGCCTAGATTTTGGTACTAACCCTTGATGTATATATTTATTTGTTCACGGGTACGGCGGGGGCTCTGTCCTGCCTTATATTACTGTTCTTACTTTTAAAGGTCTATGGACATGTATGTGTACGTGTGTACAGTTGTGCCTATATGTCTTATGTTTTGGGTCATTCCCTTTGTCGTGGCAGCCTTGTCAGCTCGCACGTGTGTTAATTATGGAACGACCCTATATGTTATGATAGCCTCATAGGCTTATACATTGTGTTGCCTTATACTGTCTGTTGGTACGTTATAACTCAAATAGGAGGCAGGTTTACTTATAGTTAGCAAAGGTACACGTGAGGGTCCAGTTCGGACACCCATTATAGCCCGCAGGGTTAGGTCGTGACATTAAACTTAAGATCCATTCTTCTACTATTGGAATAGGACTTTTGATGTCTTTGAGACGTCTTCAACCTTTCTCTAATGATCTTCACCTTCTATAAAGCATCAAGTACCAAATCGGGGCCCAACAAGGTCATCTCACCTACTTTGAACCAACCAACCGAGGATCTACATCAGCTCCCATACAAAGCCTCAAACGGCGCCATTTCAATACTTGAGTGGTAACTATTATTATAAGCAAACTCGATGAGCAGTAGATGATCATCCCAATTTCCTTTAAACTCCAACACACAAGCCTTTAACATATCCTCTAGTGTTTTGATCGTCCTTTCATCTTGCTCATTGGCTTGAGGATGGAATGCGGTGCTCAAGTTTGCCTTAGTACCGATGCCCTTTTGAAATAATCTCCAAAAGTGAGAAGTGAAATGGGTACCATGATCCAAAATAATGGATAATGGCATACCATGCAACCTCACCAACTCCCAAATATACAACGTGGCATAGTCTTCGGCACTATAGGTAGTCTTAACTAGTAGAAAGTGACCCAACTTAGTCATTCTATCAATAATTACCCAAATCAAATCATGACGCTTCTGGGTATGAGGCAAACCCACTACAAAATCCATCTTCACATCTTCCCACTTCCAAGTAGGGATTTCAATGTCTTAGGCTAGGCCCGGCTTTTGATGTTTGGCCTTCACTTGTTGGAAATTTGGACAGGAACCTTGATATGTCCTTCTTCATACCACCCCACCAATAGAACTCTTTTAAGTCTCGGTACATTTTTGTCGAACCTGGATGAATGGAGTATGTAGAACTATGAGCCTCCATCAAGATCAAACTCCTTAGAGCATCCACATCTGGAACATATAGCCGACCTTGGTAGTATAGCACCCCATCTCCCCCTTGGGAAAAGACCTCTACCTTCCTTTCTTTCACCAACTTCTTTAACTCAATAAATGTCGGGTCAAGATCTTGCTTTGACTTAACATCCACCACCAAAGAGGATTCAGACCCATTTTGAACAACCATACCACCGTCATCGGTACCACAACTTTACCCCTAATCTAGCCAATCGGTGAACATCTTTCATAACCTACCTCTACCCTTCATCAACATGGGCCATATTCCCCATAGACACTCTACTAAGTGCATCTACAACTATATTGGCTTTACTCGGATAATAGTGTACACTCATATCATAGTCCTTAAGGAGTTCTATTAAGGTCCTTTTGGGTGAACTCATATTGAAGACTTTTATGATCAATATATACATCCACATGCACCCCATAGAGGTAATGCCGCCAAATCTTCAAAGCAAAAACAACGGCCTCCAATTCAAGGTCATGGGTTAGGTAGTAAAGCTCATGGACCTTTAAATGCCAAGACGCATAGGCAATGACCTTGCCTTTTTACATTAAGACACAACCTAAACCAATCTTTGAAGCATAACAATAAACCACAAACCCTTCTAATCCTTTCGATAGAGTCAAAATAGGAGCGGAGATAAGACGATCTTTTAAGATCTGGAAACTCTTCTCATACTCATCTGTCCATATGAATTTATCATTCTTTTGAGTCAATTTCATTAGAGGATATGATGCAGAAGAAAACCCTTTGATGAACCTTTTATAGTATCCGGCTAGACCCAAGAAGCTCCTTGTCACGACCCAACCCCGTAGGTCACGACCGGGGTCCGACCTGGACCCCCCGTACACATATCTATCAGTTGTGGTCACATTGAAGTGTAAATAAAACAATATCATATAATAGAGCCCCATTGGGCGATAACATTTACATATACCTATAGCCCTTTTTGTTTGTATCACAAAATGATAGGGCACGCAAGCCGATAAGGCTGCCATAACATAACAACATATACAATATATCATATAGACCCAGCTGAACCAAACTGACATATACAACCCACATATACATGTCTGCAGACCTCTAAACATATAAATGACAACATATGGTAGGATCGGGGCCCCGCCGTACCCCTAAATGGATAAAAAAATTTCTATACATCTGTGGACAGTATCAAAACTAGGCCCCGATACAATGGAACCTTTTTCAGCTGAGCTGCATGGAACCCTAAGCTGATGGACTCCTAAAATCTATATTTGTACCTGCAGGCATGAATGCAGCCCCCCGGGAAAGGGGGGCCAATACGACATATGCACTGAGTATGTAAAATATAACTAATACAATGGGGGTATATTCAAAATAGAGAAGCAGGGGAATAAATTATTAAATCAAAGTCATGTACTTGTACTCTGTGAATCACAAAAGCAAGCATGCTCAATTTATATAATATAGTCGGCCCTTTCAGGGGTCCAGTGAATCACATCTGTAGGACCATCATAGGCCCGGCGCCATCACCACCTTATTACAACACATCATAATCATCATATATCTATACACATATCATGGCCCTCTATTGAGGGACTCAGGGAATAATGCAGTGAACTGTGCACGAGAACGTATCTTGGCCCGAGACTCAGGGAAAGAAGTGTTACAATATACACGAGTAGAGTAGTGAGTAACTATATGCAATTTAAATCATTATTAGAGACTTGACCGTATAAGAAGATTAAAATTTTGTCAGAGGACTCGAGTAGTAGTGTAGTCATCTCGAGTGACTTCTAAATGCCATTATGGTCAATATCAATTATAATCTCGGGGCTCCTAGACATGTACTAAAGTAAAGCCAAATTGCTTATGGAACCAGGAACATTTGTTAACATATTGTCTGTAAGACTTGGAGCCTGTACATTTGTTACCTCTTTAACATATAAAAGTTTCTAGGGAAATAGTTCAACTACTATCAGAGTTCGATATTCAAAAGTAATTAAGAGATGTTTAAGAATGGAGTTACCTCGGAGTTCAGATCAGATTCAACTTATAACTAAGACAAGGACATGCCCCAAAAGAAGAAAGAGAATAAGCTCTATCTAGTCTGTACTTTCCTTCAGGTGATCTTCATATACATATTTCATACCCGGCCCTTCACGGGGCTCGGTGAACCACTATGGCATTGTAACGTCATTTTCGTATCAAATACATCTCAATGAAAATGAGAGATAGCTTCCCATACATTACATTCTGACACATAGAAGCCCTACTAGGCAATACTTAATCTTCACAGGAACTCTAATACTGAACAGTGGATAGGAGTTATGAGGCGTACTCGGAATTCTGAGAATGGAATTATCCCCACACTTCATATACAATTCACTTAAGGCTAAACATTGCCAAAAGGAAAGAAAGATAGCTGTACGAACTTATACCAAAACATGCCAAGAGAAAGCTTTACATACCTTGTCTGAGTTATTCCTCATCCTGCTCGCCTCGTCGTCCTTTGAACCTATTCAACATGAAAGTAGTATGAATATCAACCCCTTTTAGTTTCCAACACCCTAGGTTACATCTTAGTATTAATGAAATCTATTTCCTTAGTCGTTTCCCCGACTAGTTCTGTTATTCGCTAAGGCGTCGATGAAAATTGGGCAGCACCTCCCCTATAATGTGCCCTATCCAAATTTCCAATTAGGTCCCTAAGACCTACAACCAACCAACAACAACAACCTGAAGCAATTCACACCAACAATATACAACATAAACTCCAAACGACTTATTCAAAAATACAGTAGCACAATAGGGCGTCTAGCCTTTATTTTGTAACATCTTTCATTATACGTAATGAGGGGTCGTGTGGATTCAACCAGCAGCACCCTAACCCACATTAGAACATATTTAGGCCCTGGAACAACATATCACACTCCTGCAGCAGCACCTCACACGAATAACACTATCCCTCGACGACAATTTAACTATAACAATTCCAATTTAGTTTATTTCGAACGTCGAGCATTTCTATGACATTTTTAACGCTGTTGCATAGTTATATTCCTCTAATCGCTAATCACTCTCCCTTCAGAGCTACCCTAAAAAAAAGAGTTTGAGCTCTTTTTTTTCCTCCGTCTACAAGGTAAACAGCTTAGCTTAGAGCAATTAAAAGGAAAAACCTTACCTTTCCCAAAATTGGCCAAAACTCGCCAAACCTATCAAAACGTGAATTCTGGACAGCCTACTGTCTTGTATTGTCGCTTAGTTTCGAAGGGGTAATTGATGGAAACAAGATTTGTGGACTCAATGAAAGTTATAGACATTTTTATCAAGGTCGCAAACAATTTTGAATTACCCCTACAACAATTTTGTAAGAAAATATATGACCAAAATACTCACAGCTGTCCGTGTAGGATTTCCAAAACCAAATCTGGGCAATACCTCCTCTACACTTCATCACCCTTTTTCGCGAAGCTAAAAGCAACACTGGATTTGAAAGTCTAAATAAAAGTTATAGACCTATGAAATACCTTTCCAGAACATATTGAATCACCCGAAACTAAGCTATACACAAGAAGTTATACTAATATTACTAACAACTGTCCCCTCCAAAAACGGGTCTATGCCCTAGCGTTTTATCTTTAAGTTTCTCTTAGTTTTCCAAGTGAAGAACTGAAAATATGGTTCCGTAGGCATCGTAATATACATATATACACCTCCACGTAATTGAGGAACACCGTAGATAATTAATTCACGGAAGAAAAGTAAGAAACTTACCTTAACGTCTCCAAAACGTGGCTGCCTTTCTCCTTTCTCTTCTTCACGTTTTTCTTCTAAGTTCTTGGCTGATTTTTGGATATGTAATGAAGTACTTAGTCATAATACATACATATATAGGTTGGCTTAGAAGGTGACACGTGTCATCCTCTAAGGGTGACACGTGTCCAACCCGTATTGGACCACCTAACTATGAAACCACTTAGGGGATGCCATATGGCAGTGGGGTCCACCCCCACCCCCAAGCAGGCAGGTGGGTCACCTCCTTGCTTGAGGTACTGCCACGTGTCACTCTCTTATTGGCTTCCTCATTTCATCTTGTTCCCTTCCTCGTGGGTTCGTAATCTCGTCTCATTTTAAGAGTCTATGTAATCCATGCTTCGCAAGCTTGGTACGTACTCCAATAGCTTAATTATGTACGACTTCCAAGTTAGTAGCTTACGTAGGTAACTCGAGTCCTACGACCATTACTTGGACTCCAATTCCTTCCGGACTCTTATGATTTCATCTCCAACCTTCTCTACTATGGGGTATCACATTCTCCCTTCCTTAGAGACGTTTAATAGTGTCGTAGCGTATCCGGCTCACATGATAATGTCCAAGGAACTTATGAGACATTCTGTGTTTAAAAAGGGTGGGGTGTAACATCTTTCCCCCCTTTAGAACATTCGTCCCCGAATGTTAGATAAAACTTCTCTTAGCACCTTATACAAATCGTAGGGAGATTCTTTGCTATTTTCTTAACACATACTTCCATACCAATACTTCATATACGTGTTTCAGGAATTGGGGTTACCTGTAAATATCGGTTACAGGTGCAAATACTTGTATTTCATGTTCTCTTTAGTTCCCCGATCATCCTCTTTCTGGTTTTGATTTTTATATCATATCTTGATGGAAGCACGTCTTTAGTCTACAATCTTCCAGTTCGCCAATCTAAGATGGCGATAGGTTTTTTTTCCTCACAGGACTCCATCTCCTGGACCTTATTTATGGAATATACCCTGGGTGACTCGTCAATATTTGATGGATTGGGCGTATTGTTTCCAAATGAGGTGGAAAGCTTAACTTACTAGTCACATTGCCCACCTTATGAGTAACTTGATACCTAGCATATTCTGGGTCAAGTTCCTTTTCTAGGTGACCCTATGATGAACATCCAATCATCAACTTGAACTCTGCATGTCGATGTCGATTATTTGTATATCATTCCTGCCGACTCTGGGCTTGTAGTCAATAGCTTGCTTAATCATGTCGGGGCCATTGGAATACTGGAGTAGTAATTATTATTGTAGGCAACTTGATAAGTGATGGATAATCATTCCAGCTACCTTCGAAGTTAATCTCCCGGCTTGTGACATATCTTCTAGCGTCTAATAGTGCGCTCAGTCTGTTTAGTAGCTCGAGGGAGAAATGCGGTACTAAGACCTGTCTGTGTTCTTGATCTCTTCTTGGACTGATCTCAAGGTGTTAATTATAATTGAAGTCCCTTTATCTGGGATATTAGATGAGGAAACCTCACGAAACCTTACTACTTCCTTGTCATATAACTTCACCTAGTTCTAGCGGCATAGGTGGTCTTGCTTGGAAGCAAATGAGCTAATTCGTTAGCCTACTCACAATAACCCATATAGCACCCTACTCTTACAGAGTATAAAATAGGTGTGTAATGACATTGATAAATTGGGAATCGTTAGCCTTGTATAGTCCTTTTCGGCTCTTTCAGAACTTTAACTGGCATTCGATCTTTTGGGTTCTTCTTCCCCTTTTTTCCCAATCCTTAGAGGTTGGTTATTGAATAATGCTGAAGTCCTCTCATATAGTGGATCTCATAGTCGTTTTGTGCTTTTCCTATCATGATCTGGTCTAACTCTGAAGGAATTTTGGCATAGAAGCTCGCCATCCTGTAGTAATCAGCTAGTTCTGCCCGTTTCGTTTAAATTCCTTCACCACTTTCCTTACCCCCACTTGTAACCTTCTAGACAAATTATCCTGTGTCACTCTTTTACCTTTACAAGATTATGAGAGGGTACAAGAAATATCTCAGTGCTATCTCGTTAGTTCTCATGTCTTACCTTGCCTTTCTCTCCCTTATACTACATTCGATGTTGGGGTAGGTCTTTGGTCCAATCGTGGCCATGTCTTACCTTACCCGTAGTACCAATTCCATCTCGGTAGTCTGGCTTAACCTACTTTTGCATTTCTCGGTAGTTGATTGTGTCGTCAGTTAGCAATTAGCTAATCCTTCTTATTTTGCTTACGCCCTTGTTACAATTGCCTTAACGTAACAACATATAGTATTCCAGGAACATAATCTCATGTCGTTCCTCCACCGCTAGTTCTAATTCTTACATCTCGTGTGATCATACCAGCACTAGCACATTAAGTTCCATCAGAATTTTGAAGTTAAGCGTGCTGGGGTGAGAGTAATACTGGGATGGCTGACCTCCCTGGGAAGTCTTCGTGTCGCGTTTCGTTGTAATCCTTTCCACGATGTGTGGGCACTCGATTTAGCCCAAGATTTACCTCAATGTTATCTCGGGAGTCTTTATGTTTCGCCCTGTCCTTTCGTCTGTTATCTTGCATCCAGTACCGGCGTAGACCTTTAACTCCACTATCCTCTATTCACTTTATGTTCTCCTTATTTTCTACCACAGGAGGCTTTCTATTCCTTTTTCTTTGGTGATTTATCTATCGCAACATCATTTGCGACTAACTCTATAACCAACATTTTGGCTTTTGGTCTAGCATGCTGTCATTATCCTTCATAATGTCTCTTAAGTTGGTTGATATCCTTTCATGGTTACACTCTTTTGTTTTTATCCATAGCTGCCTTCTAGTGTTATGTCAGTCAGGGTCTCGTCAAAAACTTCTTAACGCTGCCTTATGTAGCATTCTGGCTTCCATCCAATTATTGGTAGCTTCTGGACTTTTCTAACTTAGTTCGGTAAGATATCTTGCTGATGTTTAGACGTCCATCTTAAATATATTCCCATATCGATTGCCTTCATCTTACTTTTGCCATTTTCTCATTAACTTCCCCCCTTTAGAGGGTACTCATACTTTCCTTTATTTGTACTTGTAGTCGTTCCAATTCCAATTAGGCAGTGCTAATATTCCGACGATAAGGTTTTCTTGGAGTAGTAGCTTTATCCCAACCTATATCCTGTGCTTCTTGGGGCGAATAGAAGTTGCGCCATTTATTCCTTAAGTTTGTCATCCTCGTCCCTTAAGGGTTCCACCATTTTCGGGGCGACGTTGTGTATACGCGTCATTTTTTTATTTTTTTTCTTAAGCCCCATGCTCTTACTACGTTCTCAATGCAGGCCTTTAACTTAGTCAACGCGTAATAAATGCATCTTACTAGTGGTTCCACTTTGTCCTTGCATACTCGTATCACACTGTTCAATTTATACTTACATATCCCCCTTTTAATTCGTATTCGTATTTAGTTCCTAACATCTCTTTGTGGTGCTTCCGTTAGGAGTTCTTTTCCCAATTAGTCGGTGGAAAACTATAAACTATTATCATAAATCATTTTCCAACCATTGTTGGAAGAAACCAAAATTTCTTAAACATCACAGTACTTCTGTTAATACTTGACCTACCTGGTCCCCTTCCGAGTTTACCCTCGAGTTATGAATAACTCATCTAATTTACAATAGGAGTTGGGGGCTTGGTACCTTCAAAAAGAGTGAATCTCAATTACTGGACATCTTACCCTTCAACCTGAGCTTCTCTTTTGTTGTCTTACAACACAATTACGGTTGGAGATACTGCGGTCTGAACTGTACTGCTCAGACAGACTCTTGTTTCTTCGAAATAAAATTCTTCAGGTGAAAAGGATGCCCCTTATCGGCGACCTGAAGGATACCTCTTACAACTTTAGTTGAACACAGTAGGGGTACTTGGTATCAACTTCTCAGACATCTCAAAAATCTATGTTTCATTTCCTTTTCCCCGTTCTGGGAAAATTTCGGCAGAGTTTCCTCTACACTTCTTACTATTCCAAAACCTGCACGTAGAAAATACCAACAATGCCTCACAGGGCCAACACATATATATATTCATGTCACAGCTGCACAGGGCTTACAACATCATAATAATATAAAAATACTGGACTTACCTCATATGTCCAACTTCAAACTGCATTTGTTGCACTTTCTGTTTGCTTTCCATTCAGGTTTCAACTTTATATTTCAATACCTTACCCGATGGATATCTTTCGTGGCTTTACTTCACTTACCTGCATGCTTTGTAACTTTCCATGTCGTCAATTACTTCCTTCTGTTGGTGTCGTCCCTCTGTTAAGATCCAAGGTTAGTATAAGGAGTTTTCCTATGACTCGGATCTATAGCACAATCTCAGATGTGAAAGGAAGGTAACATCCTAAATGCCCTGTAGCTTCCTGTTTATAGATGTGACGTGCAACACACTGATAAACAAGACTCGACTAGACACGGTCTGCAGACACTCCAAGGACGAACTGCTTTGATACCACTTCTGTCATGACCCAACCCCATAGGTTGCGATCGGATTCCGACCTGGACCCCCTGTACACATATCTATCAGCTGTGGTCACATTGAATTATAAATAAAACAATATCATGTAACAGAGCCCCACTGGGCGATAACATTTACATATACCTGTAGCCCTTTTTGTTTGTATCACAAAATGACAGGGCACGCAAGCCGACAAGGCTGCTATAACATAACAACATGTACAATATATCATATAGACCCAGCTGAACCAAACTAACATATACAACCCACATATACATGTCTGCAGACCTCTAAACATATAAATGACAACATATGGCGGGACAGGGCCCCCGCCGTACCCCTAAATGGATAAAAAAATTCTATACATCCGTGGACAGTATCAAAAGTAGGCCCCGATATAATGGAGCCTCTTCCAACTGAGCTGCATGGAACCCTAAGCTGATGGACTCCCAAAATCTGTATCTATACCTGCGGGCATGAACGCAGCCCCCCCGGGAAAGGGGGGTCAATATGACATATGCACTGAGTATGTAAAATGTAACATAATACACTGGGGGTATATTCAAAATAGAGAAGCAGGGGAACAAATTATTAAATCGAAGTCATGTACCTGTACTCTATGAATCACAAAAGCATGCATGCTCAATTTATACAATATAGCCGGCCCTTTTAGGGGTCCGGTGAATCACATCTGTAGGACCATCATAGGCCCGGCGCTATCACCACTTTATTACGACATATCATAATCATCATATATCTATACATGTATCCTGGCCCTCTATTGAGGGACTCAGGGAATAATGCAGTGAACTGTGCACGAGAACGTATCCTGGCCCGGGACTCAGGGAAAGAAGTGTTACAATATACACGAGTAGAGTAGTGAGTAACTATATGCAATTTAAATCATTATTAGAGACTTGACCGTATAAGAAGATTAAAATTTTGTCGGAGGACTCAAGTAGTAGTGTAGTCATCTCGAGTGACTTCTAAATGCCATTATGGTCAATATCAATTATAATCTCGGGGCTCCTAGACATGTACTAAAGTAAAGCCAAATCGCTTATGGAACCAGGAACATTTGATAACATATAGTCTGTAAGACTTGGAGCCTGTACATTTGTTACCTCTTTAACATATAAAAGTTTCTAGGGAAATAGTTCAACTACTATCAGAGTTCGATATTCAAAAGTAATTAAGAGATGTTTAAGAATGGAGTTACCTCGGAGTTCGGATCAGATTCAACTTACAACTAAGACAAGGACATGCCCCAAAAGAAGAAAGAGAATAAGCTATCTAGTCTGTACTTTCCTTCAGGTGATCTTCATATACATATTTCGTACCCGGCCCTTTACGGGGCTCGGTGAACCACTATGGCATTGTAACGTCATTTTCGTATCAAATACATCTCAATGAAAATGAGAGATAGCTTCCCATACATTACATTCTGACACATAGAAGCCCTACTAGGCAATACTTAATCTTTACAGGAACTCTAATACTGAACAGTGGATAGGGGTTATGAGGCATACTCGGAATTTTGGGAATGGAATTATCCCCGCACTTCATATACAATTCACTTAAGGCTAAACATTGCCAAAAGGAAAGAAAGATAGCTGTACGAACTTATACCAAAACATGCCAAGAAAAAGCTTTACATACCTTGTCTGAGTTATTCCTCATCCTGTTCGCCTCGTCGTCCTTTGAACCTATTCAACATGAAAGTAGTATGAATATCAACCCCTTTTAGTTTCCAACACCCTAGGTTATATCTTAGTATTAATGGAATCTATTTCCTTAGTCGTTTCCCCGACTAGTTCTGTTATTCGCTAAGGCGTCGACAAAAATTGGGCAGCACCTCCCCTATAATATGCCTTATCCAAATTTCCAATTAGGTCCCTAAGACCTACAACCAACCAACAACAACAACCTGCAGCAATTCACACCAACAATATACAACATAAACTCCAAATGACTTATTCAAAAATATGAAGCACAATAGGGCGTCTAGCCTTTATTTTGTAATGCCTTTCATTATACGCAACGAGGGGTCGTGTGGATTCAACCAGCAGCACCCTAACCCACATTAGAACATATTTAGGCCCTGCAACAACACATCACACCCCTGCAGCAGCACCTCACACGAATAACACTATTCTTCGACGACAATTTAACTATAGCAATTCCAATTTAGTTTATTTCGAACGTCGAGCATTTCTATGACATTTTTAAACTTTCAGCAGCATACAAGGGGTGTAATACACCATATAACAACACCATAAGCTTCAAATTGAAAGGAAAAACCTTACCTTTCCCAAAATTGGCCAAAACTCGCCAAACCTATCAAAATGTGAATTCTGGACAGCCTACTGTCTTGTATTGTCGCTTAGTTTCGAAGGGGTAATTGAAGGAAACAAGATTTGTGGCCTCAATGAAAGTTATAGACATGTTTATCAAGGTCGCAAAAAAATTTGAATTACCCCTACAGAAATTTTGTATGAAAATATATGACCAAAATACTCACAGCTGTCCGTGTAGGATTTCCAAAACCAAATCTAGGCAGTACCTACTCTACACTTCATCACCCTTTTTCGCGAAGATAAAAGCTACACTGGATTTGAAAGTCTAAATAAAAGTTATAGACCTATGAAATACCTTTCCAAAACATATTGAATCACCCGAAACTAAGTTATACACAAGAAGTTATACTAATATTACTAACAACTGTCCCCTCCAAAAATGGGTCTATGCCCTAGCGTTTTCTCTTTAAGTTTCTCTTAGTTTTCCAAGTGAAGAACTGAAAATATGGTTCCGTAGGCATCGTAATATACATATATACACCTCCACGTAATTGAGGAACACCGTAGATAATTAATTCATGGAAGAAAAGTAAGAAACTTACCTTAACGTCTCCAAAATGTGGCTGCCTTTCTCCTTTCTCTTCTTCACGATTTTCTTCTAAGTTCTTGGCTGATTTTTGGTATGTAATGAAGTACTTAGTCATAATACATACATATATAGGTTGTCTTAGAAGGTGACACGTGTCATCCTCTAAGGGTGACATGTGTCCAACCCTTATTGGACCACCTAACTATGCAACCACTTAGGGGCTGCCACATGGCAGTGGGGTCCACCCCCACCCCCAAGCAGGCAGGTGGGTCACCTCCTTGCTTGAGGTACTGCCACGTGTCACTCTCTTATTGGCTTCCTCGTTTCATCTTGTTCCCTTCCTCATAGGTTCGTAATCTCGTCTCATTTTAAGAGCCTATGTAATCCATGCTTCGCAAGCTTGGTACGTACTCCAATAGCTTAACTATGTACGACTTCCAAGTTAGTAGCTTACGTAGGTAACTCGAGTCCTACGACCATTACTTGGCCTCCAATTCCTTCCGGACTCTTATGATTTCATCTCCAACCTTCTCTACTATGGAGTATCACATTCTCCCTTCCTTAGAGATGTTTAATAGTGTCGTAGCGTATTCGGCTCACATGATAATGTCCAAGAAACTTATGAGATATTCCAAGTTTAAAAAGGGTGGGATGTAACACTCCTAATGCCTGAACGATAAAATGGTCTAGGCCAATTCTTGACTCCCTCCATTTTCTTAGTATCAACCTTAATCCCATTACCAGAAACGACGTGACCAAGAAATTCCACCTCCTTCAGCCAAAATTCACACTCACTAAATTTTTCAAACAATTGCCTATCCCTCAACATTTGAAGTACAACTCTCAAGTGATTCTTAGATTCTTCCTCACCTCGAGAGTGAATCAAAATATCATCAATGAAGACCACCTCAAAAGTATTAAGGTAAGGTTTGAACACCCTATTCATCAAGTCCATGAACACCGCTGGTGCATTCGTCAACCCAAAAGTCATCACCACAAACTCAAAATGACCATACCTTATTCGGAAAGCCATTTTGGAAATGTCACACTCCCTCACCCTTAGTTAGTGATAGCCAGACCGAAGGTCAATCTTGGAGAAGTGACTTCCCCCTTGTAATTGATCAAACAAGTCATCTATTCTAGGGATTGGGTACTTGTTCTTAATGATCATCTTATTTAATTTTTGGTAGTCTATGCACATTTGAAGCGACTTATCCTTCTTTCTGACAAATAACATAGGAGCACCTCATGGCGAAATACTTGGCCTTATAACCCTTTTCTAACAAGTCCTTTAATTGTTCCTTTAACTCTCTCAATTCTGCTGGGGCTATTCAGTAAGGACAAATAGAGATAGGTTGGGTATCGGGGTAGAGATTGATACCAGAATCTACTTTTATTTTGGCAGGGACATCAAGAAGTTTATTAGGAAAGACATCGGGGAACTCATTGACTATAGAAACTGACTTAAAAGGAGGACTTTCTGAGTTGACATCCCTAACCCTCACAATATAGTAAATACAATCTTTAGCAATCAATTTTTGAGCCTTAAGATAAGAAATGAACTTACCCTTCACCACTGAATCACGACCCTTCTTTCAATAATAGACTCATTTAGAAATTGGAACTTTACTCAATGAGTCCAACAATCTATGGAAGCATAAGATGCATGTAACCAATCTATTCCATGAATGGCATCAAAATCTACCATGTCAAGCTCAATGAGATCACAAGAAATAACTTTATGCAAGATAGACACGGGACAACCCTTATAGACCTTTCTAGTAATAACCGACTCACCAATGGGGGTATACACCAAATACGGCTCTAATAATATTTTGGGTGACATATCAAACCTATTAGCAAGGAATGGAGTAACAAACGATAAATTTGTACCCAGATCTAATAACGCATACACATCAAAAGCAAAGACCTTTAACATACTGGTAATGACATTGGGTGCGTCCTCAACCTCTTGTCTCCCATGTAAGGAATAAAAGCGGTTGGTATATTAGACACCTCCTTGGGCTTGTTGACCATGAGAAATTTGGCCTAGAGGCTTACCACCACCACCTCTATAATCCCTAGCATGGTGTCCCAACTTACAATACTTAAAGCATGCATTAGAGCCAGCTAAGCATTCCCCTTTGTGAGTCCTTCCACACTTCTTGCAGGTAGGGAAAGTTTGCACACTAATATTCTCTCTTGGAACCATTGGGTTAGCACCCTTGTCCTTGTTGAACCTTGGAATAGGAGTATTGGTGGAATCTTATCCCACAAATCATTTCCCACAAGGCCTTTGCCATTGTTACCATAACTGGGGTTAAACCCTCCACCATCCGCTCTAGCCTTTTTGAACTCCCTTGATCTCTCTCTCATCTTCTCTTCTTCAATTTGTTCTGTGTAAGTCATTAACTAAGAGATGTCCATCTCCTTAACCAACATGGCAGTTTTGCACTCCTTGGACACCAACCTTGAGACACCAGAAATAAACTTTCTCATCCTAGCTCTTGGGTCGAAGACCATGAAGGGAGCATACTTTGACAACTTAGTGAATTTGAGAGCATACTCCCTGATGCTCATACTTCCTTGATGAAGGTTGATGAACTCTTGGATTTTGGCTGTTATACCTCATATTTTTAAATGTTGGAATATTTTACGCTAATCGAGATAACTTTAAGGACAAGATCATTTTGAGATATGAGATAGAGATTTTTAATCCTTGATTTTAATTAACTGTATGAATTGCTTATAAATTTTAATTGATATAGAATATTAGTGGGAATTAGGGATTAATTAACCATAGTTAGATTATTAAGTGGGATTAGTGATTAAACTAATATAAATTAAAGCATGAGTGGGCTAAGTAGACCCCACTATAGCATGGCCAAATCTGATTAGCCCATGCTATGAGTGGGGCACGTGTAACTTCAAGGCTACATTTATAAGAGCTTAGTTGATGACTAATTAGTCAGTCATTCACTTCATTCTTCTTCAATATAACATAAAGGTAAAGAGAGAGGGTCTAAGCCATGGCAACTCATGGCCATGGCTGAGCAAATTAAAGCACCCAAATTCTAATCTCTACATTAATTTTCTAAGGTATTTTTTTATTTAATTAGAGGTGATTAACAATGTGAAGTAGTTATTGAGGCAGCAAGAATAATTATCACTTCAATTCACAAGTTTCAGTCAACTTAAGGAGCCAATTTGTTAAGGTAAAATCTAATCCTTTTCTACCTATTTTAGAAGTGGTTTGGACTTGTTATAATTTGGTAGATGTGAATTGGATATAAGAAACTATGCATGTTGATGCTGAGGTATGGTTTAAGCCGTGTAGAGGGGGGGGTTGTTTTGAGTGTGTTGTTGTTCTTGTTGATTTGAGGAATTAAGAGTTAAGACTTGCATTGTGTTGATGGTAATTAATGGGTTGCCTTAATCCAAAAATGATGGAGTTAATTATAATTAATGTTGATGTTATTGTTGTGGCTGATTATATAATGAGAATGGAAGAATATGATATTTCAAGTTGGAATTGTAATTGTTTTAAAGAATGGTTATAATGTGTTGTTGTTGTGTTGAATTGAATGATTAAGTATAGTTAAAAATATACATTGTATGGTTTGTAATTGTTAGGCTGTTATAAATATTTTGATAAAGCATGGTGGTTGTGGGTTGTTCGGAGTATTTGGAAATCTTGTCTTGGCTAGTCTTAATATGACATTTGAATGTTTTGTTGTTGATGCTATTGGTTGTTGTATGGCTGGTTGGATGTGAGGAGAGTGAGTGACATAGGGGAGGTATTGCCCAACTATCTAGAAATAAGCTACTAATGTTAAAGTATGCTTTATGCCTTTTTGTAGCTTAATTATAGTCCTAATGTCTTAATATAAGTTGAGATATTTTGGACAACATATACTCATTTAATCACGGATTAAGCATCAAAGGTATGTAAATTTGTCCCTTCTTTCTTTTGGCATGTCTTAGATTTAAGTGATGAATGATATGAGCTTGGGGTAATTCTATTCATAAGCTCGGAGTATGATTCAAGATCCTTATTCACCTTTTGATGTTAGAACTCCTAAGGTGATTGAGCTATTGCCCCTCGAGTCCTCTATACGTTGGATAGTAGCTAGTATAGAGTTCCTATTCTTACATAATCTATAATGATTAATGTCCGTAACTTTCAATAGTTATTTTGCATTATATTGATACATGACATATAATTCCTGAGGCTCTATTTGATATAGTTCATATCAATATGCAAAGATTGCTTAACATGACTATTATTATATTCCATACTTTTGTACATTTAAACATTTTTAAGCTCCTCTAAAGCTTCCATGTGATCCATATTATCCATGACGTTATCAAGTGATCCTAAGGAGGGGAGGATGTAATGCCCCATATTTTGCATAGACTAGTTTTATGTGAGTAGTGAAGGTTTGAAATAGGGTTGGAAGGATTTCAAAAGGGTTTGAGGACAAATAATTTATCATAGTAATCGACCTACTTGCTTAAGCTACTATTTCGAATGTCTTACATAATTAAGCTACTTGATTATATGTCTAGCTTAAGTAGAAAGGATCACACAGGTTCTTAAGGTAAGACTAATTGCTAACCTCCTAAAAAAACAAGTAGGTGATGCACCTACTTCAAGTAGGTGATGCACCAACATAGAATATGTGGACTGCATTTTAAATGAAAAGGGGAAGTAGATGATGCAACTACTTACAAACTTGTGGCAGGAATTAAGGAGGTGATGCACCTACATTCTTAAAGTAATGGACAACAACATTCCAGAATGCGAGATAGAGATTTTTATTCTCAATTTTAATTAATACACAAATTGGTTATATATTTTATTTGGTCTAGAAATATTGGTGAAAATTAGAGATTAATTAATCATGGTTAGAACCCTAAGTGGGCCCCACCAAGATACGTGGCAGAAGTTGATTAGTGTGTGGATGATAGTGGGACAAATGTCAACTATGGACACATGTAATAAGGGTGGACATGTGTCCAACCCCTAAGAAAGCATATATAAGCCTAGTAATGACTAATTAGCTAGTCATTTATCTCATTCTTCTTCAACCTAACCTAGAGAGAAAGAAAGAGAGTCCAAGCCATGGCAATGCACGGCCATGGCTGAAGCAAATCAAGGTCCCAAATTTTGATCCATAAATTAATTCTCTAAGGTATTTTCAACCAATCGGAGGTGATTAACAACGTGAATTAATCATTGGAACAGCAAGAAGGCGTAACGTGCAATCCACAAGTTTCAGCCAACTTACAAAGCCAATTTGTTAAAGTAAGAGTTAATCATTTTCTATATGTTTTCGGATAAATTTGGACATGTGGTGAATGTGTAAATGTGATTTGGATGTATGCAATTATGTATATTGATGTTAAAGTGTCAGTGAAGCCATAGGGACTGTTTTAATTGAAGTTGGCGAGATGATGCATGATTCTTATTCACTTCTTGACGTTAGAACTCTTAAAGTAGTTGAGCTACTTCCATTGAGTCTTCTATATGTTGGACAGTAGTTGGTATATGAAAGTCCCTAATCTTAAGGACCATACAATGATTAATGTTCTTAACTTTTATAAGTTGTTTTGCGATATCTGGATACGTGTCTATGATCCCTGAGGCTTTATTTAATATAGTTCATAATGACATTCAAAGAGTACTGAACATGACTATCGCCCTGATACTCAAGAATTGATTTAGTCTAGTTATCTATTGAGTCTCAAATGATGATCTAAATGCATATGGTTACTCACTACTCTACACGTGCATACTGTTATTACAGCTTTCACCGAGTCCCTTACTAGAGGGACGAATCTCTTATCACGCACATTTTACTATATTATCCACTAAGTCCCTCACTAGGGGGCGGGTATGCTATATGATGATATAATGATGCAATGATATGGTTATGGCACTGAATCCCATGATGGGCTGGGTATGGTACACGTGCGCATGACTTTATTCACCGAGTCCCTTACTAGAGGGTCGGGTACAGTACATGTATATGATGATATGATAATATAATGATCTGTCTTTATTCACCGAGTCCTTTACCAGAAGATCGGGTACGGTATATTTATATAATGATATGATAATATGGTGATACGATTATGGAACTGAGTCTCATAATGGGCCAAGTACGGTATATGACAATGATATGCATGATATGTTTCGTCAGGCATAGGTACAGTGAGTTCTTGATTATCATACTTGTCTCCTAGACTCTCTACTTCAGTTATGATCTTTTTTATTATATTTCATATTTTATATACTCAGTACATTTCTTATACTGATCCCCTTCCTTTGGGGGAAGAGGGGCTGCATTGCATGCCCGCAGGTACATATATTCATTTTGGGGATCCACCAGCTTAGAATTTCCATTCAGCTATTTTGGAGTGCTCCATTGTCCTAGAGCCTAGACTTTTAATACAGATCCTCTGATGTATATATTTGTTTATATAGGGGTATGATGGGGCCTTGTCCCGTCATATGTTACTATTGAAACTCTTAGAGGTCTGTAGACATATGTATAGGTTGTGTGTATATATGTTCGATTGTGCTGATATAACTTGTATTTTGGGATGTTCCCATCTATAGAGGCAGCCTTGTCATCTTGTGTATATACATATTTTGGGATGTTGTATGTAGTGACAGCCTTGTCGGCTCATGTATTATGATATTTTAATTGATTGTGAATCCTCAGAAGATAGGTTACATCCCTGATACATGTATGTAACGCTTGAGATAACATCCTATTTTCACAAAGTCTCTACACTATGTTTGGTTTCAGTTTGACGATGTCCAATAGATATGTATATGAGTGCTCAGCTCGGGCACTAGTCACAGCTTACGGAGTTGGATAATGACAAAAGTGGTATTAAAGCAATTCATCCTCGAAGTGTCTACAGGTCGTGTCTAGTAGAGTCTTGTTTATCAGTGTATTGTGAACCACATCTATAAACAGGAGGCTACAGGACATTTAGGATGTTACCTTTCCTTCTATTTTAGATCGTGCGATAGAGCCTGAACCTAGGAAAGATTCTTTCTGACCTCTTTTCTTATAGGTGGGTGTAGATTTGTGAGAGATAAAGAGGCCAGCTTCAGATAATGAGGGTGCTAAGAAGGCTCTTAGGGTAAATTCGGGACCTCAGGCTCCAGGATCGAGTAGGAGGAGCCTCAGTTATTCTATCAAGACTGACCCCTCGAAGGACCCAGCGATAATTCCTCCAAAGGTTTTTATATCTAGGGAGGCGGTCCCTGAAGCCCTACCAGTTGCTCTTATGGTGGGGCACCATATCAGACCGGCTACCCCGGTAAGTGTGATAGACTTTTCCAGCCCCTTGTCTTGGTCATCGGTAAACCAGGAGTTACCGGTTATCTACATTCCTTGGAATCAGATGAAGAAGACTATGAAGATCAGACAAGTAGATGGCAAACAGATAATGATGAGGAGCAGACTTCACTTTCTAGATCACCAGATCAAACTAGAGACTGATCGACTAAGTATAGGAGACCTTATCGAAATTTCGTATGTATGTGCATTTGTTATATATTGTTACCTAATAGTGGCAAGAGGAAATCAAAAGAGTCAATAACCAAGTATTTATGAGTAATAGTGACCAAGGCATTCCCACCCATTGGAATTTTGAAATCTAGGATGGAGAATAGTTGCACATTCAGGTGAAAATTGGATAACAAGGGAACATAATGGGAATTTGTATATACAAAATGGAAAATTGGCCATTATTATGGTAAGTATAGTAAGGAAATGGGTTGAATGTATATATTGCATATAAGTCCAGTTAGAAAGTGTGCACAGAAGAAGCTAAAGGAACCAGTAACTGTAAACAGAATATATGTTAGACATAGTACAAATGTTGCAGGTATGTTTGAAACCTGCAGTTAAAGATGGAAAGGAAAAATAAACAGAAAAAAGTGGCAGGTATAGTTTGTGTTGGATATATGGGGCAATTTCATTATTTTCATCTTGTGATTGATATAGGAAGCCCGGTGCGGCTACGATACATTATAATAAATATGTGTGTTGTCCATGTGTGGCGTTGTTGGTATTTTTTATATGCAAGTTTTGAGATAGTAAGAAATACAGAGAAAACTCTGCCAAAATTTTCTGAGGATTAACAAGAAAATGACATATAAGTTCATAATATTTTTGGAAATTCACACCAACAGTAATGATAAGACTTGACTAAGTCGCAAGTACGTCTGACTTTAAGAGATAAAGATTAACCGATGAATTAATGGTAATAGTAATTATGAGGATATCAATATGGTAAAAAGAAATACTATAATAATTGGAAGGGTTTGTGACACTAAGAGATGATTTAGAAAGGACCAGTAGTTAACGAATTTCCAGATAAACTTCCAGGTCTTCTTCTTGAGCAGGAGATAGAGTTCACTATAGATGTTCTACTAGATACTCAGCCCATATCTATTCTTAAAATGGCACCTACAGAATTGAATGAATTAAATGAGCAGTTGGATACTTGTTAGAAAAGGGCTTCATTAGGCCTAACACATCACCTTGGGGAGAACCGGTACTATTCGTGAGAAAGAAAGGTGGGTCGCTGCAAATATGTATTTATTATAGGCAGCTGAACAAAATGACAATAAGGAATAGATATCCCCTCCCCAAGATTGATGATCTATTTGACCAGCTGTAGGGTGCTAAGTGTTTTTCGAAGATAGACCTGCGGTCAGGCTATCATCATGTTACACCCCGCACTCTTGAGCTCAGAACGTCTTCTTAAGTTCCTTAGACACTATCATGTGAGACGGATAAGCTACGACACTATCAAACAACTCTAAGGAAAGAAGATTGTGATACCTCGCGAGAAGGGAGGTTGGAGATAGAGTCATAAGAATCCGGAAAGAGTTGGAGGCTAAGAAATGAGTCGTAGGACTCGATTTACCTACGTAAGACACTAATTTAAGAGTCTTATACACTTAAGTTGCTTAAGGATATATCAAGCTTATGTAGTACGGATTACATAGGCTCTTAAAGTGAGACGAAATTACGAACCCGCGAGGAAGGGAAAAAGACGACGCATGGCAGCCAATGGAGGAGCGACACGTGGCAGCACCTCAAGCAAGCAGGTGATGCACCTACTTAGGGTCAAGTAGGTGATGCAGCTGCTTGGGGGAGGTGGACCCCGCTGCCACGTGGCAGCCCCTAATTGGCAGCATGACACGGTGGCCAATCATGGCTTGACACGTGTCATCCTTAGGGGCTGACACGTGTCACCCCTTGGGACCACCTATATTAGTTGATATGTATCCAAAAATCTTCAGTTCATTAACATATTTCCAGCAGCAACGTGAGAAAACAGACCCTAAAGCTAAGGAGAGAAACTTGCGACGGCTTTGGGAGAAAAATAGGTAAGTCCCATTTTCGTTCCGTAAATTAATTAATTAGCGTATACTACGATGATATGGAAGTATTAGTAGTATAAAATTAGGATTTGATGCAGCAAAAAACGGACAGCAATCTGCCACGACGTTACAGCACGCTGAAAATATTTCCGAGGCGCGATTTTGGCGAGTTCTAGCCAATTTCGGGAAAGGTAAGTTCTTACCCTCTAATTTGAAGTTTATAATGTTAAATTATGGTGTATTACACACCTTAGGACCTGCTGGAAGTTGGGGAAAAGGTTTGAAAAGTTCGGCGTTCGAAATAAACGAATTTAGAATCGCTATAGTTAAGTTGTTGTCGAAATAAAGTGTTGTACGCATAGGGGCTGCTGCTGGTTGTGTTGTGGCGTGTTTCAGGGTCTAAAAGTTATCTAAATGAGGTGTGGGAGCTGCTGGTTGCAGCCACAGGCTTTGCAATTAAAGAATTCGCGAAAGAAAGATTAAAAACTCTAGTTTTTGTATCTTAGTTTCGAGTGAATTGTTGGGGGTTTATATTGTGTAATTTTGGTCATAATATGTATATGTATGGGCTGCTGGTAACATTGTTGGTTGGCTGCAGGTGCTAAGGACATGGTTGGGAATTCGGATAGGGCACCTTATAGGGGAGGTGCTGCCCAATTTTCGTTAACATCCTAACTAGTTAAGGAACTAGCCGAGAAGGCGAGCGAAGGGATGAATGTTATGAATACTCGTGGGTAGTCTAAGTTGCTGAAAAGTCCAAGGTTGTTAATACTTACCTTACTTCCATGTTAAATAGGTTTCGAGGACAACGATGTGGACATGATTAAGAGAAGTCCATACAAGGTATGTGAAGCTTTCTTTTGGCATGTTTTTGGAATTAGTATGTAGAACTATCTTTCTTTTCTTTTGGCATGTCTTAGATGTAAGTTATAAATGATATGTATATGATATGTGGGATTCAATCCATTCATAAAGCCCTGAATATAAGTCGAAACTCTTATTTACTTCTTGATGTTAGAACTCCTGCAATAGCTGAGTTGTTGCCCTTAAGTCTTTTATGTGATGAAAACTAGTACATGTAAAGCCTATTTCTCCTTTTCTTTGGAATGGCTTAACTTTAAGTGAAATGGTATATGATATAGGTTTAGAGGTAATTCCATTTATGAGCTCTGATTGTAACTCGTGACTTGTAGTCACTCCTCAACATTAAGAGTCTGAAAGTAGTCAAACTACTATTCTCGAGCCTGCTATATAATGAATAATAAGTGGAAGTACCAGCTCCTCTCCATTTAAAGGCTCTAAAATGGTAAAAGCGTCTGATTGCATAAGTTGAGTCTTTGACTAGATAACTGTGTCTCTGATTGCATAATCGTGTCTTTGATTACATAAACCATGTTTCTGATTGCATAAGCTATATGGCATTGTCTGGATGCATGTCTGTGATTCTTGAGGCCCCAACTGATGTAAGCCCTAATGACATCTAAAGGGATACCTCGGATAATTACTCCCCCAGTCTTCAGGTGAAGGTTCACTTGACTGTTTCATCGAGTCTTAAATAATGACTTAGTTGCATATGGTTTCTCACTACTCTACTCGTACATACTGTAACCCATCCTTCCTCGAGTCCCACGATGGGCCGGGATATGTTATCATGCACAGTGTTACTACTTCTTTCACCGCGTCCCGGGCCGGATGTGTATAGTTCCACGCACGAGGAGACGATGCCGTATGTGAGGTGTGATATATGTTATATGTTATGACAATACGATTATTCACCGAGTCCCGGGCCGGCAGTAATATGAGAGTATATGTGGTGAAATAAGGAAGGAACACCGAGTCCCTCCTTAGAGGGTCGGGTATATATGTATATTATGATGGTACGCTATAGACATACACCACTCCATTCACCGAGTCCCTCACTAAAGGGCCGGATACTTTATGTAGGCATGCATATGAGATTAAAGCAATACATTGTGACCCTGAGCCCCGTAGTGAACCGGGTATAATACGATGATATACATAATAAGATGATACCATATACGATGGTGTGATACCGTATACGATGATATGATGAAATGAAATACATTATGATACGATGATATGTGATTATGAAGTAATGATGATGACACCGAGTTCACTAGAGGGCCGGGCACAGTATGTGATGGTGTATAGGATTACGTGTCCTAAGGTGCAGGTACAGTAATTTGTTAATAGTTATACTTATCCCCTGCATCCCTATTTCAGTTATGATCTCAGTTACGATGTGTTATGCTTTACATACTCAATACATATATCGTACTGACCCCCTTTTCTCGGGGGGCTGCGTTTCATGCCCGCAGGTACAGATGTTTATTTTGGAGATCCATCAGCATAGGAGTTCCTCTCAGCTGTGTCGGAAGTGCTTCACTGTTCTGGAGCCTAAATTTTGATGCTGGTCACTTAATGTATATATTTGTACATTTAGGGGTACGGCGGGGGTCTTGTCCCACCATATGTTGCTGTTACTATTCTTAGAGGTCTGTAGACATATGTTTATGTGGGTTGTTTGTGAGTTAGTTTTGATGTTGCCTATTCGATATGTTGTGAATGTTTTTGTTATAGCAGCCTTGTCGGCTCGCGTGCCCTTTCATGATATGATACAAATGAAAGAGGCTACATGTACATGAAAAAGGTTTTAAGTTTTAAACTATTGGGGTTTTTGTATATAGTATCACATCACACACGGTTCAACTTAAGTGTAGTTGATAAATACGCATAACTGGGTCCAGGTCGGACCCTAGTTGCGGCCTACGGGGTTGGGTTGTGATACATCAAGTACGGGTAAAGGAAGTAGATATTTCAAAGACTGCATTTAGGACCCGATACGGGCATTATGAATTTAGGGTGATGTCTTTTGGGCTGACCAATGCTCTAGCAGTGCTTATGTATCTAATAAACCGAGTGTTCAAGCCATTCCTAAAATAGTTCGTGATTGTATATATTGATGATATCTTAGTCTATTCATGATCGGAAGAGGAGCATACAGATCATTTAAGGATGGTACTCGGGGTGCTCCAGCACCAAAAATTGTACGCTAAGTTCTCTAAATATAAATTCTTGTTAACTTCAGTAGTATTCTTGGGGCATATTATTGATGCAGATGGTATTCGAGTAGATACACAGAAAATTGAGGTCGTAATGAATTGGCCTAGACCAATGACACCTATTGAGGTAAGTAGTTTTCTAGGGCTAGCAGGATATTACAAGAGATTCATAGAGAAGTTTGCTTTGATTTCACCACCTTTAACAAGGCTGACTCGAAAGGCGGCTAAGTTCTAGTGGACCAATGCTTGTGAACGAAGATTTCAGTTGCTGAAACATAATTTGACTACAGCCCCTGTTCTAACTCTTTCTAAGGGACCAGATGGCTATGTCATTTATTATGATACTTTCAGTGTTGGGCTAGGTTGTGTATTGATGCAGCATGGTAAAGTTATAGCTTATGCCTCTCGGCAACTCAAAAAAACATGAAAGAAATTATCCTACTCATGATCTGGAATTAGCAGTGGTAATTCACGCCTTGAAGATATGGAAGCATTATCTATATGGCGTGCATGTTGATATTTATACGGATCACAAAAGCCTCTAGTATATCTTCAAACAGAAGGAGCTAAATTTATGGTAGAGGAGGTGGCTAGAGTTGCTGAAAGACTATAATGTTGACATTCTATATCATCCAGGAAAGCCAATGTTATAGCAGATGCACTCATCCATAAATCAATAGGTAGTTTGGCAGATGTACAACCAGAGCAGAAAGACATAGTCCATGAGATTTGCCAGTTAGCTAACCTTGGAGTCCGTTTGGCTGATTTTGATAATGGTGGAGTTTTTGTTAGAGAAGTTGCTGAATCCTCTATTAGGGAATAAGTAAAGCAATGCTAATACGAGAACCTTGTTCTGGCACAGTATAGGGATGCATCCCTTTAAAAGGAAAAGACCCCATTTGAGACCACACCTAACGAAGTGCTGAGATATAGGGGCAGATTATGTGTACCTGAGATTGTAGGGCTACGATAACAAGTTATGGGAGAAGCACACTATGCCCATTATTCTCTTCACCCAGGGTCAACAAAGATGCATCATGACATCAGATGTTTATATTGGTGGGATGGCATGAAGAAGGACATAGCAGAGTTCGTAGCCTAGTGCCTAAATTGCCAACAGGTTAAGATCGAGCATCAGAAGCCTGGTGGACTATTATAGGAGATAGAAATCTCGACTTGGAAATAGGAAGCAATTAATATGAATTTTATTACAAACTTACCTCGCACTCTACGGAAGTATGATTCTATATAGGCTATTATAGATAGGCTGACAAAATCACCCTATTTTCTTCTAGTTAGGACTACTTATTCGGCCAAGAACTATGCAAAGTTATATATCAAGGATATAGTAAGACTTCATGGGGTCCCTACTTCTATTATATCAGACAGAGAAGCTCAGTTTACAACTAACTTTTGTAAATCATTCCAGGAAGGTGCCATATGATCAATATTATCCATGACGTTATCAAATGATCCTAAGGAGAGGAGGTGTAACTCCCCATATTTTGCATAGACTAGTTTTATGTGAGTAGTGATGGTTTGAAATAGAGTTGGAAGGACTTGAAAAGGGTTCGAGAACAAATAATTTTTCACAGTAATTGACCTACTTGCTTAAGCTACTAGTTCGGATGTCTTATATAATTAAGCTACTTGATTATACGTCTAGCTTAAGTAGCAAGGATCACACGGGTTATTAAGGTAAGACTAATTATTAACCTTCTACAAAGAAAAATTAGGTGATGCACCTACTTAGAATATGTAGACTGTATTTTAAATGAAAAGAGCAAGTAGGTGATGCAACTACTTACAAACTTATGGCAGGAATTAAGGAGATGATGCACCTACTTTCTTAAAGTAATGGACAAGATCATTCTGGGATGAGAGATAGAGATTTTTATTCCCGATTTTAATTAATACAACAACAACAAACCCAGTATAATTCCATAATATGGGGTATGAAGAGGGTAGAGTGTACGCAGACCTAACCCCTACCTTGAAAGGTAGGGTGGTTGTTTCTGAAAGACAATTTTAATTAATACATGAATTGGTTATAAATTTTATTTGTGCTAAATATATTAGTGTAAATTAGAGATTAATTAATCATGGTTAGACCCTTAAGTGGGCCCCATAAAGATACGTGGCAAAAGCTGATTGGTGTGTGGATGATAGTGGGACACATGTAATAAGGGTGGACATGTGTCCAACCCCTAAGAAAGCATATATAAGCCTAGTAATGACTAATTAGCTAGTCATTTATCTCATTCTTCTTCAACCTAACCTAGAGATAAAGAAAGAGAGTCCAAGCCATGGCAACTCACGGCCATGGCTGAAGCAAATCAAGGTCCCAAATTTTGATCCATAAATTAATTCTCTAAGGTATTTTCAACCAATCGGAGGTGATTAACAATGTGAATTAATCATTGAAACAGCAAGAAGGCATAACGTGTGATCCACGAGTTTCAGCCAACTTAAGGAGCCAATTTATTAAGTAAGATTTAATCATTTTCTATATGTTTTCGGATGAATTTGGATGTGTGGTGAATGTGTAAATGTGAATTAGATGTATGAAATTATGTATATTGGTGTTAGAGTGTTGTTGAAGCCGTAGGGGCTATTTTAATTAAAGTTGGTGAGCTGATTTTATTTAGTATTCTAATTTTTGTTATCATGGATTATGTGATGAGGATGAAGAAATTAAATGGCTAAAGTTGAAGTTGTAATGGATTGAGGGATGTTGTAAAACTTGGTGTAATGTTAACAAAGTTTTCTTTTATTTGAATGAGTGATATTGTTATTGTGTGGCTGCTGTTATATGCCATTAAATTAGATGAAAAGCTTATATGAAATAATGTATAAGAATCGTAGATGGGTTGCTTGGCATGTTCATAAGTTTTTGCAAGGTTTTCGAGCATCTTTTATGTTGCTAGTTAGGGGCTATTTTGATATGTCGTTGTTTTTCTTATTGAGCTTGGAAGATTAAGTATGATTATAGTTATTTTATTGGTTGGAGTGTTAGAAGATTGTTTGATGAAATGTTAAGACTATGGATCATTAAAGATAACTGGAATATGTGGTAGTCATATGTTGATTGTTATCGAATGTTGTGAATGTCGGGATATTTAAAATATTATGTGGGTTGTTCGGAGTATTCTTGAATCTTGTCTTGGCTAGCCTTAACATGAAATTTGAACATGTGATTGTTGATGCTACTTGATGGTTGTATGGTTGGCTAGGATGTGAGAGAATTTAGCTATATAGGTAAGATGTTTTCCAATTATCTAGAAATAACCTATTAACGATAAAGTACGTTTAGTGCCTTTCCATAGCTTAACCATAGTGCTTAACGTATTAATATAGGTTGACACACTATGGGCAGTGTATACGTATTGTGGAGAATAGGCGCTAAAGGTATGTAAGGCAATCCCTTCTTTCTTTTTGCATGTCTTAGATATAAGTGATATATGATATAAGCTTTGAGGTAATTCCATTCATCCATTCCGAGTATGATGCATGATTCTTATTCACTTCTTGACGTTATAACTCTTAAAGTAGTTGAGCTACTTCCATTGAGTCTTCTATATATTAGACAGTAGGTGGTATATGAAAGTCCCTAATCTTAAGGACCATATAATGATTAATGTCCTTAACTTTCATAAGTTATTTTGCGTTATCTGGATACGTGTCTATGATCCCTGAGGCTTTATTTAATATAGTTCATAATGACATTCAAAGAGTACTAAACATGACTATTGCCCTAATACTCAAGTATTGATTAGTCTAGCTATCTATTGAGTCACAAATGACGATCTAAATGCATATGGTTACTCACTACTCTACATGTGCATATTGTCATTACAGCTTTCACCGAGTCCCTTACTAGAGGGTCGAATCTCTTATCACGCATATTTTACTACATTATCCACTGAGTCCCTTACTAGGGGGGCGGGTATGCTATATGATGATATAATGATTTAATGATTTGGTTATGGCACCGAGTCCCACGATGGACCGGGTACGGTATATATGATGATATGATAATATGATGATACGACATTACTCACCGAGTCCCTTATCAGAGGGTCGGGTACGGTATATGTATATGATGATACGATAATATAGTGATACGATTATGGCATTGAGTCCTATAATGGGATGGGTACGATATATGAAAATAGTATGCATGATTTGTTTCGTAAGGCACAGGTACAGTGAATTCTTGATTATCATACATATCTCCTAGACTTTCTACTTCAGTTATAATCTTTTTTACTGTATTTCATGTTTTATATACTCAGTACATTTCTTGTTCTGACCCCTTCCCTCAGGGGAGGCTACATTTTATGCTCGCAGGTACAAATATTTGTTTTGGGGATCCACCAGCTTAGGATTTCCATTCAGCTATTTTGGAGTGCTTCATTGTCCCGGAGCCTAGACTTTTGGTACAGATCCTTTGATGTATATATTTATTTATCCAGGGGTACGACGAGGCCCTATTCCATTATATATTACTGTTGAAACTCTTATAGGTCTGTAGACATATGTGTGGATTGTGTGTATATATGTTGGGTTATGCCGATATAACTTGTATTTTGGGACGTTCCCATCCATAGAGGCCAGCCTTTTGGTTTGTGTATCTTCATATTTTGGGATATTGTATGTAGTGACAGCCTTTTCGGCTCGTGTATTATGATATTTTAATTGATTGTGAATCCTCAGGAGACACGTTGCCCTAATACATGTATGTAACACTTGAGATGACGTCTTGCTTTCACAAAGTCGCCATATTGTGTTTGGTTTCAGTTTGACAATGTCTAACAGATATATATACGAGTGTCTAGCTCGAGCACTAGTCATGGCCTATGGGGTTGGGTCGTGACAATTATTGCCTTGATATTCGAGTGTTATATATTCTACTGATTCTATTGAGTCTTCGATGATGATCTAATTATGTATGGTTGCTCATGATATTCTACACGTGTATGCCTCAATAAATCTTTCACTGAGTCCTAGGCTGGGTAGGTTATTGTACACAGTGTTACGACTTTATTTACTGAGTCCCTTACTAGAGGGCTGGGTAAGAAATATTTATATGGTTATATGATGATATGATTGTGGCATCGAGTCCCATAATAGGCCGGGTACGATATATGATAATAATATGCATGCATTCATTTTATAAGACGTAGGTACAATGACTTCTTGATTATCATACTTGTTACGATCCGACCTAGGGCCTAGTCATAACACATCGATCGAAACCCCAAAGGGCTCCAACCAAGCCTCTTGTACATATTATAATCATACATAAGGTAAAGTAAATGTGGAAACATCATAAGAGAGTCTAAACTATGAATAGTAAATAAAGAATGTCACATGACAATATAGACTCAAAATATTTGTCCAACTAGATGCCTCTACTCATGAATATGGGCGGCATCTAAGACATGTCCCTAGCTTACCCTTAATATGAAACATAACAAAAGTCTTTGAAATAATAACCAACTCGATTACTAGTCCCCGATAAATGAGGACTCACCACAACCATCGCCGGATAGGAAAGTTTAACTAGCCACATAGATGAGTATGATCTTCAACCTCAACCCCTATATTATGAGACAATGTAGGCAAAAAGTATGCATTAGTACGTTGAAATGTACTAAGTATGAGGGTGTGACATGCAATGTAAATCATGAAATGCAATGGTTTAAGTAAATCACATGATAAGATGAGGTAAGTAAAGACATGAGAAAATCATATTGACCAAAGCATTTAAAATAATAACTTAAAATCATAGCATAGATAAGAGATCATACATATGTAGGATAGGAACCATAACTGACAATAAGACCATGCGAGCTATAACATAGAATCCCGTTGTCTCCCTGTACAATGAGAAAAAAGAGGAATCTACTTGTCAAGGTAGACTCTACCCCGCTAAGCGGGTCATGCATATGCTATATGTGAATCCACTAGCTAGGCCATGAAGGCAATCCTAAGGTGGCACGTAGTTATGAGATAAGAGACTTTATATAAGGACCCCGTATTTCGATCCCCCACCTTAAGTCCACATTCGGTGCTAAGTCAAATCCCACGAAATACATACATGGCATAGAAATCATAACTTCATATATAATAGTCATTATCATAGGTTTGAAATCATAGAGTAGCTCATTTTCATAACTTAAGTGCAAGCGGGCATTGTTCTTCCACATTACAAATCATACATACATAGACATGATTCATACTTAGAATTTCATGATCATAGCTTATACTTGAAATTAGGTAAGACATGAATGCATAATCAATTGACTTGAAAATCATGAAATTAACTTGAAAGCATGCATGATCATAAACTTTATATCATCCCATACATAATTCATAAAGATAATATCGTTTGGAAGTATAGTTGAAAATACTCATATTTTACATCATGAACCCTAGAGATCAAAATAGGAGAATTCATAAAAAGACTCTTCAATTTAATGCAATAACCATCAATTTATATAAAAATAGACTCATGACCATACTTTGAATCATAAAACCCATAAAATATCATACTTTAATTTGATAGAAAATTTTAAGAAATTGATTGGGCTTCATAAATGAAAGAATCCATGAATTAATACTCACATACCTTAAGTGAGAACACCAAATAATTTGGAAAAACTTGAGAGTTTTGATGGAGAGCTTGAGTGAATTTACTTGAAGTCTTCAATGGAGTCCTTGAGAGTCTTTTGTAGAGAGAAAAATATTTGAGTAGGTGAATTGTAGAAGAATAAATAGAGTAGAGGTTTAGGTGAATTTATAGAGATGAATTAGGTCCTAAAAATGTCTAGGTTTATTAGCTAACAATTTGAGAAAAGTCTAAAATGCACTTACTAAAAAACTAAATTCGACCAAAAACACATTGCCAGGTCTGCGATGCGGAGGCAAGCAAGTTCGCGATGCGGACTTGTCGCAGACCTTACTGGTTTGCACAGTTTCTTGAGAAATCTATCTTTCAATCTACGATTCCTAAAAATCCACCGAGACTATTTTCTCATAGTTTTTGACCCCCTGATCGATATTCCGAACTTGAATTTTCCAAAAAGATTAAGAATAATGCATTACATGAGCGGCCTATTCCCAAAGCATTCTTAAGGTACTTGGGAGCATTTTGAGGAATGTTTACAATATCTCTCCTTTGGGAACATTCGTCCTCGAATATGATTCAACTAATATAGGAAGGTCATGGAAAAAATACTAACAACCCAACATAATTATGAGGACACTTCAAAAAATACATAGAACATGTAAACTTCATACTTAACATAAAATATAGTCTTTGAGCAAATCATTTTCATTAATCATGCATGCATATGAATGACATATGGAACTGAAATGGAGGATTTTAATCGATTTGATCATGAACAACTTATTATCTTTAGGCTTGAGTGAAAGAAAAGAGATACGGATAACGCTTCATCATGTTTGATTCCTCCATAACACTTTGACAGATGCAATGTCTTTATTTCTTAACCTCTTCACTTGCCGGTCTAAAATCTCAATCGGGACATCCTCATAAGTCAAATTTTCTTTAATACTTACATTCTCCATTGGCACAATAGAATTTGGATTGCCCATAAACTTCCTCAACATTGACACATGAAATATCAGATGAACCAAAGCCAACTCAACTGGCAAGTCTAACTCATATGCTACCTTGTCAATGCACTTCAATATCCAATAGGGTCCTATATATCTAGGACCCAACTTCCCTTTCTTACCAAACCGCATTACCCCTTTCATAGGTAAAATCTTCAAATAAACCATATCATCCGTATCAAACTCAAGCTCTCTCCTTCTAGTGTCTGAGTAGGACTTTTGACGACTTTGAACTATTTTCAATCTTTCTCTTATGAGACTTAATTTCTCCATTGCATCAACTATCAAATCTGGACCAATCAATGCCATCTCACCTACTTCAAACCACCCCACTGGAGACCTACATCTTCTCCCGTACAAGGCTTCAAAAGGAGCCATTAAGATGCTAGAGTGATAATTATTATTGTAGGTGAACTCAATTAATGACAAATGGTCATTCCAACTTCCTTTAAGATTAATCACACATGCCCTTAACATATCCTCCAAGGTTTGAATTATTCTTTCAGCTTGTCCATCAGTTTGAGGATGGAAAGCGGTACTTAGCTTGACTTTAGTACCAAGACCTTTCTAATATGGATGATAGAGTGCATCATTATGTGTTGGGGCTGGATCGTTATTTTATTGATAGTTGTATGGTAATGGCCTCTCAGTCATGAATGGATATTGCTCGGATACAAGAATTGCATAAGTGGTAGTGGATCGTCACAGAGGGCGTCCGCCCTAAAAGGATCATGACAGAGGCCAGCATAAGAGCACTAGATCAAATGGGTATTCTAGCAAGTTTTGAGGTGGGAAGCCTCAGCAGTACAATAGATATTATTCTAAGTCAGCCCAGAGTGCACCTCTACAGTTCACATGTAAGAGATTAGATAGCACAGGGTATTCAGGAGCCAGTCAGTATAACATCCTTCAAACAAAATGCCCATAAAATACCTTAAGAATACCTTGGAAATAGGCCACTCATGTAATGAATTATCCTTAATCTTTTTGGAAAATCTGAGTTCAGAATATTAATCAGGGGTTCAAAACCTATGGGAAAATGGTCTCGATGGATTTTTAGGACCCGTAGATCGGAAGAACAATTTTCCAAGAACCCACAAAATAGTGTGGTCCGCGAAAAGACCGTATCACAGACCTGGAAAGCATTTTTGGCCGAGTTGGTCGTGACAGGACCACATCGCGGACCTCGGAAGGTTTTTTGGCCGAATTTAGTTTTTTTTAAGGGTATTTTAGACTTTTTCCAAATTATTAGTTAATGAACCTAGACGTTTTTAGGACCTCATTCAACTCTATAAATTAACTTAAACCTCTAATTCTATTCATTCTTCTATAATTCATCTATCAAATATTTCTCTCTACAAAAAGGCTCTCAAGGGTTTCCATTGAAGACTTTAAGCAAATTCACTCAATTTCTCCATAAAAATTCTCAAGTTCTTCCAAATTAATTGGTGTTCTCACTCAAGATATGTGGGTATTGATTTACGGATCCTTTCATCCATGAAGCCTAATTAATTTCTCAAGGTTTTCTATCAAATTAAAGTATGGTATTTTATGGGTTTTGTGATATCTATTCCAATTTCATGAATTTTGATTTATAATATGATCATGAGTCTATTTTGATATAAATTGATGGTTATTGAATTAAATTGAAGAGTTTTTCCATAAATTCTTTTATTTTGATTTTTAGGGTTCATGATATAAATCCTGAGTATTTTTATTTATACTTCTAAAGGATATTATCTATATGAATTATGCATGAGCTGATATAAAGTTTATGATCATGCATATCTTAAAGTAAATTTCATGATTTTCAAGTCAATTGATCATGCATTCATGTCATACCCTAATTTCAAGTTCAAGCTATGGTCATGCATTTTCAAAGTATGAATTATGACTATGTATTTCCATTATGATCATGAATTATAAGTATGTTTCAAATTATAGTTTTTCATGCAAGTTATGAAGTAAGGCGACCTAAGGCCTAATAATATGAATTATGCAAATATGATTATAATGATGAAAGGGCAAATTCTCACATTACAAGTATGTTATGAAAATGAGCTACTCTATGATTTCAAATCTATGATCATGACTATGATATACATTAATAGGATTTCTATGTTATGTATGTATTTTGTGGGATTTGACTTAGCATCGAATGTTGACTTGAGGTAGGGGCTCAAATTAAAGGTTCCTTATATAAAGTCTCTTGTCACATAACTACGTTCCACCGTAGGTACATGTTACACCCCACATTCTTGAACTCGAAAGGTTCCTAAAGCTACTTAGAAGCTATCATGTGAGCCACCTAAGTTACGACACTATTAAATAATTCTAAGAAGGGAGAATGTGACACCCCATGGTAGGGAAGATTGGAGATAAGGTCAAGAGAAGTCGGAGGAAGTTGGAGGCCAAGCGATGAGTCGTAGGACTTGATTTGCTTACGTACGCCTCTAACTTAGAAGTTTTACTTACCTAAAGCTATTTGAGTACACACCAAGCTTCCATAGCATGAATGACATAGGCTCTTAAACTAAGACGAGATTACGAACCCACGAGGAAGAATTTTTTTTTTTTGTGGGGCAGCCAATAGGAGAGTGACACGTGGCAGCCCTAAGCAAGCAGGTGACCCACCTACTTGGAGTCAAGTAGGTGACCCACCTGCTTGGGGGAGGTGGACCCCGCTGCCACGTGGCAGCACCCCATTGGCCGCATGGTTGAGGTGGCCCAATGATGGCCTGGCACGTGTCACCCTTAGGGGCTGACACGTGTCACCTTATATATATATATGAATATGTAATGTTTCAGCTGTAACTTATTTCAAAACAGTAGCTACACTTGAAGAAAAAGAACGTGAGAAGAGAGAAAAGAGAGGCAGCTTTGGTTCTTGAAAATTAAAGGTAAGTTTCTCAACTTTCTTCCGTGAATTAATTATATACGGTGTATATTAAGTACGTGGATACGTATATATGTGTTTTAAGACGTTGATGGAACTGAAACTCCAGCGTTGCAACTGAAATTTGGAAGGGAAAAAAAAGAGAAAATGTGAAAAGGGGCAAGGGAGAGGGTTACGGATTTGACCCTTGTTGGGTAAGCTTCCGGGTTTCGTTCCGTGAATTAATTATTTGACGTTTCCCTAAGTTGTATATTAGTGTTGTATAACCTAAAAATTCAATTCGGGGCAGCGAGGAAGTACCACAAGCAGCCCGCTCAATTTCAGCACATTGAAGAAGTTCCGAGGCACAATTTCGGCTAGTTTTAACCAATTTCGGGAAAGGTAAGTTCTTCCCCTTTAATTTGAAGTTTATGATGTTAAATTAGAGTGTATTATACACCTTAGTATCTGCTGGAAGTTGGGGAAAAGGCTTCACAAGTTCGACATTCGAAATAAGCGAAATTGGAATCGCTATAGTTAATTGTAATCGAATAATGCCTCGTGCTTGTGGTATGTGACTGCTGGTCGTGTGATGAGTTGTGGGGTGCTGGAATGTGTGTTGCTAAGGGCATGGGTGGCTGCTGGTTTCAGCCACACGACCCTCCGCTTTGCAATTAAAAATTTCGCGAAAGAAAGATTAAAAACTCTAGTTTTAGTATTTTAGTGTCGAGTGAATTGTTGGGGGTTTATATGGTGTAATGTTGTCGTAATATGTATATGTATGGGCTGCTGGTTATGTTTTTGGTTAGCTGCAGGTGTTAAGGACATGGTTTTGGATTCGGATAGGGCACGTTATAGGGGAGGTGCTGCCCAATTTTTGTTAACTTCTTAAACTGGTTAAGGAACTAGTCGAGGGTGCGAGCGAGGGGACGAGCTCTATGAATACTCGTAGGTAGTCTAAGTTGCTGAAAAGTCTAAGGTTGTTAATACTTGCCTTACTTCCATGTTAAATAGGTTTCGAGGACAACGACGTGGACACGATTACGGGAAATCCATAAGAGGTAGGTAAAGCCTATTCTTTCTCTTCTTTTGGCATGTCGTAGAGGTAAGTAAACAATGATGTGATCTCTGAAGTAATTCCATTTCTAAGTGTCTTTTATTCACTTTTGGGTAATGAACTTTTATAACAGTTAAGCTACTTTCCTTGAGCCTTACCTATACTAAGGATTTAATGAATATACGGGCTCCTAGTTGTAAGGACTATATAAAAACATGTATTCTGGAGTCCTTAAGCAGTTAGCATTATCTTAGTACGTGTCTAAGGACCCCGAAACACTAACTAGTATAGTCCCTAATGGCATTTAAAGGGCATTTAAGGTGATTACATTACAATTCTGATTCTCAGACAATAGCTAAATTTTCTTCTACAATTGAGTCTTCGATAATGATTTAAATTGCATATAGTTGCTCATTAATCTACTCGTGTATACTGTGACCCATCTTTCCCTGAGTCCCGGGCCAGGATATGTTCTCGTGCGCAACTCACTGCATTATTCCTCGAGTCCCTCACTAGAGGGCCGGGATACGTGTATATATATATATGATGAGATGTGGTAATAAAGTGGTGATGACATTGGGCTGTGATGATATTACAGAGGTATCCACCGGACCCCTGATAGGGCCGGCTATACGATATAATTTGAACATGCATGTTTTGATACTTCACAGGGTACAGGTATAAGTTTTCATATGATATGTTATCCCTTGCTTCGCTGTTTCAGATATGTGTTCAGTTGTGCCATATTATGTTTTACATACTCAGTACATATATCGTACTGACCCCCTTCTCTGGGGGGCTGCGTTCATGCCCGCAGGTACAGGTACACAGTTTGGAGATCCGCCAGCATAGGAGTCCCACTCAGTAGTCCAGAAGTGCTCCATTGTGCTAGAGCCTGATTTTTGTACTAAACGTGGTGTATATATTCGTTTGGTTATGGGTACGGTGGGGGCCCTGTCCCGCCTTATGTTACTGTTTTCTTACTCTTAGAGGTCTGTGGATACGTATGTGGGTTGTGCCTGTATATGAGTGGTGTATGAGCTGTATATAGGTTGTATATAAGTTGTGTATGAGTGGGATCTGAGTTATATATATGTATGTACAGCTGTACTGATATGACCTATGATTTAGGGCGTTCCTTCTATTGTGGCAGCCTTGTCGGCTTGCGTATATGTGTGTTATGGAACGACCCTATATATAGTACTACAGCCTTGTCGGCTTGTATGTTTTCGTACATATTGATGCATTTTGGGTATAAACAGGAAACAAGTTATGTATAGGTAGCAGGGGTACGCGTGTGTGTCCAGTTCGGGCACCCGTCACGGCCTACGGGGTTGGGTCATGACAGAAGTGGTATCAGAGCAGTTCTTCCTTGGAGTGTCCACAGACCGTGTCTAGTAGAGGCTTGTTTATCGGTGTGTTGTGCACCACATCTATAAACAGGAGGCTACAGGACATTTAGGATGTTACTTTCTTTCTTATCATAGATCGTGCGATAGAGTTATGTTTTAGGATGATCCTTCACTAACCTACCTTTATGTTTGTAGTGATGCCTCCACGGAAAGTAACCACTGCCCAAAAGGGCAAGTCAGCAGCTGGGGAAACTAGTCAGACCCCAAGAATTACCAGGGCCCGTGCCTAGTCTATGCCGAGGATTGTACTTCAGTCGGTAAGTTCTACTACACCGCCACCCCCAGAGGAGTTTAGGGCAGCAGCAGCTGCAGATCCCGAACCTCCAGTACAGGAGCCTCCAATCCCACAGCATGGGGTGGAAGACAGAGCTATGAGAGATGCAGTACAGTTGTTGACTGGACTGATGGCAGGACAGGCTCGGAGGCATGGCTCAGATGATGCAAATAGACAAGATAGCTTGAGGGTTCGTGACTTCCTAGCCTGCAATCCCCCAGAATTTCATGGATCGAGACCTGCAGAGGACCCACAGGAGTTCATTAGACAGATGCAGCGTACACTGCGAATCATTAGGGCCTCGGAGACTGAGTCGGTGGAATTAGCCTCCTATCGGCTGCGTGATGTGGCTGCTAACTGGCATGAGTCTTGGGAGTTATCGAGGGGAGAGGGTGCTCCTCCAGCTGAATGGGATGAATTTGCAGAAGCCCTTCTTAGCCACTTCCTGCCTTTAGAAATGAAACGAGCTAGGGTTGATAAATTTTTGCAGTTAAAGCAGAACGGCAGGAGTATTCGCGACTATAGCCTCGAGTTTGACTCATTGGTGAGGTATGCCCCCACAGTTGTGGCAGATATGGCAGACAGGGTGCATCGGTACATCATGGGCTTAGACCTTTATTTGGTTGATAGCTGTATGGCCATGGCTTCTCAGCCAGGCGTGGATATTGCCCGGGTACAAGCATATGCCCAAGGGGTAGAAGAGCGACATAGGAGGCGTCAGCCTGACAGATGGTTTGATAGAAGTCAGCCTAAAAGGGCTAGGTCAGTTGGTTATCCAGGAGAATTTCGCAGCGGGCGATTCCAGCAATCTAGTAGGTATCCCTCCCAGCCAGCTCGGAGTGTACCCCCACAGTTTCCAGGTGGAAGAGTTGATAGCACCAGATATTTGGGGCCTAGTCAAAGCTCCAGAGCATCAGGTATACAGATGGACCAGAGTTCTCGACAGTCAAGACCACTAGTACCACAGTGTCCCCGTTGTAATAGACTTCATTTTGGAGAATGTCGCCGAAGTATAGGTGCCTGTTTTTCTTGTGGCCGCCAAGGCCATATTGCGAGGGAATGTCCGTTTAAAAGTACTCCAGGTGGTATAGTTCAGCCAACTGGGTCAGTTGCGGGTTCTTCTTCTTCTGTGTCTATGCGCCCGATGGGGCGGGGTATGCAGATACCGGCAGGCCGTGGTAGAGGTCGTGGTGGAGTTTCTAGTTCTGGCGGCCCTTCTAATCGTATATATGCTTTGTCTAGTAGACAAGATTAGGAAGCGTCGCCAAACGTAGTCACAGGTACATTATCAATCTTTGCTCGGGACGTATATGCATTGATGGATCCCGGCTCTACTTTATCATATATATCTCCTTTTGTTGCTAATAGAATTGGGATTAAGCCTGAATTAATAGAAGCATTTGAGGTGGCTACACCAGTAGGAGACTCTCTTGTGGTGAAACAAGTATATAGAAATTGCCCGGTTAATGTATATAGTCATCGTACCTTGGCTGACTTGATAGAATTGGATATGGTGGAATTTGATGTTATTATGGGTATGGATTGGTTAGCTTCATGTCGTGCCAATGTAGACTGTAGAAATAAAGTAGTTCGGTTCCAGTTTCCGGGTGAATCAATTGTTGAGTGGACAGGAAACACGGCGTCGCCGAAGGGTAAGTTTATTTCATACCTTAAGGTAAGGAAAATGATCAGGAAGGGGTGTATTTATCATTTAGTCCGTGTGCATGATCTGGAAGCAGATGTGCCAACTCTTCAGTCGGTACCCGTGGTTAATGAGTATCTGGATGTGTTTCCAGATGAACTTCCAGGTCTTCCTCCCGAACGGGAGATAGAGTTCTCGATAGACATGCCACCAGATACTCAGCCTATTTCTATTCCCCCATATAGAATGGCACCCGCGGAATTAAAGGAGCTAAAGGAGCAACTGAAGGACTTACTGGAAAAAGGCTTCATTAGGCCCAGTACATCCCCATGGGGAGCGCCGATATTATTTGTTAAAAAGAAAGATGGATCGCTGCGAATGTGCATTGACTATAGGCAGCTGTACAAGGTAACAATTAAGAATAGATATCCCCTCCCCAGGATTGATGATTTGTTTGACCAGTTGCAGGGTGCTAAATGCTTTTCGAAGATAGACCTGCGGTCAGGCTACCATCAGGTACGGGTAAGAGAAGCAGATATCCCAAAAACCGCATTCAGAACCCGATACGGACATTATGAGTTCAGAGTGATGTCTTTTGGGTTGAAAAATGCTCCAGCGGTGTTTATGGACTTGATGAACCGAGTGTTCAAACCATTTCTAGATTTGTTCGTGATTGTATTTATTGATGATATTTTGATCTATTCACGATCAGAAAAGGAACATGCAGATCATTTACGAGCAGTACTGGGAATACTCCAACACCAGAAATTATACGCTAAATTTTCTAAATGTGAATTTTGGTTAACTTCAGTGGCTTTTCTGGGGCATATTATTGGGATTGATGGTATTTGCGTAGATACGCAGAAGATTGAGGCCGTGAAGGCATGGCCAAGACCTACAACTCCTACGGAGGTACGTAGCTTTTTGGGATTAGCAGGATATTACAGAAGGTTCGTAGAACGGTTTGCTTCCATTTCGGCGCCTTTAACAAGACTGACTCAAAAGGCGGCTAAGTTCCAGTGGACTGATGCTTGTGAACGGAGCTTTCAGTTGTTAAAAGAAAAATTGACTACGGCTCCTGTTCTAACCCTTCTAGAAGGACCCAATGGCCTTGTTATTTATTGTGATGCTTCCGGTATTGGACTTGGATGTGTATTGATGCAACATGGTAAAGTTATAGCTTATGCCTCCCGGCAGCTCAGAAAACATGAAAAGAATTATCCAACTCATGACTTGGAATTAGCAGCGGTGATTCATGCCTTGAAAATATGGAGGCACTATTTTATGGTGTGCACGTGGATATTTATACAGATCACAAAAGCCTCCAGTATATCTTCAAACAAAAGGAATTAAATTTACGGCAGAGAAGGTGGTTGGAATTGCTGAAAGATTATGATGTCGACATCTTATACCACCCTAGGAAAGCGAATGTGGTGGCGGATGCACTCAGCCGTAAATCAATGGGTAGCTTTGCAGAGGTACGACCGGGACAGAAGGAAATGATCCGTGAGATCTGCCAGCTTGCCAGTCTTGGAGTCTGCTTGGTTGATTCGGGTGATGACGGGGTTTCTGTTCGAGGAATTGCTGAATCCTCCATCATGGAGGAAGTAAAGCGATGTCAATACTAGGACCCTATTCTAACGAAGTATAGAGATGAAATTCTCCGAAAGAAAAAGACTCCATTTGACCTTACGGCCGGTGGGATATTACGATACCAAGGCAGAGTCTGTGTACCGGAGGTTGCAGGACTACGACAGCAAGTACTGGGAGAGGCACATTATGCTCGCTATTCTATTCATCCAGGGTCAACCAAGATGTATCATGACCTCAGATGTCTGTATTGGTGGGATGGTATGAAGAGAGATATAGCAGAGTTCGTAGCCCAATGCCCAAACTGCCAACAAGTTAAAGTTGAACATCAGAAACCTGGTGGGCTACTACTGGAGATGGAGATTCCAACTTGGAAATGGGAAGCGATTAATATGGACTTCATTACAGGTTTGCCTCGGACTCTTCGAAAGTAGGATTCCATATGGGTTATCGTGGATAGGCTGACAAAATCAGCCCACTTCCTTCTAGTCCAGACTACTTACTCAGCCGAGGACTATGCAAAGTTGTACATTAAGGAAATAGTACGACTTCATGGAGTTCCCACATCCATTATTTCAGACAGAGGAGCTCAGTTCACAGCCCACTTTTGGAAGTCATTCCAGGAAGGCTTGGGGACACAGGTAAGCCTTAGTACAGCATTTCATCCTCAAACTAATGGGCAAGCGGAGCGTACGATTCAAACGTTAGAGGACATGTTGTGGGCCTGCATAATTGACTTCAAAGGTAGCTGGGATGATCATGTACCCCTTATTGAGTTTGCCTACAATAACAGTTATCACTCTAGCATCCAGATGGCGCTGTATGAGGCTTTATACGGCAGGAAGTGCAGGTCGCCTATCGGTTGGTTTGAGGTTGGTGAAACACAACTAATAGGCCCAGACATGGTCCAGCAGGCGGTAGATAAAGTAAGGCTTATTCGGGAAAGATTATTAGCAGCCCAGAGTCGACAAAAATCATATGCAGATAATCGACGTCGACCCTTGGAAATTCAAGTAGGTGATTGGGTGTTCTTAAAAGTATCGCCCATGAAAGGGGTAATGAGGTTCGGCAAGAAAGGGAAGCTGAGTCCGAGATATATTGGCCCTTACCTAATTCTTCGCCGAATAGGCAAAGTGGCGTACGAACTAAGCTTACCAGCGGATCTAGAAGCTGTACATCCAGTCTTTCACGTGTCAATGCTTCGTAAATGTGTGGGTGATCCATCCCGGGTACATCCCATAGACGATATCCAGGTCTCAGAGGAGTTAGCCTATGAAGAGCAACCTATCGCCATCCTGGATCGGCAAATCAGAAGACTGCGGACTAAGGATGTAGCTTCTGTCAAGGTGTTGTGGCGAAATAGGAATCGGGAAGAAATGACCTGGGAAGCTGAGGAGGACATGAAAAACAAATATCCGTACCTATTTTCGACATCTACAGGTAACCCCAACTCTTAGAATTGGTATATTAATTATTTAGATAAAAATGTATGTTATCATAGTAGAAGAAAACCTCCCTATAATCGGCATAAAGTCTTAAGAGAAGTTTTATTTAACATTCGGGGACGAATGTTCTAAAGGGGGGAAGGATGTTACACCCCACATTCTTGAACTCGAAAGGTTCCTAAAGCTACTTAGAAGCTATCATGTGAGCCACCTAAGTTACGACACTATTAAATAATTCTAAGAAGGGAGAATGTGACACCCCATGGTAGGGAAGATTGGAGATAAGGTCAAGAGAAGTCGGAGGAAGTTGGAGGCCAAGCGATGAGTCGTAGGACTTGATTTGCTTACGTACGCCTCTAACTTAGAAGTTTTACTTACCTAAAGCTATTTGAGTACACACCAAGCTTCCATAGCATGAATGACATAGGCTCTTAAACTAAGACGAGATTACGAACCCACGAGGAAGAATTTTTTTTTTTTGTGGGGCAGCCAATAGGAGAGTGACACGTGGCAGCCCTAAGCAAGCAGGTGACCCACCTACTTGGGGTCAAGTAGGTGACCCACCTGCTTGGGGGAGGTGGACCCCGCTGCCACGTGGCAGCACCCCATTGGCCGCATGGTTGAGGTGGCCCAATGATGGCCTGGTACGTGTCACCCTTAGGGGCTGACACGTGTCACCTTATATATATATATGAATATGTAATGTTTCAGCTGTAACTTATTTCAAAACAGTAGCTACACTTGAAGAAAAAGAACGTGAGAAGAGAGAAAAGAGAGGCAGCTTTGGTTCTTGAAAATTAAAGGTAAGTTTCTCAACTTTCTTCCGTGAATTAATTATATACGGTGTATATTAAGTACGTGGATACGTATATATGTGTTTTAAGACGTTGATGGAACTGAAACTCCAGCGTTGCAACTGAAATTTGGAAGGGAAAAAAAAGAGAAAACATGAAAAGGGGCAAGGGAGAGGGTTACGGATTTGACCCTTGTTGGGTAAGCTTCCGGGTTTCGTTCCGTGAATTAATTATTTGACGTTTCCCTAAGTTGTATATTAGTGTTTTATAACCTAAAAATTCAATTCGGGGCAGCGAGGAAGTACCACAAGCAGCCCGCTCAATTTCAGCACATTGAAGAAGTTTCGAGGCACAATTTCGGCAAGTTTTAACCAATTTCGGGAAAGGTAAGTTCTTCCCCTTTAATTTGAAGTTTATGATGTTAAATTAGAGTGTATTATACACCTTAGTATCTGCTGGAAGTTGGGGAAAAGGCTTCACAAGTTCGACGTTCGAAATAAGCGAAATTGGAATCGCTATAGTTAATTGTAATCGAATAATGCCTCGTGCTTGTGTTATGTGACTGCTGGTCGTGTGATGAGTTGTGGGGTGCTGGAATGTGTGTTGCTAAGGGCATGGGTGGCTGCTGGTTTCAGCCACACGACCCTCCGCTTTGCAATTAAAAATTTCGCGAAAGAAAGATTAAAAACTCTAGTTTTAGTATTTTAGTGTCGAGTGAATTGTTGGGGGTTTATATGGTGTAATGTTGTCGTAATATGTATATGTATGGGCTGCTGGTTATGTTGTTGGTTAGATGCATGTGTTAAGGACATGGTTTTGGATTCGGATAGGGCACGTTATAGGGGAGGTGCTGCCCAATTTTTGTTAACTTCTTAAACTGGTTAAGGAACTAGTCGAGGGTGCGAGCGAGGGGACGAGCTCTATGAATACTCGTAGGTAGTCTAAGTTGCTGAAAAGTCTAAGGTTGTTAATACTTGCCTTACTTCCATGTTAAATAGGTTTCGAGGACAACGACGTGGACACGATTACGGGAAATCCATAAGAGGTAGGTAAAGCCTATTCTTTCTCTTCTTTTGGCATGTCGTAGAGGTAAGTAAACAATGATGTGATCTCTGAAGTAATTCCATTTCTAAGTGTCTTTTATTCACTTTTGGGTAATGAACTTTTATAACAGTTAAGCTACTTTCCTTGAGCCTTACCTATACTAAGGATTTAATGAATATACGGGCTCCTAGTTGTAAGGACTATATAAAAACATGTATTCTGGAGTCCTTAAGCAGTTAGCATTATCTTAGTACGTGTCTAAGGACCCCGAAACACTAACTAGTATAGCCCCTAATGGCATTTAAAGGGCATTTAAGGTGATTACATTACAATTCTGATTCTCAGACAATAGCTAAATTTTCTTCTACAATTGAGTCTTCGATAATGATTTAAATTGCATATAGTTACTCATTAATCTACTCGTGTATACTGTGACCCATCTTTCCCTGAGTCCCGGACCAGGATATGTTCTCGTGCGCAACTCACTGCATTATTCCTCGAGTCCCTCACTAGAGGGCCGAGATACGTGTATATATATATATGATGAGATGTGGTAATAAGGTGGTGATGGCATTGGGCTGTGATGATATTACAGAGGTATCCACCGGACCCCTGATAGGGCCGGCTATACGATATAATTTAAACATGCATGTTTTAATACTTCACAAGGTACAGGTATAAGTTTTCATATGATATGTTATCCCCTGCTTCGCTATTTCAGATATGTGTTCAGTTGTGCCATATTATGTTTTACATACTTAGTACATATGTCGTACTGACCCCCTTCTCTGGGGGGCTGCGTTCATGCCCGCAGGTACAGGTACACAGTTTGGAGATCCGCCAGCATAGGAGTCCCACTCAGCAGTCCAGAAGTGCTCCATTGTGCTGGAGCCTAATTTTGGTACTAAACGTGGTGTATATATTCGTTTGGTTATGGGTACGGTGGGGGCCCTGTCCCCCCTTATGTTACTGTTTTCTTACTCTTAGAGGTCTGTGGATACGTATGTGGGTTGTGCCTGTATATGAGTGGTGTATGAGCCGTATATAGGTTGTATATAAGTTGTGTATGAGTGGGATCTGAGTTATATATATGTATGTACAGCTGTACTGATATGACCTGTGATTTAGGGCGTTCCTTATATTGTGGCAGCCTTGTCGGCTTGCGTATATGTGTGTTATGGAACGACCCTACATATAGTACTACAGCCTTGTTGGCTTGTAGATTTTCGTACATATTGATGCATTTTGGGTATAAATAGGAAACAGGTTATGTATAGGTAGCAGGGGTACGCGTGTGTGTTCGGTTTGGGCACCCGTCACGGCCTACGGGGTTGGGTCGTGACAGTACAAAGGGATTAGAGGCGAATACCCAAATCTCTACTAGGTGAGTACCCAAAATATCAAGGCTTGGAGGTGAGTACTCGAGTTTAAGAACTAGGGGTGAGTACCCGGTTCACACGACCGCTTAATGGATCTACTTAGGCATGTAGGAGTTTACCTTGGCAAAGTAGCCTCCTCCTTGTCGATGTGGGTATCATCAGATTCCATGTTATAGCTCGCATGGTCTTATTGTCGGTTATGATTCCTATCCCACATATGTATGATCTTTTAAGTATGTTATAATTTTGAATTTAAGCTTTTAAATGCTTTGGTCAATTATGATTTTCTCATGACATTACGTATTCCAACTTATCATGTGTTTTACTTGACCTTTGCATTCCATGATTTATGTTGCATGTCATATTAGTACATTCTAATGTACTAATGCATACTTTGTGCCTAAATTCTCTCATAATGTAGGGGTTGAGGTTGAAGATCCTAATCGTCCACATAATTAGTAGGCATTCCTATCCGAAGGTGATGTGGTGAGTCCTCATTGACCGGGGACTAGTTTCAAATTGGTTACTATTTCCTTTTTAAAAGACTTTTGTTTGCGTTGTGTGTTGAGGGTGAGCTAAGGACATGTCTTAGCCCCCCGCTCATAATCATGTTTAGAGGCATCTAGTTGGACATATGTTTGAGTGTATGTTGTCATAAGACATTTTCAGATTTCTATTCATGATTTAGACTCTTTTATGATGTTTTCGCTTTTATATTTTACCTTATGTATGCTTATGATATGTACAATAGGCTTGGTTGGATCTCTTTGGGGTTTCGATTGTCGTGTTATGACTAGGCCTTAGGTCGGGTTGTGACAAACTTGATATCATAGCATAAGGTTTTCCAAGTATCCTAGGGTGTCCAACATGCTGCATCAAGTAGAGTCTTATTCATGGGTGTGAAGTACGCCATACTTATGAGTAGGAGGCTATGAGGCATTTTAGGAATTCTCACTTCTTTCATGATCCATGTCATGCTATAGAGTTTACGTTAAGACTTCTTTTCCCTGACGGTCTTTCTTTGCGATTTTCAGAAAAATGGCTCCAAGGAGACCATTATTCCCAAGGGGGAATGTTAATGAAGCCCAAGCTCCCCTGGCTCCTCAAAACAATGGTCCTCTATCGGACTAAGTGACTAATGTAGAGTTCCAAACCACTATCACTATGCTAGCCAGAGTAGTGGCAAACCAAGGTATCGTGACTCCTCCTAATGTTCCTACTCCAGCCTCAAGAGTAAGGGACTTTGCACGAATGAATCCTCTAGAGTTTTATGGCTCAAAATTGATGAGGATCCTCAAGAGTTCATTGATGAGTTATACAAGATAGTGAGCATTATAGGAGTAACTTCAGAAGAAAAAGTAGAGTTGGCAGCCTACCAACTCAAGGGTGTCGCTCAAGCGTGGTACAACTAATGGAAGGCCAAAAGAGTGAATGAGGGTCCTATAGATTGGGAAAGTTTTAAGGGTGTATTTCTTGACCATTTCTTTCCCTTAGAGTTGAGGGAGGCGAAGGTGATGGAATTTATCAACTTGAAGCAACGGAGTATAAGTGTAAGGGAGTATGCCCTCAACTTTACGAAGTTCTCCAAGTATGCTCCTTTAATGGTTACCAACCCTCGAGCCCGAATGAGTAAGTTTATATCAGGGGTTTCAAATTTGGTTGTTCAAGAATGTAAGACGGCCATGTTAATAAAGGAAATGGATATCTCTAGACTAATGACTCATGCCGAGCAAATTGAAGAGGAAAAGCTTAAGGAGGTTCCTAAGATGACTAAGAAGGCCCGGATTTAGAATGGATCATCTATTAATGATACTTCAGTGCCTAAGAATCACAAGGATAGGGTGCCTAACCCTAGATATCAAGGTGACAATTATAGTGGTTAAGCTTTTCTCGCATGCTAAAAGTATGGAAGGTACTATCTGGGAGATTGTCTAGCCAGTTCGGATGTATGTTAAGGATCACAAGTTGAGGCATTGTCCAAGGGTTGCTAAGAATGATAAGGATAGTCATCGGCGATCTCAGCCCTACCCCTCTGTGGGTCCCTAAACTTAGCGTGGTGCTTCATCCGGTAAGTATGGATTCCCTTTTTGAAATGGTAACGATTGGTATGGATTGGTATCTTATGCTTCTGTAGATTGTAGAACTCATTGAGTCAAGTTTCAATTTCCAAATGAGTCTATTCTATAATGGAAGGGTCATGATTCAGTATTTAAGGGTAGACACGAAAATTATTTAGTGATGTTGACTTCAAGGGAGCCATGAAGTGGTTAGAATGGTAGGCTTGAATGGGTGGTTGTAGATATGTGAAAGATTGTAGTAGTTTATTGATGACTTCTTGTTAAGGGTTTCAAATAAGTGTATTAGAGTTGTTATAGAACTAGGCTTGAATGTAGTGTTGATGGAATATGAGTGAATGTAGGATGCATTGTTTGTTTCTTTATTAGGTTTCGAGGTTGGATGAATACGGGTAGTAAGGAGTAGTACTCTATTTTACTATAGAGGTGTAGTATCCTAAGGTATACATGTCAATGTTGAGAAAGTTTGTGGGTGATCCAAATTCTATTATGCCAATAGAGAATGTGAGTATTGAAGAGAGTTTGAATTCTGAGGAGACCCCAATTGAGATTTTAGACTGACAAGTAAAGAGGTTAAGAAATACAGACGTATCCATCAAAGTGTTATGAAGGAATCAACAAGTAGAGAGTGCTATGTGGGAAGCGGAATCAGACATGATGATGCGATATCCTTACCTCTTTCCTTTCACTCAAGCCTAAAGGTACTAAGTTGCTCATGATCAAATCAATTAAACTTCTACGTTTCAGTTCCATATGTCAATCATATGCATGCATGATTCATGAAAATGATTTCTCTCAAGGATTATGTTTTATTTTAAGTATGAATTTTACACATTCTATGCATTTTTCAAAGTGTCCTCATGCCCATGTTGGGCTCCTAAATCCTTTTTCCATGTCTTTCCTATATTAGTTGAATGTCATTCGAGGACGAATGTTCCCAAAGGGGAGATATTATAAAATCCCTCAAACAAATGCCCACAAAATACCTTAAGAATGCCTTGGAAATAGGTCGCTCATGTAACGCATTATCCTTAATCTTTTTGGAAAATTCGAATTCAGAATATTGATCAGGGGGTTAAAACTTACGGGAAAATAGTCTCGGTGGATCTTTAGAATCCGTAGATCGGAAGAACGATTTTCCAAGAACCCACAAAATAGTGTGGTCTGCGACAAGACCGCATCACGGACCTGGGAAGCAGTTCCGGCCGAGTTGGTAGCGACAGGACCGCATCGCGGACATGGGAAGGTTTCCTGGCAAAATTTAGTTTTTTTAAGGGCGTTTTAGACTTTTTCCAAAGTATTAGTTAACGAACCTAGATGTTTTTAGGACCTAATTCAACTCTATAAATTAACTTAAACCTCTAATTCTATTTATTCTTCTATAATTCATCTATCAAATATTTCTCTCTCTACAAAAAGGCTCTCAAGGGTTTCCATTGAAGACTTCAAGCAAATTCACTCAATTTCTTCATCAAAATTCTCAAGTTCTTCTAAATTAATTGGTGTTCTCACTCAAGGTATGTGGGTAGATTCATGGATCCTTTCATCCATGAAGTCCAATCAATTTCTCATGGTTTTTTATCAAATTAAAGTATAATATTTTATGGGTTTTGTGATCTCTATTCCAATTGCATGAATTTTGATTTAAAATATAATCATGAGTCTATTTTAATATAAATTGATGGTTATTGAATTAAATTGAAGAATTTTTCCATAAATTCTTCTATTTTGATTTCTAGGGTTCATGTTGTAAATCATGAGTATTTTGATTTATACTTCTAAAGGATATTATCTATATGAATTATGTATGAGCTGATATAAAGTTTATGATCATGCATATCTTAAAGTAAATTTCATGATTTTCAAGTCAATTGATCATGCATTCATGTCATACCCTAATTTCAAGTTCAAGCTATGGTCATGAATTTTTAAAGTATGAATTATGACTATGTATTTCCATTATGATACTGAATTATTAATATGTTTTAAATTATAGTTTTTTATGCAAGTTATAAAGTAAGGCGACCTAAGGCCTAATAATATGAATTATGCAAATACGATTGTAATGATGAAAGGGTAAATTCTCACATTACAAGTATGGTATGAAAATGAGGTACTCTATGATTGCAAACCTATGATCATGACTATGATATACGTCAATAGGATTTCTATGTTATGTATGTATTCCGTGGGATTTGACTTAGCACCAAATGTGGACTTGAGGTGGGGGCTCAAATTAAAGATTCCTTATATAAAGTCTCTTGTCGCATAACTACGTGCCACCGTAGGTACAAAGAGATTGGATATTAATACCCAAATCTCTATGAGGTGAGTACCCGAAATATCAAGGCTTGGAGGTGAGTACCCGAGTCTAAGAACTAGGGGTGAGTACCCGGTTCACACGACCACTTAGTGGATCCACTTAGGTATGTAGGAGTTTACCTTGGCAAAGTAGCCTCCTCCTTCTCAATGTGGGTATCATCTGATTCTATGTTATAGCTCACATGGTCTTATTGTCACTTATGGTTCCTATCCCATATATGTATGGTTTTTTAAGTATGTTATGATTTTGAATTTATGCTTTTAAATGCTTTGGTCAATTATGATTTTCTCATGACTTTACATATTCCAACTTATCATGTGTTTTACTTGACCTTTGCATTCCATGATTTATGTTGCATGTCACGCTCTCATACATAGTACATTCAAACATACTAATGCATACTTTTTGCCCATATTATCTCATAATATAGGGGTTGAGGTTGAAGATCCTAATCGTCTAAGTAATTAATAAGTTTTCCTATCCGAAGGTGTTGTGGTGAGTCCTCATTGACCGGGGACTAGTTTCAAGTTGGTTACTATTTCCTTTTCAAAAGGCTTTTGTTTGCGTTGTTTGTTGAGGGTGATCTAAGGACATGTCTTATCCCCCCGCCCATACTCATGTTTAGAGGCATGTATTTGATCGTCGTGTTATGACTAGGCCCTAGGTCAGGTCATTATAGTCAGAGCTGTAGGGTTTTAGGTTCACAGTTAAATAAGGGTTTGTACCAGTCGAGGCCACTTTTGCCTCAGTGTTCCCGTTGTGGTATGCCCCATTATGAGGAATACCAATTTTCCACAAGTGTGTGCTTTACGTATGGCCATCAAGGTCATATTATGAGAGAGTGTCCATTCTGGGGTAACCTAGGTGGTACAACTCAGCCTTGTGGGTCAGTTGTTGGTTTTTCTTCTTTGGTGGCTATGTACACCACGGAGCAGGGTATTTATACATCAGCAGGCCATGGTAGAGGTTGTTGTGGAGCTTCCAGTTCTAGCGGGTCCCTCGAACCGCATATATGCTTTGGCCAATAGACAGGATCAGAAGACATCACCAAATGCGGTTACAACTATATTATCGATTTTCTCTTGGGATGTATATGCATTGATAGATCCAGGCTCCACCTTATCATATATATCTCTTTTTATTGCTAGTAGAATCGGAATAGAGTCTGAGTTGATAGAATTATTTAAGGTAGCTACACCGATAGGAGATTCTGTTATAGCAAAGCAAGTATATAAAAATTATTCGGTGAACATATATAGTCATCATACCTTGGTAGATTTGATAGAATTAGATGTGACTGAGTTTCATGATATTATTGATATGGATTGGTTAGCTTTTTGTTATGCTAACATTGATTGTACAGACAAAATAGTTCAATTTTAGTTTCCAGGGAAGTTAATTATAGAGTGGCTGGGGAATACGGCATTCCCGAGGGTTAAGTTCATTTCATACCTCAAGGCAAGGAAGATGGTTAGAAAGGGTTATATTTATCATCTGGTTCGTGTGCATAATTTGAAAGCAGAGGTACTGAATCTTCAGTTAATTCTGGTAGTTAATGAATTTCCAGATGTATTCTCAGATGAACTTCCAGGTCTTCCTCCTAAGCAAGAAATAGAGTTCACTATAGATGTATTGCCATGTATTGAGCCAATATCTATTCATCCCTAGAGAATGTCACCCGCAGAGCTAAAAGAGTTGAAAGGGCAACTGAGAGAATTATTAGTAAAGGGCTTCATTAGACCTAGCACATCACCTTAGGGAACACTGGTACTATTCGTGAGAAAGAAAATGGGTCGCTGCGAATATGTATTGATTATAGGCAGCTGAACAAGGAGACAATAAAGAATAGATATCCCCTCCCCATAATTGATGATTTATTTGACCAGTTGCAGGGTGCTAAGTGTTTCTCGAAGATAGACCTACGGTCAAGCTATCATCAGGTACAGGTAAACGAAGCAGATATTTCAAAGACTGCGTTTAGGACTCGATATGGGCATTATGAATTTAAGGTAATGTTTTTTGGGCTGACCAATGCTCCAGCAGTGTTTATGGATCTAATAAACCGAGTGTTCAAACCATTCTTAGACCTTTTCGTGATTGTATTTATTGATAATATTCTGGTCTACTCATGATCGGAAGAGGTAGCATGCAGATTATTTTAGGACGATACTTGGGGTGCTCCAGCACCAAAAGTTGTATGCTAAGTTCTCTAAATGTGAATTATAGTTGAATTCAGTAGCATTCTTGGGGAATATCATTGAAGCTGATGGTATTCGAGGAGATACACAGAAGATTAAGGCCATAAAGACTTGGCCTAGACCTACGACACCTACTGAGGTACGTGGTTTTCTAGGGCTAGCAAGATATTATAGGACATTTGTAGAGAAGTTTGCTTTGATTTTAGCAACAAGGCTAACTCAGAAGGGGGCTAAGTTCCAATGGACCGATGCTTGTGAACGAAGTTTTCAGTTACTGAAAGAGAAGTTGATTACGGCCATCGTTCTAACTCTTCCTGAGGGACCAGAAGGCTATGTCATTTATTGTGATGCTTCTAGTGTTGGGCTAGGTTGTGTATTGATGCAACATGGCAGTCATAGCCTATGCATCCCGGTAACTCAGAAAGCACGAAAAAAATTATCCTACTCATGATCTGGAGTTAGCAGCAGTAATTCATACTTTGAAAATAAAGAGGAATTATCTATATGGCGTGTATGTTTATATTTACATGGATCACAAAAGTCTCTAATATATCTTTAAGCAGAAGGAGATGAATTTGCGGTAGAGAAGGTGGCTAGAGTTACTAAAGGATTATGATGTTGACATTTTGTACCACCCAGGAAAAACAAATGTTGTAGCAGATGCACTCAGCCATAAATCTATGGGTAGCTTGGCAGATGTACAACCAGAATGGAAGAAGATAGTCCGTGAAATTTGCCAATTAGCTAACTTTGGAGTCTGTTTGACTGATTCTGGTGATGGTGAAGTTTCTATTCGAGGAGTTGTTGAAACCTATATCATGGAAAAGGTAAAGAGACACCAGTACGAGGACCCTATTCTGGCATAATATAGGGATGCCGCCCCTCAAAAAGAGAAGACCCCATTCGAGATCACACCTGACGGAGGGCTAAGATATAGGGGTAGATTATGTGTGCTTGAGATTGTAGGGCTACGACAACAGGCTATGGAAGAGGCACACTATGCCCGTTATTCTGTTCATCCAAGGTCAAAAAAGATGTATCATGACCTTATATTGGTGGGATGGCCTGAAAAAGGATATAGCAAAGTTAGTAGCCCAATGCCCGAATTGACAACAGGTTAAGATCGCGCATCAGAAGCCTAGTGGACTATTACAGGAGATGGAAATTCCGACTTGGAAATGGGAAGCAATTAATATGGACTTTATTACAGGCTTACCTCACACTCTACGGAAGTATGATTCCATATGGGTTATTGTAGATAGGCTGACAAAATCAGCCGATTTTCTTTCAGTTAGGACTATATATTCAGGTGAGGACTATGCGAGGTTATATATCAAGGAGATAGTAAGACTTCATGGGGTTCCCGTATCTATTATCTCAGACAGAGGAGCTCAATTTACAGCTAACTTCTGGAGTTCATTCCAGAAGGGATTGAGAACACAGGTGAATCTTAGTACAATATTTCATTCTCAAACTGACGGACATGTTGAGCATACTATTCAGATACTAGAAAATATGTTGTGAGCCTATATTATTGACTTTAAAAGTAGCTGGGATGATCATTTGCCACTTATTGAGTTTGCTTATAATAATAGTTATCTAGTATCCAGATGGCACCGTACGAGGCTTTGTATGGCAGGAAATGTAGGTCACCTATTAATTGGTTTGATGTTGGTGAGACAGAAGTAATAGGCCTAGACATGATTCAGCAAGCTATTGATAAAGTGAAGCTCATTCAGGAGAGACTATTAGCAGCCCAGAGTCGACAAAAATCATATGCATATAATCGACGTCGACCCTTAGAGTTTTAGGTTGATGATTGGGTGTTCTTGAAGGTGTCACCCATGAAGGGTGTAATGAGATTTGGAAAGAAAGAAAAGCTTACCCCGAGGTACATTGGCCTTTATTAGATCATTCATAGGGTAGGCAAGGTTGCCTATGAGTTGGACCTACCATCTGATTTGGAGGCAGTACATCCAGTCTTCCACGTATCGATGCTTCTCAAATGTATAGGTGACCCTTCTAGAGTATTTCTCGTGGATGATATCCAAATGACGGAGGAGTTATCCTATGGGGAGAAACCTATAGCTATACTGGATCATCAAGTGAGAAAGTTGCGTACTAAGGATGTGGCTTCCGTTAAGGTATTGTGACAAAATAATAATCGAGAAGAGATGACCAGGGAAGCTAAAGAAGAGATGAAAAATAAATATCTGTACTTTTTTCCTACGCCTACAGGTAATCTAAACTTCTAAATTGATTACATGGACTGATAGGTGAAACTATATGTTGTAGCAATAAAACAGATTTCCCCGATATCTTTATAAGATCTTATGAGATTTGTTTAACATTTGAGGACGAATGTTCTAAAGGGGGGAAAGATGTTATACCCCATATTTTTGAACGTTGAAATATTCTACGCTAATTGAAATAAATTTAAGGATAAATCATTTTGAGATATGAGATAAAGACTTTTAATGCCTGATATTAATTAAGTGTACAAATTGCTTACAAATTTTAATTGATATAGAATATTAGTGGGAATTAGGGATTAATTAACCATAGTTAGATTATTAAGTGGGATTAGTCATTAAACTAATACTAATTAAAGCATGAGTGGGCTAAATGGACCCCATTATAGCATAGCCAAATCTGATTGGCCCATGCTATGAGTGGGGCACGTGTAACTTCAAGGATGCATGTATAAGAGCTTAGTTGATGACTAATTAGTTAGTCATTCACTTCATTCTTCTTCAACATAACATAGAGGTAAAGAGACAGGGTCTAAGCCATGGAAATCATGGCTATGGCTGAGCAAATTAAAATCCCAAATTTTAATCCCTACATTAATTCTCTAAGGTATTTTTCAATCAATTAGAGGTGATTTGAATTAGTTATTGAGGCAGCAAGAATAATTATCACTTCAATTCATAAGTTTCAGCCAACTTAAGGATCCAATTTGTTATGATAAAATCTAATCCTTTTCTATATATTTTAGAAGTGGTTTGGACTTGTTATAATTTGGTAGATGTGAATTGGATATAAGAAACTATGCATGTTGATGTTGAGGTATGGTTTGAGCCGTGTAGGGGGAGGGGTTGTTTTGAGTGTTTTGTTGTTCTTGTTGATTTGAGGAATTAAGAGTTAAGACATGTATTGTGTTGATGGTAATTAATGGGCTGCCTTAATCCAGAAATGATGGAGTTAATTATAATTAATGTTGATGTTATTATTGTGGCTGATTATATAATGAGAATGGAAGAATATGATATTTCAAGTTGGAATTGTAATTGTTTTAAAGGTTGGTTATAATGTGATGTTGTTGTGTTGAATTGAAGGATTAAGTATAGTTACAAATATACATTGTATGATTGTAATTGTTGGATTGTTATAAATTATTTTGATAAAGCATGGTGGTTGTGGGTTGTTTGGAGTATTCGAAAATCTTGTCTTGGCTAGTCTTAATATGGCATTTGAATGTGTGGTTATTGATGTTATTGGTTGTTGTATGGCTAGTTGAGTGAGTGATATAGAGGAGGTGCTGCCCAACTATCTAAAAATAAGCTACTAATGTTAAAGTATGCTTTATGCCTTTTCGTAGCTTAACTATAGTCCTGACGTCTTAATATAGGTTGAGATATTTTGGACAATGTATACTCATCGAATCACGAATTAAGCATCAAAGATATGTAAAGTTGTCCCTTCTTTCTTTTGGTATGTCTTAGATTTAAGTGATGAATGATATGAGCTTGGGGTAATTTTATTCATAAGTTCAGAGTGTGATTCATGATCCTTATTCACTTCTTGATGTTAGAACTCCTAAGGTGTTTGAGCAATTGCCCCTCGAGTCCTCTATACGTTGGATAGTAGCTAGTATAGAGTTCCTATTCTTACAGACTCTATAATGATTAATGTCCTTAACTTTCAATAGTTGTTTTTCATTATCTTGATACATGACATATGATTCCTGAGGCTCTATTTGATATAGTTCATATTGATATGCAAAGAGTGATTAACATGAGTATTGCCTTGATATTCTATTGTTAGTTATTCTACTGATTCTATTGAGTCTCAGATGATGATCTGATTGTGTGTGGTTGCTCATGATATTCTACTCGTGCATGCCTTAATATGTCTTTCACCGAGTCCTGGGTCGGATATGTTATTGTACACAGTGTTATGACTTTATTCACCGAGTCCCTTACTAGAAGGCCGGGTACGGAATATGTATATGGTGATATGATGATATGATTGTGGCATCGAGTCCCATAATGGGTTGGGTACGGTATATGATAATGATATGCATGCTTTCATTTCATAAGACGCGAGTACAGTGACTTCTTGATTATCATACTTGTCTCCTGAAATCTCTACTTCAGTATGATCATTATTATTGTATTTCATGCTTTACATACTCAGTACATATCTCGTACTGACCCTCTTTCTTCGAGGGGGTTGCATTTCATACCGCAGGTATAGATACTCGCTTTGGTGATCCGCCATCTTAGGGCCCCTATTCAACTGTATTAGAGTGCTCCATTATCCCAGAGCCTAGACTTTTTGTACAGATCCTTTTGATGTATATATATATATATATATATGTTTATCTAGGGGTACGGTGGGGCCCTATCCCATCATATATTACTGTTGATACTTTTAGAGGTTTATAGATATATGTGTGGGTTGTGTATAGATGTTGTTCGGTTGTGTTAGCATAACTTATTTTGGAATGTTCCCATATGTAGTGGTAGCCTTGTCAGCTTGTATGTATATGTATATTTTGAGATGTTGTATGTAGTGGAAGCCTTGTCGGCTCCTGTATTATGAAATTTTGGTTGATTGTGAGTTCTCAAGAGATAGGTTACCATGATACATGTATGTAATATTTTGAGATGACGTTATATTTTCACGAAGCCTCCATATTATGTTTAGTTTCAGTTTGATGATGTCTAACAGCTATGTACACGAGTGTCCAGCTTGGGCACTAGTCACAGCTTACGGGGATGGGTCGTGGTATTGGCCTCCCTTATCTCCAATAGAAAGAAGTGGTCTAGGAAGGTACCTTTGAACTTTTCTGATCCTATCAGCCCCATTTCTTCATCCCTTTCAACAACTTATTATTCGTACCACACTCGAGCCTCACCTTTGAGTTGATAGGCCACTAGCTCGGCCTTCTCATTCGATGGAACATCCATGATAGCCACAATCCAGTACACCTCATCAATGAACTCCATAGGGTCCTCATCTAGTTTAGAACCATCAAACTCGGGCGGATTCATCCTTTGGAAATCCAAAAACCTAGAGGCCGAATTTTGCATTTGGGGAGGAGGAACACCTTGATGCCCTTGGTTGGCTACGACTTGAGCCAACAACATAATGATATTGCAAAACTCGGCATGGGTTACCCTTTTCTCATGATGTGGGGCATTGGGAATCGGAGGAGCTTGGTCCTTATCATCAACTCTTGCTCTTGGAGGTGCTCTTCCACGAGTCATTATATAGAGAACACAAAATGGGTCATTAGTTAGAGAAAATTTTAGGACACTCTAAAGCACGACATGAATTTGAAAGAAGTGAAAACTTTTCTAAACGTTCCATAGTCTCCTATTCATAGTTATGGCGCACTTCACAACCATGAATAAGATCCTATTTGACGCGGTATGTTGGACACCGAGGACTATTCAAAACCTCAGGCTCTGATACCAAGTTTTTCATGACCCAAGCCTAGGGCCTATATGTGACATGGCGAATGAGGAACCCAAAAGTACCTCAAAGAAGCCTCGTAGCATTCTTTTAGCCTTTCATAGGTAATGATGATAAATAAACAAGCATAAATCACAATAGTAAATCTTCAACTTACATAAGTCCAACAATACCTCTAACTTTTAGATTTAACGGGGCCAAGACAAGTCCCTAGCTCACCCTTATTCATAATAGAAAGAAAAACCATAGTAAGTGTATAAAGATCTCAACATATCATAAGCTAGAAAGTAAAGAAGTATTGTTCTCGGAACATGAGAACTCACCAAAAGTAACCTTCAAACGAAATTTCAACTAGCCACGTGGAGGAGAAATGAGGAAGAGCATCGGTCCCTACATGGTGATATCATGTAGGCAAAAGAGTATGCGTTAGTACTTTGAATGTACTAAGTATGTAGGCATTCATTACAAAGTAAATCATTTAGGATATTTATAAAGTAAAGTACATAAATGAGTGCATACATGAGTAATCAAGTAGATATCATTTAAATCATACATATGTGGATATATACATTAGTAATCATGTAAATAGCATTTGAAACTTTCATTTATGGGAAGTTGACTATAACTGACATTAAGACCATGTGAGCTATTATATTGAATCCTACATAACCCCCTACGTTGGTCGGGGAGTCTACTTGCCTAGGGTAGAACTCCATCAATTTTACATTCATTCTTTAACTTTAACTTTAAGGGCTTTCGCGGATCTATTAGCCTAAGACTACATAGGGCTCCTGTGTTGGCACATAGTTAATGAGACAATGGGTTGCTACTAGGATTCCCTTATCAAATCCCACCTCAATACCCCATTCGGTGCTAAGTCAATCCCACAGAATAGTTTAATACTTCAAAATATCCATAGCATATAATAGCTTGAGAATTAAAAACATCATATCGGTGGAATAACTCATTAAAACATTTGGTGTTTTAAATATGCAAGAATTGTCCTTATTGCATAAAGAATCCATCATTCATAGCATTTCATCATTCTCTTATTTTACAAGACTTCTTTTTTATCATAGACATTGCTTTCATAAACATTTATTTGGAGTCAAAGCTTTCAAGTCAAACTTCATTGAAAATATAGTAAAACTAGGTGGGTTTAAATCACTTCAACTTTCAAACATGTATGTAAATGAAATTATGCATAAATACTTTGAAATCCATTAATTAAATATCATGTTTTAAACAACCCACCATGAATTTCAAGAACCTTTAAAGTGATAAATAGAGAAACTACTTGCAAGCCATCAATTCATATATATGAAATCATTTTGCATCAAAATAGACCAATAATTATTAGTTTAACCATGATTCATGCTATTAGGTAGAAATAAGAATTATCCATAAGAAAATCTTACTTGAAATCAAAATATTTAGTTGAAAGAGTTTTGAACTACATGGCTGGAAAAACCCATGGATAAACACCCACATACCTTTGAGTGAAGCTTGAAAAGAATTGAGTAAATAAACATAATTTATCATATAATCAAAATACATCTGGCATGAGGGTGGAGGAATACTCTCATTGAATCCTTACATACCTGGAATCCGAAACTTACTCAAAATTGAAGGACTTAATGAACACTCTTGAATCCTAGTCTTTTCTCCTCGTCGAAGCATTTCGTGTACTACTGGATTATATGAATCACCGAAATAGTATTTTATACTAGTAAGAACTAAAATTATATTTTGAGAAAGAGTAAAGAAGTGTATAGAGAGAAGAGTTTTTTGAGAAAGCTTGATGAATAAAATGAGGAAATAAGATCGGTATTTATAGATGTGAAGGAGGGACCTAACAATAATTAAAATAATTATAAAAAAAATTGAAAATTTAATGGAAGATTGTGATGTAATGGGTGATGTCAAATGGAGGACTATTGTATCATGGGTGATGTCAAATGGATCTAGATCTTTTCATGGTTGGTGAGATGAACCTTCTTTTAACGGAATACCCTTTTTCGGAGTTGTGTTTGAAAAAAATAACTTTGTCACTAGGATTTGGTGTCTTCATATGAATTGTTGCTCTAGAAGTTTAATTTCATGTAATTTAAGAATCAACCAATTTGGAGTAGCCTACAGTTAGATATGATGTTTCTTCTATGAATATTCCATTTTGTCATAGCACCATGTCTTGTAAAAATTAATTTATTTGACCTACTTAACCTTCGAAACTTAAAATATGGTCTCATAAAAGTTGTAGGTAATGATGTTGGAGTTATTCAAAAATTTGAATCACCTAATTTGAACCATCTTATGAAAAGTTATACCCAAAATACAAAAATTGTGTCATTTTCATCGAGAATTAGAACACCATATACAACATCTTTAGGGGGTGTTACAACCACGGTATGTGGTAGGGTCCCATGGTATGGAACTTTGAAAGATTTGGAAAAAAGACTTGCAGGGTAGTCTTTGAAGTTTCTTCACATACACCTTGACGATCCGTGAAACGCATCACGGCTTGTGAAGTGCGGCCATGGTGCAGGTCCTGTAGGAGGCCTGTAAAAGTGGCTTCCACGAACCACTTCACGGTCTGTGAACATCTCCACAACTCGTGGTGGTCGTTCGTGGACCCTGCCTTCGAAAAAATTTTGAGGACTTTGGGGAGATCTCACCACAGAGGGTTTCATGGCCCGTGGTGCTCACCATGGTCTGTGGTTCTTTGTCGTGGTCTTCTCCCTGCAAGTATGAACCTCTGAATCTCTAACACGGTTGCTCACCACTGTTCGTGGTTCTCACCACAGCCCGTGATGGCTTCCGTGGTCAACCCTTAGTGCCAGTTTCTGCAACTTTCTGAGATTTCCTCCTTTGATCCTTGGTTTAGGACTTTCCAAGTTTATGGGTTCTTACAGAATTTGAGGCCATACTCATTGACATTCATCGCCTCCTGTTTCAGATTCACAAACTCCTCTACATTTGCTTCTCTCATCTCTCACAGAAAGAAGTGGTCTAGGAATACACTTTCAAACTCATCGTACTATGTAGGCTCAACATCCTCACCTCGACTCTCCTCCTACTAGTTGTACCAGACATAAGCAATATCTTTGAGCTGATAGGAAATAAGCTCAACTCCCTCAACCTCAGTAGCATGCATAACTTTCAAGATTTTCCATATCTCATTAATAAAATTTTGAGGACCCTATTCAACCTTGGACCCTGTGAAGACTGGTGGGTCCATCCTCAAGAAGTGTCTAATCCTTGTAGCAAATGGCCCTTGAGAACTAGAGCTAGGGACAAGTGTGCTTTGGCAGCCAGACTAAGTAGCCATCAACTAGGTGACCATAGAGATAGCTCCCCTAAATTTTATGTTCGAGGTCAAGGTAGGCTGAGCAATCTGTGGAACCTCTTGAGTTCCATTATCATTCTCATTTTTTACTGCTCAGGCTCAGTTCCCAGTCTGCAGTTTGAATTGTGGTGGAATCTCATTCTCGATGATGTTCCTCTTGCTTAATGTTCCCTTAGAAGGCATGATTTGAAATCACAAAATGCATGAATTAGAAGGAGATTTCATAGAGTTAATATCTATAGCACAAATAGGAGTATGAAAGATATGAGACAATTCCTAAAAGTCCTGTAGCCTCCCCATTATATATGTGGAGTGCTTCACACAGATAAGAAAGACTCTACTAGACTTGTCTTCATAGACACCCCAGGCCCATTAAAATTTGTCATGCCCCGAGTCTACACCCGAGGCATAGCCGGAACTTAAAAATAATTATTGGTTCCTAAGCAAACCCTTGGCCTAGCTGACTCACTAAGTGAAAGACTTTTACTCACAAAGTACTCAGATGGGCCTAATCAAAGTATAAGCACTTAACTTTCTCAATTGAAGTCTTAATGATCAAAAAATATATATAATAATAACACTCAATATTTTAAAAACATAACTCAAACGAGTGAAACTGATAATTCCAACACTATCATCCCTTAGACCCATTCCCTTGAGTTGTTACTTCCGCTTATTTTATTATGTTTCTTTACCTTATGTATTCGATGTATGCTAAGATGGCTTATTTGGGGTCCCTCACATCTCGATTGTCGTGTCGCAGCTTATCCCTAGTTTGGGTCGTGACACAAGATGTGACACGATGAATAGAACCCTGAAGGATCCTAAACAAGCCTCTGAGCATAAGCATGATGTAAGATGCAAGATAAATCATAAGTGAACAAAATGCGGAAATAAGTCTCAACATATAAAATCTCAATAAAAGAGAAACTCAACATATTATCTGAAGAAAATGGGAAACCATACTAGTCTGACAAGCCTCTACTACTTTAGACGAGGGCATAGGACAAACCCTACCTCACCCAATAAATAAAACTAAAAGACGTGAAATGAAAGGCATCATAAGTATTGCGACCTCGAATCATAAAGACTCACATGAAAAGGAATGCAAGAGGGAATCCGATACTAGCCACGAGCGGGATGAGGAGAAGCGTGGGACCCTACATTATGAGATAATATAGATAAAAGTATGCATTAGTACATGGAATGTACTAAGTATGTGAGAAATATGTATAATGTAAAGCATGATGTCAAAAGGGCATAAACATGAGATGCTGAGGTCAATGCCTCATTTAAAGACAGTAAAATCTTTAAAGGAAAAGATAGTTCATTTTGTGGGATATTAACCTTAATGGACAATAAGATCATGTGAGCTATGACATGAAATCTGATATAACTCCCACACCGAAAGAGAGAGGCCACTTGTCAAGGTAGACTCCGTATCATTTCATCATGTGCTATTTGTGGATCTACTAGCTAAGTCATTTAAGACAACCTATGAGGGAATGTAGTTTGAAACTAGGGGTTGCTACTAGAGACTCCCTTACCAAGTCTCCACCACAAAGTCCTCTCGGTGGTAAGTCAAATCCCAAAGGAATAGATAAAATCAATTATCAAAACATAACCAATAGGAAAGGAAATAATCAACTACCAATCCACATCATAAAATAGTATAAGAATAGCTCCTTGCAAATCATGATTTCATACCATAATTCATATAGACACTTACCTTTCTAAGCATCTAAATAATGATTCCTTTCATATTGTGAGAAAACCTTTCACAAATCATTGATACTTACTTAAAACATCTTTTAAACATACTTCATCATTTTTATAAAACATACATAAATCTTTCATCATATACATGATCATAATACATAGTTCATAAGTGAAAATCATAGCATAATGCATGGGTCCATATGAAATCAATTGTGAACCATGTATCTTGGTAAATTTATGCATAATAAAGAAAAATAACATTAATTGAATCATAATAAAAAGGACTCATGAGATTTGACATAAAATCCTAATTGAATTGGGTGAAATTGAACTTGAAAGATTGAGATCTTTTGGGACCTAATGGATGAAATGACTCCATTGGTGAATTCCCACATACCTTGAAAATCAAAATCCTAAAGAAAGCTCTAGCAATGGAGACTTCAACTTGATCTTGAAACCCAAGCTTGGAGAAGAAGAGTTTTCTAATGAGCTTTCTTTCAGAAGGCTTGGTTCCGGAAGATTAGCCTTGGGAGATGATTCTAGAGAGAGGATTATTTTGTGGGGGAGTTTGAGAGGGAATGAGGGGAATTTGAAGAATTTTGATAGTTATAGGCTTAGAAAATAGCCCAAAATAGCATAGCTTTAATGTTAAAAGAGTGGGATATGTCCAAAATACCCTTCATTTAAAACTGTCGGAATGACGTAGGAGTGGGGACCTACGGGTCGTAGGTCGAGGGACAAATCGTCCAATCCGTTCGTAGAAACTATGCCCAAAACCTAAAGCTACTGGAATCGATCCATGAGCATGGGCTGCGGGTCATCAAATGGCCTACAGATCGTAGATCCTTCTGGTCCTGCTAACCTCCCAAACTTCAACTTTTTGATTTTCTGATTCTTCATCTACGAACCCTCCTACGGGCCATAGGACCATCTACAAGCCGTCTTGTTAATTCGTAGGAGAGATCCTGAAACTCTGATTTTCCCCAATCTTCAGGACCCTTCTACGGCCCCCACCTACGGACCGTAGGACCTCATACAATCCGTAGGTTCAACTCGTAGATCGATCAACACTTAGTCAATTTTCCCCAACCTCAGAACCTTACCTACGACTACCTCCTATGGGCCGTAGGTAGGCTTGTACAATTGACATCAATGGATTTTATTACAACTTTTCCTTTGCTCCGACTTTTCAACTTCCGGATTCTTACATTAGTATATACATATATATACATATACATACATATATATACATATACATACATATATATACATATACATACATATATATACATATATATATATATATATATTCATGAAAATTCACAATAAAAAATAATTTAATCACATGAGAATTTTAGTATGACAAGATGGTGGAAGGTTGAGCAAAACAGTATTGCCAATTTAAATATACAATCTGTAAAGATGATTAGTAGGATCCTGCTTTGGGTGCAGAATGCACACTTCACGCATCACATATAACATTCTTTTCTTTAATTAAATCCTAACTTCTATTAAAACAAAATGAGATTTTTTTGTTCGAATTTATGGGCCCACCAAATATCCCGCTAGTAAATCACAGATGACATGTTAATTTCCGCACACAAGTTATAACAAATCTCGTGAACTTATATAAAGACATTCTCATCCGGATGTCTTCTCCAAATAGAATCTTTTAGCCTCGATTTTACTAGAATAACATTTATAAGAAAAAATAATGAGTGTCCAACTTGAAGCGTTGCGCCACATCCCTTCACTTGTTCCAGTGTAATAGTAGAGAATTCATGCCAAGTTTTTCACACGTTTATTCAATCAACCAATATAGAATTGCGTAGGTTGTGTCAATGATATATTGGGCTAGTAAGTCATTTTGTTTAAATTTTATTCAACACAACCAAAAACACAGTAATGCCTCGTTTTATGTAGTTACATTATTTCCAATCCAAATGAGGCACTACCTAATGTGGGAGCGAGTTGGTAAGCTTTGATCTTGAGGATGGATCAAGGAAATCCTAATGCTCCGACAACTATTCTTCATGTTGAAACAGGCTATGGGGAATCTAGATCTAGCTTTGCGATTGAGAATGTCAAACCCAACAAAAGTAAGCTCTCGAAAGAACATTCGACTTCTCTTTCTTCCTTTGGAAATCGGGGAGTTAAAAGGGATGTCTAGGAAGGGACAATAAGGACACTCGAGTTGAACATCGCATCCCAAGAAAAGCTTTTTTTTTAAGGATCTAACAACTCTTGTACGAACTTTCCAACAAACGGATTGTTGCTTTCACAGCTAAGAATGCTTTATTGAAAGCTTTAACAGAGCAGGAGAAGGGGGGCGTATGAGCATTGAACAATGGAAAGAAGGCAGAATTGCTCAAACTTGAAAATTAAAAGAAATGAGCGAAGAAAAGAAACTGATTCATTCATCATACGCTGCGCAGGCCTCACTCAGTAAATCAAGGAAAACAACATTCTCCTACAAGATGGTCCCGGGTAATCTACTGTCACTTGGCACCAAGTTAATGGTAACAAATTCAAAATGCTTCCTCCCATGCGAGAAAAATAGAAATGGTAGCAAGAATAGAACTGCAGCACAGACAAAAGAGTGAATCAGACAGATCTTTCTTGATTCAATATGTGCAGCCAAAACCTCATGGTATGATTTAGTTTACAGAAATCTTCAAGCTTGAACTGAATCTGAGTTACTGGAAGCTACTGAATGTGCTTTCCTTTCTGCTTGAAGTGATCTACACAATGCTTCAAGCTTCTCTTTCTGGTTCCTTGTTTTCTCCAACTGTTTCTTCAAGAATTCACGCTGCAGAGAAAACAAGATATTTTAATGTTCCTACTGAGAAAAACAAGCTCTATTATGCAGACATAAATTGAGCATCAATAACGTCACCAATATGAGCATATTGACGATTGCTAACCCAGACTCCAAATGAACAAATTCAAACTTGAAAAGGAACCATTCAAACTAACTTCACAGGAATAAGCAGATCAAAGGAAAAACCAAAAAATACGAAAAATACGCTGTGCCGCTCAAGCAATAAAACAACAGACAATCTTTATTTATAAGAAGCTTTGGAGAAGCAGAAGTATCATTCAGGTTATCTAATGCACAAAGCGCTACAAGGAATATCGACCTGGGCAACAAGGACTAACAAGCTTCATGGTTTCAATGCCAAGCAACTCACATAAAATGGACAGAAGATATATGTCAGAAGCATATTACAAAAGAGAAAAAGGTCATGATATTTGTTACTATTATTTTATGATGATATGCGCATGGGCTGGCTGGCTGGTGCTGGCGGAGCTGACTGGGCTTTGCTCGGGCAGGTGGTCCGAGTCTCGTGGTGGTGTTGGTTTGATCAACAACTCTGAAAATAGAGATCTATTCGGACAGCCAAGAAAAATAGTTGGGGCCTTAACGTGGCTCTAATACCATGTGTACTGGAAGAGAAACTCAACTTGATTATCCCCTCAAGCTACTGGGGTTTAAATAGCTAAGTTTACATGTCCAAAAAAAATGGGAAGGAAATCAATACAAATCAATACCTAATTATAATAGGAGCAAATCAATTTACCTATTATATTTACATATGCTATAGAATATTCACAGGATTCTAACAGAGATCACAAAAGACCTCATCCTATTTGAGTGATATTATCGTGGCAAAATATGGGGAAGACAACAGATGGATGACTAATGAAGTGCACTCTCCTTATGGAGTTGGTCTGTGGTGGTCTATAAGGGTATTGTCGCCTTTTATGAGGAATCACGCCTCTATAATGGTGAACAATGGGTACAAAATATCAATTTGGGGATATAACTGGCTGGGTAGCGGGTGTCTGAAAGATATATATCCTGGTATTTATGTACTATGCAACATCAGATGACAGTAGCATATGCATGGTCCTCACAAGCGTGGAACATACAACTCAGAAGGAATATAATTGACTGGAAAGTGGATAAATTGACTCAGTTTTTAAAAGTGCTTGAAGATTTCAAAGGTTTACAGGAGGGTGCAGATTGTCTATGCTGGAAAGAAGACAGTAGAGAACTCTTTGAAGTTAGCTTAGCTTACAAGCTATTGAATCAAGACAATCAACAGATAGCTCTTTGGAAAGTGAAGATGCCCTTCAAGGTCTCTTGTTTTCACATGGTTATTACCACATGAAGCTGTTTTGACCCAAGATAATCTAGCAGGAGAGGGATCCCCCTTTGTTCAAGATGCTTTCTTTGTGGGAAAAAACTTGAGACAGTCAGCCATCTATTCTTACATTGCAAGGTTACAGATCAGCTATGGAGGATGTTTACCAACCTCAGAGTCATATCATGGACAATGCCCCAGAAGATAACTGAGGTTCTTTTAACTGGGAGGAGGCAGGAGCAGGAGTTGCAGACAAGGATAGATGGGGGATTGTCCCAGCTTGTATATGGTGGACAATCTGGAAAGAAGGGAATTCCAGATGGTTTGAAGACACTAGCAGTTCAGTACAGAAATCAAATTGAATTGCATTGGACTTTTCTATTTTTGGTGTAGACAAATCTACATAGAAGATACTGTGTCGATCATAGATATCCTAGGATTCTGTTAAGTTTTGATCAGTTTTTCTTCTTTATGCCTTGTAAATATGGTTTCAGCAAAACCTATGTGCTATTTTGGTCAATGTACAAATGTTACTTTATAAAATAAAAAAAATTAATAAGGCAATACAACTGATTGGAGTCTTTAAGTACTTTGAGAGGGGGGGGGGGGGGCACACAACCCAAAGAGGCAGTGAGTTAAAAGTACTTATCCATAGAAGGATTAAATTAGCAATCTACAGAACATCAATTTCGGACCTTAATTTCAAATGGTTCATATGGAGTAAAATCAGAGATATGCAGAGCAACAATTCAGACCTTAATGACTCCCTGTCGTCTTTACTTTTGGTTCGCTTTCCTGATCATGATTTTCCTATAAAACTTACCCATGTTTCAGAATGTTACTTTCAGGGTTCTTAAAGCATTTTAGAAAACTTATCATAGATTGCTTTACTTGGAGCATTAAAGTTAAGGAATATTGAGTTTCGTAACCGGAATTGTGACAAAGAAAGAGAAAAACAGTTTATTTTCTTAAGTTGGTATAAAACTTAATATTCATGGGAAATCTAGTCTATCCTGCGTGTCTTATGCTCTTTGCAATTTGCGGCATACTAGCAAACAATTAAGAAGAGAATATGCAACAACAGAGAAATTGAATAATTTCCTTCCATCAAAGAGAGTTAAATTGATTAGAGACAGGATTACCTCCTCAGCGAGTTCTATAAGAGTAACATCTGACTTGTCACATTTTCCCTTCAAGAAAGCATTCTCCTTCTTGAGTTCTTTTATTGATTTTGCCATCTAAAATCAGAACCATGTAACATCAAAAAGGACAACATTGTGAGTGCAGTTCTAAAAGAAATAGTAGCTGACTTGTTAGAATAACCACAACATGAAGGCAAACTATTCCTTCTGCCCCAATAAACCTAACTCCCTTTCCCCTTTGGTCCATCTCAAAATCTTTGATCTCTTTTCTAAAATGGAAAACTTCTCTCCCTTTAACAATTCAGACTAATATAAACTAATACAAACTAATACTACTTCATATAAACTCAACTTTGATTTAACATCATACCTGATGATTCCACTTTTTCATTTTTAACCAATATTTTGATCACTTCACTACGGAACTTGAACACTACTTATCTATTCAAACAGTATTCTAATTGTGCATGCTAAACTAGATCTAGTTTACCAGGACAGAGTGTAATACTCTGGGAAATTGAGAAAAGAAGTTTAACAGATAAATGGAAGCAAACCTTCTCAATATCTTGCTTAAATGTTTCAAAAACCTCATTGCTCTTCAGCAAAGCTTCCTGCAAGAATAGCACAGAAGAATTGTTTTTTAAGTTTTATGTTCCAACTTTTCATGACACAAACACCACAAGCAGCTAGTTTAGAAATATAACTTGAGATAGAAGAAAAGATCCTTCCCATCCTTATTGCAGTGCATATTATCTTGCTCTGACATAGTGTTTGAAATGGTGAAAAGAGAAAGTCTAAAAGGACTGGAACTAAACAAGTGTTTTTTCCTTTGGGTGGGTAGCGGCGGGGGGGTGATGATGGTGTTCCACCATAATTTGGTTGATAAGTAAAATGGCAGGTCAATGAAACTGGTGGGGCTATGTTTTACTGTGCACCAAGACTTCTCTTCACATCCCTGCTCTCTCCTTTTTTTTGGATATCTTGTGAATGGAAGACTCGACGAATGCACACAACAGGATTCAGGATTAAAAAGGAAGAGTACAGGGAAAAAATTTAAAATGCAATCCTCACACAAGTTTTCTCCTAAAATAAACAAAGAGCAAATGGCTTTAATTCCCAAAGTTGGATGTCATTCCTAGATTCTACTTGCTTTTGCTTTGACACGTCATCAGTTCAAAGGACAGACAGCAGAATTCTACAGTCATACACTGTGACAGACAGGAACCATACCACTACTTTCAGTCCATGCTAAGCCATAGTAAACCGCCAACATCCATTCAGTAGATGCACAGTTTTATGAGGGAAGAGTAAAAATCCATGAGCAAATCCAACAGAAAAAAAGAATTTAGCAGAGAGGAAGGCATAAGGATGGGAAAGGGACAGCATGGAGATCCTTGAGATTTGTGGCAAAGGAACAGCCTATTGTGCCACCACCTAACCTCGTTTAAGCGGCTTCAAGATGAATGTCGAGACGGTAACCTCGTTTATTCTTCAGGTTTATCACACCGATGATCAATTGGCTATCAGAAGTCAAAAAAGCATTTCATTCAAAATTTTCTATTATTTTTTTGTCTATAATAATATTACCAAAGCGGGTTAGTTTTTTCATGCATTTCAACTCTTCTAAACAAGATTCTAAAAAGCTTGATAGAAAATAACAAAACCATTTCCCAATAAGCTGCTCCCTCTGTCCCAATTTATTTGGCATAGTTTGATGGAAACAATGTCTTAAGAAGAAGGAAGACTTCAAACACATAAGCTACATATTTATTAAATGCCAGAACTACCAAGCATTATACTGAACAATTTGTTTTGTATCCTGTGGGACCAACAAGAAGCCATATCAATGGCAATGGGAATGTAAAAATTATCTAGTCTCAAGGTAGAGAAAGGTACAGATCTTTCTCCAACATTTAAAAGAGGAAGAGTCTCCAACAAATAGGACAGAGAGAGTACTAAACAAAACAGAAAGGAAAAAGTCCCGAAGTGAGAGCTACCCTAAAATCCTTAACTTTCGACTCCACCAAAACAAAGGAAGCAATATTCCTGACATACCATCCAATCACATTAGACAAAATAAAGGAACACTTCTTTGATCCAAATATCAGAAGTATTATTCACTAACGTGTGAAGTTCTCTAGTATCATATCTACTCTTTTACTAAAAGGTTGTGAAAATCGACTTTAGAGGTAATATAACTGGGAATGAAAACTTGAACTTCTTTAAATTTTGTCACCTATACAATTCACCAAGATCAATATCTAAAGCTAATGATCTAAGCAATTTAATCAGAGATATGTGGTCATTCGCCTTATCAAAAACTTCTTTATAGGAAAACAATTTGAGGCAGTACAAATCATCCTGAAGAATGCCTATACCAATAGAAACTGTAAACCAGTACCACAAGCACAAACTTCCTGAAAGTGATCTCACAACTGTTAGACATCTTTACCAAGTATGTTTGGTGTAGTGACTTTCAGTTTGACACATCATATTATTGTAAGACTAACAGGCTAACCTGGAATTGCTGGAACTTTTCTCCATCGGCTGTCAATTGTAACCGCAAGTTCTTCTCCGTTGCCAGTAATTGTGACACTTGGTCAGCATAAATTTTCATTTGGGACTGTTCCTGCTGTAATTTCTCCTCGTGTTGCTTAGTTTTCAAATCAGCGAGCTGAAGTTCAAGACTCTTTTGCTTTAACTGCAAAGAGAAAGATATTCATCAGACCCTAGATCAAAAATGAAAAGACGTGGAGAAAAATATTAAAATCCGCAAAGATGTTTTATAATCTCAATAATACTAGGAAATTCAATAAGAGCAAATGTGAATCACCTTGTTTGCAAATTGCTGTTCAGAGAGAGTATACTGATCTGCAAGTTGCTTCAACTTACTCTTTAACCTGCAGTTATCAAAGGAAAACAGAAGTATTCAAAAGCTAATCTTAAAATGAACTTACACTAAAATGAACCCCATTTTAAGTTCAAGCAATTCATAAAATTGGTTAATTTCCACAACTAACCCTAATTAATAGCAAAATTCTTGCCAGAAAATATCACATGCCAGTGCAAAAGGAGGGTGGCAATGGAAGATATAGGAATAAAGCATGATAAAAGCACCTTGCTTTGACAGGGAAATCTCATCAGTGTTGTGAAAGGCGATCGCCTTGTCGCCAATGGCGAGAGGCGAGGCGAAGCGACCCTTCATCGCCTTTTAACTTTGTGGCGAGGCGATCTTCAAAAGGCGACGCCATGGCGAAAATGGTGAAAAAGGCAAGAAGCGAGACAAGCGTCGTCTTTTGTATTTTCTTAAAAAAAGGCGACCAATATAGGGTTTTAAAAAGTTAAAAGATAATTTTAGGGTTTTCTTTCCAAATTTGCACAGTCGCACTCTTAGACTTAGACTGCAACTCCAACCAGTAGACTCGACTCGACTTTTCCGGCGACTCCAAAGTCCAACCAATACGTATTTCTTCTTTTCCTCTTCAGATTTCTTCTTCCTGTGTTTCTTTTTCCTTCTTCTTTTTCAGACCTCAGAGTTACTTCTACCTATGTTTTTTTTTCTCATTGTTTTGACTTTTGTTCAGTTTTTTTCTCATTCAAGTTCTAAACTTTTAGTATCTACTATTTATTTTCAATTTTTGAATTGAAATATTTGCTAATATGCTATTGATATTGAGATTTTGATTATTTATACATGCAATTAAATATTTTAATTTTTTGGTATTAATAGTGCCGCACTTCAAAAAGGCGAGCGGCTCACCTTGTGGCAAGGCAGACCCTTGTCGCCTTTGGTCGCCTTTCACCGTCCAAAACACTGCTCATTAGACTTGAGAAGCCAACTCATGACAGAGCTTCCATTCTTTTAAGAAAAAAGAAATCTTGCTGTGAACATTGACAAACCCAGTCCTTTTGTTATAAAGTAATAATATTGTTGATGTTGTCAGAATACCCAGTATACAAGTGGTATACAAAAGAGAAGAAAACTTATAACAAGATGTGATTTACTACAAATAACACCCAATCGAATGCACTAATTGAGACTCTTGAGCACCAATAATTTACCTAATAAAAGCTCTCAAGAAAGTAAAATCATTTTTCATCCCTTCAAATGCTCTTCCATAACTTCCCCTCAAAAATTCTCACATAGGTGCCAAAGGGGCTACATCCCATGCTTTACATCTACCCACCTGCATCACATCTTTAACTATAGCCAACATCGACCACTAAACTCCAAACAAATTCAATATCGTTGAGCAGAACTGGCTTGCAACCTAGCAATTCACTAGTAAGTAATCGACATTCTTATCCAACCATTTCGCATGAAACACCAATTGACATATGTTGCCTTCCTTTCAAAAAAGAATAAAAACTCAGCTGTTAGAATCAGTCCCCTTATTGTCAACCATGGGAACAAACAGACCCATGTCACTCTCGAAGTCCAACTAAAATTTCAATAAATTTTGGACTGCATCTATACAACTTGTAGATTTCTTCTTGAGCCTTAATTCAAATAAGCAGTGATATCGTGTTCTATAGACATGAAATATCGTCATATTGTTCTTAAACATGTTGCAGATAGTTGGAAAAGAAACTCTGAAGATATCATCACCACACCACATGTGCTTTTGAATACTAACTCTATTTCTGCTTCCAATTTTAAAGTCATCTCACTGCTAACTCTTTGTATCACTTTATATGCTATATCTTTACAGTCCAGCTTCACATTATGGTGTGATATTCTTAATTCGCTATCCCTTTTTGTGAACTGTACTTGGCTGTGATAAATGTCCTCCACAAAGCTTGTACCTCGTTGCTGAACTTCCAGAGCCACTTTCCTAAGAGTGCTTGATTGAATACCCTCAAACCTTTCACTCTTTTCATACTTCATTCGGGATGCAACCATCTTCGAGTTCACTTGATGGAACTAGCGGAGGGCATTCAGTATTTTGGTTTTTCACTTGTATATCCAGATACCAGACAGAAATTAGTTTGGTTCGGTTTCAATTTTTCTTGTTCGGTTCAGTTCTTCAGTATGTATGTGATATACTGGTTCTACTTCATATCTGATGAGGAAGGTTTATCTCTAGCATACTGTTTCTGCCATGGACCAATTGCTCAAAAGAAAAGAAAACTTCATGGTAAAGAATTTCTTATTTCAGAAGTTATGGCATAAAGCTCGCAACTTCTTCGTGAGGTTAGTTTTTTTCCTTTTTTTTTTCCAGGAAAGCTAGTAACAAGAATATATTTTGAAAGTTCCGTAGAAGCTCACCTCCCCAAAGAAATAAGAAAAGACAAAATAAGTTAGCAGAAGCGTCTTCACTCACATTGGACCTGAACATACGTCATTGCTTTCACATATTTTTCCTCTTGTATTCTTCTTTATTTCTCCCAATAAAGCACACATAATTTTAAAAATACAAAATATAAATAATAAATAAATAACCAAGAAAAATATATGTAAGCCATTTTAATAAAATTGAATGATTAGTGATTTTTTGATGTCTTTGAGTCGGTAGTGCATCAAATACAAAGATCGAACATTTTTTTCACATGAAAGTAAACCAAAACAGCAGCTAAATATATATTTAAAAAGTTCAGTATTTCGGTAAACCAAAACATCGATTTTAGGCATTCAAAACTTGAAGAACCGAAGCAAGGCTATAAAGCTGAAATGGTTGTGGGATATGCTCATGAACCGCACTCAGTGTGGAGGAGCAGGGTGATTAAACTGAAGTATGGAGAGATAGGTTCATGGGTCACCAAGGAAGCAACCAACCCCTATGGTGTTACTGTTTGGAGATCAATTAGGAACTGGTGGCCTTTCCTAAGGAATCATACGACGATAACAGTACACAATGGTATCAGGAAAGGATTCTGGAAAAATAGATGGCTTGGTAATAGTAGTTTGTCAGAGATCTTCCCAGACATCTTTGACTTAGCACTACATAAAGACAGAACAGTGACTGAAATGTGGTCGACCCAAGGATGGGATCTATCTCTCAGAAGGAATTTAAATGACTGGGAAGTCTATAGATTAGTTGAGTTCTTTAAAAGGTTGGAATCAGTTCAAGGTTTCAAGGAAGGGGAGGATTGCCTATGGTGGACAGAGCACAACAAAGGAAGATACAAAGTGATCTCCGGTTACAAGGTCATAAACAGGGCTCCACTAACCCTCAATTGACCTTGAAGACAAATCTGGAAAGCCAAAGTTCCACTCAAGGTGGCACGTTTCACTTGGCTGCTAGCAAAGGAGGCAGTACTAACACATGAGAATCTAAGGAAAAGAGACAACATTCTGGTGACACACTGTTGTTTGTGGGGAAGCAGCTGAGACAGTTAGACATTTGTTCTTACATTGCAAAATCACTGATCAACTGTGGAAGATTTTCATCAATCTCAGAGGCATTCAATAGACAATGCCTAGCAAGATTGTTGACACTCTCTCAAGTTGGGAGGAAGTAGGAATTGGGGCAAAGAACAGAAGTTATTGGAGGACCATTCCAGTATGCATCTGGTGGACCATTTGGAGAAAAAGGAATGCTAGAAGCTTTGAGGATAGAAGTAGATCCCTACAAATGATCAAAACAGATTGTATTCTGTTATTATGTTTTTGGTGTACAAAGAGTTCCCCTATAGATGGAGAAGCAATCCTAGAAGTATTAGAATCATGCTAGGTTTGCTGTTTTTGTTCTTACATTTTCGTACTTTTTTGTAAAGGGGTTTTCAGTACTACCTAAGTACTGGTTTATAATACAAATTATTACCTTCTCAAAAAAAACACGATTTCTTAAAAACCCAAAACTGAACTTTTTAAAAATCAAAACCGACCATAGAACCGAATTAATTCGGTTCGGTCAGGTCCGGTCCGGTTTTTAGGTTATTTTTATTGAATTGGTATCATGTATGTATATATAAATAGACAAAACAGTACATAGGTTGTACTGAAATCAAATTTACAAGTACGCTTCTAAGAAAATAAATTGTTCCGAAATCCTAGATAGAATCTAAAACATCAACAATAGAAACAGTATCTTTTGAGTAAGTCTGTGTACCCAAAAAACAAAGATTCAAAAGACGGTTCAACTTAATCTTTTGCATTGAGTTGCCTATATCCTCAAAACATCTGGAATTTCTCTTTCCAGATTGTCCAATAAATGTATATTGGGACAGTTCTCCATCAACCTCTGTCCTTTGCCTGAACTCCTGCTTCCTCACAGCTTATTATAACTTCTGTGATTTTTCCTTTCCGGCCATTATACCAGGATATGCCTCCAAAATTTATGAAGATTCTCTGGAGCTATATGCTTCCAAGATTTATGAATATTCTCCAGAGCTAATTAGTTAACTTGCAATGCAGGAATAGATGGCTGATTGTCTCTACTTTTTTCTCCACAGGAAAGAATGCTCTCAGGCACATTCCCCAAAAACTCTCTCCTACTTTCTAGGAGAGAGAGAATCCTCTTTCTGTACAATTTTCTTCCTAAAGCTACCTTTTTCTTTCTTGTACTCTCCACTCTTTTTCTGCAGCTATGGGGGAAAATAGGATATATTTAATGCTGGTTTCAAATCCTTCGACATAACCAAATGGAATGCTGAGGGTTCTGTTTGGTACAAGTGGGTGGAGAGAAGTCAAAGAATGATGAGGAGAACAACTATAAGCAGCAAGGCAATGGACTGGATTTGCTCACTGCTTACAGAAGCACCCATTGATTGATAATAAGAAGAATACAAGGAGATATGAGGTTTACTGACAGAAAAGAGGATTTTTTTGTGTACTAGAAAACATAATGAATACGGGAAATATATGAGCATTATTGCTTTGCATGCTGGGGGAAGATCTGTAATCATCATTCCAGAACCAGTCTTAAATCCTGGAGGGTACGGTTTAGCATTTAAGATCGAAAACTTCATTAAATGCCATAAAGGACAGGTACCAACAATCCTATCAAGAGCTAAAGATTTCAAATATCCTTACGCAAAGGCTGTGAGAGACAGCAAATGGCTTACTAAAAGTCATAGAGAAACAGAGATGGCAAGCAACTCAGACAAGCAAGAGGATGTGCTATTGAGCAGGTGCCTCGTAGGAATTTGGAAAAGGCTAGCAAAGAATCATCTTCCTTATCCAAGATTAGAAGATGGTCATCCTCTGAATGGAAGAAGACATTTGGAGTCGATGTCTATGAACTATATGGTAATATGTTCCTCTTCGAATTTCCTAATAAATTCATGGCGGAACAAAACCTTGTTGCAGGATATACCAAAAACATGCCATTAAAGGGTTACTACAATATGATAAATAAATACTGAAATCTTACATCTCATTCTCCTTCAATTGCAATAGACATTCATCTTTTTGCTCTTCCAGCTTGTTGCTTACGTCCTAAGTAGGGAGAAAAATGAGGGAAGAAATTGTTATGCTACAATTCAAGCTGACCAACCCTTAAGAGGCGAACAAACATAATTACGAATTTCAGTTTCAAGAAGTGTATTTTTCCAAAGACATGCTAAGCCCACAAAGGACAATCCTTGTTAATGAGATGAGCTAACAGCCTTTATCTTTGTGTTCCCTATTTTCTTTTTCTTCCTTGTTTTAGGATTCAATGTATGGGTAGGAAGCATGGCGTTGGTAAAGAAAAAAATGTTTTTTTATTCATGGAGGGATAAACAATACAAGACATATGCAGCACAACCTAACTCCAAGGAAGATAAGAATAAAGTAACGAAGATAGTGACGCTCTCTGCACAAAGATAACAAAAATTCAGATGATTGCACAATGCTCATGATGTCACCTTTTTCTTTTTTTATGAAGTAATTGGTTCATTGCTAGCATCAAGGAGATGCATAATAGTTACAAAAGTAGTTGCTTAGCAAAAAGGATTCATGATGTCACTTCTTAATTAGCCAGCATAACAACAATGAAGAGAGAAATACTATGACAAACATCGAACTTAAATTGACATAAACATCTAAAAGAAAAACAAAGTGTTTCCACAAATCTAAGCAATAATTTCCTTCAGACAAGCAGTGGTGGCACGTTTGCATATTCTTTTGAAGATGATTATTATTTTAAAATATAATTACTAAGATATTGGCAAACTAGTACTCCCTTTGATTTGTTTGTTTGGTTTTGACTTGGCTCAGCCTTAGAGTTTAAAAAATTAAAGAAGACTTTTGCATCTTGTGGTCTTAAGCTAAAGATATGTAGAATGCACTAAAATGCCCTCTAATCTTGAGGTCTTAAACATGCCACATGAAAAGTTAGAATTAAAGAGTTGTCAAAAAAGAGACATTCCTTATAAATGACTACAAAGTAAGTAAGACAAACAAATTGAAACGGAGGGAGAAGTCCAAAGAATACTTTTGACTAAATTTATAATAAGTGAGATAATGGGTAAGAAGTCAAGAATACAGTCAGGAAAAAGACCAATACAACCTTATTCTTGAAAAAATAGTGGGATCATGAAGGCAATTTGGGGAAAAGCATTTAAGAGAGGCCAAGGTAGTTAGTTAAAGGAGCTGAGCTTATTAGTAGTCTAGGTATCACATCAATCAAAAACAGAAACCTAGCCTATACTATTAAGCATTAGTTACTGTAATAGTTAGTTACTTTAATAGTTACTGTTTTAGAGAATCTGTAGAAGACAATTCCTATTGTTTAGGAGTATAGGTAGCAGTTAGTTTCCTTAAGTTTAGTTGTAGGTTGTTATTATCTGTTGTATTTAAAGCTTGGCTACTGAATGTATAAAATCATCTTTCGACAAATTTTGTCTATTTGATTTTATATGGTATCAGAGCCATCATAACCTCTCACAAGTCGGATCTTTTTTTATTTTCCCATCTATGGCTGCATCTGGAGAAACAATCCGTTCAGTTGTTATTTCTGGTGATGTTACTGCTACCAACAGCAGAGCTTCTGTTGCTTCACCTATCATTCATGTGGTACAATTCAATCCTGCATCTCAGTTACCTATCAAACTGCAAGCTAACCTCAACTTCTCAACTTGGAAAGCACAACTTGTGATGCTACTCAATGGCCATCAACTCATGGGACATATTGACGGATCAAAACCAGCACCACCAGTGAATGTTACCCAAGATAACCTTATGATGCCAAATCCCAGATATCAAGTCTGGTGCTCTCAAGACGAACTGATCCAACAAGCCATGACAACATCTGTTGATCCTACCATTGCGCTAACTGTCGCCACAGCTCCATCTGCTCAAAAAGCCTGGAACTTCTTCACACGGCTTACGCAAATAAGAGCCAGACTCGCATTTTTAGCTTGCAACACCAAACGGAAAATATTAAGAAAGCCTCTAAATCCGTTACGGAATACTTACAAGAGGATCTCTCTCTCTCTCTCTCTCTCTCTCTCTCTCTCTCTCTCTCTCTCTGATGCCCTCAAAGTTGTTGGATTAGAAGTAACAGATGATGAACTTATTGTTAAGATTTTAAGCAGACAGGACCCCGAGTACCGTGAAATCTCTACTGCGATAAGAGCAAGAGATTCTTCCTTGAGTTTTGAATAGTTGTTTCACAAGCTCACAGATCATGAGCTTTTTCTCAAGCACCACGATCTTAAGAAGTCATCTTCGATTATCACGGTTGTTGTAGCACAGAAGACAAACATGCCATCTCAGTCAAACGGGAACAATTGTCGCTTCAACAATCAACAATGGAACAACCTGTGACTCAACAGTCTAGCTCCACCAGTGAACAAAACTACAGATCAAATTCGAGACAATATGTTCAATGCCAACTGTGCCAAAAATTTGGTCACACTGCAGATGTATGTCGTTCCAAATCGCACAACCATTTTGAAGCTAAGGCCAACTTTGCCTCTAGTTCTTGGATTCTGGATTCTGGAGCTACTCATCATCTCACCACTGAACCTCACAATCTTGAGGAGTCTACAGGCAATGAGGGAATATCCATGGGTGACGGTAAAACCATTCCCATTACTCATACTGGTTCAACTCTTATACAAGCATCTAATTCTGCTTTCAGGCTTTGTATCACTATGTGCACCATTAATTAAAAAGAACTTAATTTCTGTAGCCAAGTTTTGTCAAGACAATCCAACATTTGTTGAATTTTTTACTTTTACTTTTCTTGTGAAGGACCTGCATACCCAGAAGCCGATGGTACAAGACCGGAATAAGAATTGACTCTATGAGTGGCCGCATCTAGCACCCAAACCACCATTTATCAATCTTGCTTCCACAAAAGTTCCCTTTTAGCTATGGCATTGTCGCTTGGGTCATCCACATTCGACGACTTTAAACTTGTTTTGAGGTTTTCCTTATTTGTTGCTACTAAGGACAAATTTGAATTTTGTAATGCTTGTTCTTCTAATAAAGCACATTTTTTGCCATTCCAACGACACACTTTATCCAGTAATATGCCTCTTCAGATTATGTTTAGCGATTTATGGGGATCATCACATGTTTTATCACTAGACAAAAAGTTATATTAATGTATTTTTGTTGACCAATAAACCAAATATACTTGGTTGTATATAATCAAAAATAAAAGTGAGGTCGCATCTTTATTCCAAAAATTTCATCCTCTACTAGAAAAAATTTTCAAAACAAAAGTTAAATCTCTTTATACGGATGGAGGGAGTGAATACACAAAAGGCTTCAGTCCTATCTTCAACAGAACGGCATTCAACATTTAGTTTCACCTCCCTACACACCACAACGTGTAGCCATAGCTGAACGTCATCATCGTCATATTGTTGAAATAGCCAAAACCCTTCTCCATTAAGCACCTACCACCAGAACTATGGTCTTTTGCTTGCCACCATGCTGCTTATCTCATTGATCGGCTACCCACACCCATCTTAAATAATGAGTCACCATACCAAAAATTATTTGGTAAACCACCCAACTATGCCAATCTTAAAATTTTTGGTTGTCTCTGTTATCCGTGATTTAACCCCTATACCAAAAATAAGTTGGAGCCTAAGTCCACCTCGTGTGTGTATTTAGATGTTTCTCAGAGCCATCATGCACACCTCTACTTTGACCCAGTCAAGTCCAAAATATTCAAGTCGTGATGTTCTTTTTATTGAAAATATTTTTCCTTTTAAAACGATTTTTCTAGATGTAAGGAAAAGATTTTCTCAACTGATCTGGAAAGAAGTTGACTCCAAGGAGGAAACTCCAACGTCTGTTACCACTCAAAAACTCCACATCAGGTTATGTTCTTTTCTTTGGGTCCAATCCAATGAGTTGGTCGTCAAAAAAGCAATAAGTTGTAGCTCGCTCATCCACTGAAGCAGAGCACAAATCAGTTGCAAATGCGCTTGCAGAACTCATATTGGTGCACAACTTGCTCAATGAATTGCGTATCACCATTCCAAATACACCCACAATCTTTTATGACAATATTGGCGTCACTTATCCCTATCATAATCAGTGTTTAATAGTCATATGAAAAATATTGTTGTAGACTTCTGTTATATTAGGAACCAAGTTCAAGCGCATCAGGTTCTTGTCAGACACACTCATGCTTGTGATCAACTTGCTAATACAGTTACCAAGCCCTTGCCAAAACCAGCCTTTGCAAGGTGTCGTTCCAAGCTAGGCATTGTTGCACCACACCTAACTTGAGAAGGTGTATTAAGCATTAGTTGCTGTTTTAGAGTATATGTAGAAGACTCCTCATATTGTTTAGGAGTATAGGTAGCAGTTAGTTTCCTTAAGTTTAGCTGTAGGTTGTTATTATCTGTTGTACTTAAAGTTTGGCTACTGAATGAATAAAATCATCTTTCGACTACTTTTGTCTATCAGATTTTATATATACAACCACTGCTCACCGCTCCCCGTCTCCCCCAACCCCCCAAAAAAACAATGAAATAGAACACCAAAGTGGAGGGCTTGTGACCTCAAACTGTTCAGCAAGACTTAGTAGAAAAGAAGATGACACCCAAGCCATTCTAAACAGTGTCATCAAGGAGAAAACACTTTAAACTGCCAGAACAACTAATTTAATTTATAAAGTAAAAACCATGTTGATCAAGTTAAAACAAACATTAAAGATTTCTGATTCATAAACAAAAACATAATTTCATATTTCATTTCAGATTTAGTGACTAGCTTTCATATACCATCTAATCAATTCCTACACTAACAGATTCATCCATGACATCTTTTTAACGATTAATGTAGTGTTTCCCAACTATATTTCATATATGATGCCACCAAATTCAGATAGAGTGCTGGCTTCATAATTTAATCAATGTTCTTTTAAACAGTAGTTAGGTGCATGCATTAGCTTCTTGTGCGTGCACTTAAATGCTGAGTAAGCAAAGTAAGGCTACCAACCTATGCTGCACTTAACTTTGCTGCTTAAGTGAGCCACAAAACGCCTTTAAGGCTTTAAAGAACACAGTTCTACAATTAGATTAGCACTCTTCGGTCATCAAAAAAAAAAATTAGATTCATACTCTTACAGAAAACTCAGCAGGAATTCATAACTAGGTTAGTGATGCTACTATCTAAGAAGTTGTAACCCTTCATTACATTTTTTCAAAAGATAAAAAGTTTAACCTTCTTAATAATGATAGTTCATCACTATTTGCTAGTCAACACATGTCAATAGCCAAAATCCAGGTGCAAGAAGGTAGAATCTGCTTATCACTTTCCCAGGGAGGTATGCAAGCTACATCAACACACCTTTTATCCCACATGATCCCAAAAAGTTGTTCAATCAGATCAAGCATAGGATGTCAATAAACACATGCACAACTTAATCAAGGCAATCTATTGGACTGGGCATGTCACCATTCTAAACTCTGAATAAGATGGATCTGGCGAAAGTGAAAGTCAAGCATCAGCCTCAAACTATTTGCTAGGCAAGGTCAGTAAACTATTCAGAATGATGACCTTATGCTAAATGAAACCTTTTAACAGCCTTAAATACTTGGACAATGGTTTCCTTGATGCACCTGAAGTCAGGCAGAAAACCCAACTCCACATGGAGAATATCAGCATTAAGAGAGAGCATCTGCTACATTACTGTAATGGAGTTGGAAATTCTGGGGGCATGGACACTCATAAAACTAGTGTGTCCAGTATGAGGACATGGAAACATGTCCAATACATGCTAGGAAGCACAGCACACACCAAATCCTAAGTACTCAATTGGAGTCTGGCCTCTGTGTAACCTAACACACGTCTGATACGTTTTTTAATTTTTGGATACAGGTGCCCCATTTTCAGATAACAAAGGGACAGTTTTGTGCCAGATCCAACATAAAGTACATTGTGCCTTATCTGAAGGGGGGAAAGTTCAGACGTAAACATTAACTTAAAACATTTTTCCAGTTGAAACATTTAACTGTTTTTAAAGGCTAACTATATCCGAATTCTGACATATGGAAATGGTGAGAGAATAGGGATGGTAACAGTCAAATCTTATAACCAGAGTTTGTTAGGGAGAGAAGAACTTATATTTCCACATTGCTCTATTTGGGTTCCTAGAGAGCCCAAGAAGGTGTGTTCATTTGCATGATTGGCAGCTAGGGGAGTAGTATTAACAGCAGAGAATTTGAGGAGGAGGATCACCTATGCTACTCGGTGCTTCATGTATGTTTGGGAGAAGATGTGGATCCTACTACATTGTCAAGTGGCTACACGATTGTGGTCGGTGGTCTTTAATTTGTTTGAAGTCGACAGTGAAGGAGGCCATAGTTGGAACTTAAGGAGAGGGAAGTAAAGTCAGAAGGGAATGGGGCGTTGCTTCATTAGTTATCATGTGAGTGAGATGGAAAGAAAGAAATGGGGGAGCATTTGAACGAGGAGTCTAGGATTTTGTAATTTGGCAAAGTAGCCTCTCGTTTTTAGTTGCCTTTTGGTGTACCCATGAGGTCCCCATTCATATGTAGAAGATTGGGTTTCCTTGTTGGAGAACCATATTTTGGTGTAGGTTCTCCACTTTTTGGCATACAGCTTGTATGCGGGGTTTCCCCTTCATTAATAAAATTATTTACGTTATCAAAAAAATATGTAATTAGTTACGATTTGCAGAAATTTTGGTGTTTGAAATTATATTGGCTTAGGTGGTGTTATGTTGACATTTGATATCTGACAGTATCTTGGATGTTTTATTAGTACTTATGGTTTGTGGAATGTGTGTTTTTGGATTAAAGTTATCTTTTACAATTGTGTCCCATTCGTAATGTCAACCTAACCTTGAAAGATTAATATATGTGTTCCCATATACGTGTCTAACACAACTCCTGTATCTGTATCTGCATCTATTCAACTTAGAGATACACTACGAGATGTTAAATGCAAAATTCTGCATGAATATTTGACTTTATGTCAAAGATCTAGTCGCATTTTCAGCTTATCCTATCATAATTATCTTCTTCACATGTAAGAAAAGCTATGATGATACCTAGTAGTTAAGCCAGCTGGAGGCAGATGAAGCACATTAGAAGAGAAACTATGTGACAAGCAGAATGCTAGAACCTTCATCAAACAATACAGGAAGACTCTGTAAGAGAGACCTAACATATCTTAACAAGCCAAGAACAGAAAGTTAGAGGGAATTGCCTGATGATGATCGATAAAAGACAAGGTCTTTTCAACCTTTTACTGTGTGTTTTTCTAGGGAAGTCCTTAAAACATACAAAATTTACTCAGATTTTCTTCATTGGTGTCCACAAATTACACAAAATAATATGATGCATAGGATAAGGCTTAGAGCAAATGAGCACTGGCAACTTGAAAGTGAAGGACACATCTACAAATACATGCCAACCCTTCAGAATATAGATCTTCTTAGAACAGAATAAATTTCAGACCTTAATTGCATCTTGAAACTTGTTTGATAAATCTAGCCTCAGATTTTGACCTTCGGATGATACCCATTTGCATTCTTCCTGCAAATTACAGAAAACAGACAACTTCAAGTCATAGAAACTTATAATCAAGGGCCAAACACAAAAACAACATAAACTGGAGAGTAACAAAATATTATTACTTGATCACCTATATCGAAGCTAAAAAGTGTAAAGCGACAATCTAGCAACAGCTTGCTAGGTAAAGTAGGAGGCATCGCAATGAAACATATAAACAACCAATAAGCAAGCCTCATGAAAAGCCATGACTTTATCCCATAATAAATGGCACAATAATACAACTGCCACTCCACTTGACACAGATTTTATCCATCAAAATATGAAAATTGAGAAAAAGGCCATTCTTATGGAAAAAGGAAGTTATAATGAGCAATTAAGAATTTCAAAATGTAAATGATAACAACCTTGGGAGCTGGAAATCAAACGAGTTACTAACTATGGGAAAAAAATATGAAAAAAAGGACTATGGTCATCTCTAATGTCATCAAATTAAGAGATAATAATCTAGATAACTGTCGATTAGAGCACTTACTGTTTAGCGAAAATTGGGGACACTAACTATGACAAGAAGAGAGACGACCAATTAATGACAATAACCCTGTTGAACTATATTTATCATCTCAACCTAATTCAGGAAAGCAGTCTGACGTTGGGCTTTATAGTTACTAGTATTCACTGTTACAATAACAACTCAGAAAATCTCTTTCGACTTGGGCTTCCAGATAGCTAGTGGTTAAGGAGAAAAAAGTAACAGACTTTAAAAAGACGGATTAATGTCATAGTATGTGCCAAAGGAATTGTATATGCTATGTAAAAGAGCAAGTCATTGATACTCTAGGCAATTACTAAACTACCAGAACTAAGATCCACCTATCAAATGGTTTATAGACACCTAAGAAGAGATTCAACTGTTACTAAGGCTGGAAGTGAGGTTTTGGTGCAGCAATTTCTCACCTAAGCATATACAGAACCTTTATTAAATTTGCAATAGATCTTACCATTAATACTTTGTTTTGACGCTGCAACTCACGGCACAATGACTCCAGTTTATCCCGAACAGCAATAGCTGAATTAAACGAAAAAAAGAAGTGAGTAATTCTTATGTCAGTTCATAAGCAGGCGCCTATAAAAGTGTCTTGTCTTCTTTGTTTGAATCTGTTACAGAATATAATAGATAGTTGTAGATATTATACCTTCCATATATAGCTAACTTAACTATAGGAGCCGATTCTTAGTTGATTTCCTAGATTTAGTTTGATTAGTTTCCTTTCATAGCTATGAAACATATGTATTTGTATAAATATCTTGTCTTGATGAATAGAAAGATACCATTCATTCTCCATATCGTATGAATTACATGGTATCAGAGCAAACGTCTAAGCCGGGATTGTGGCTTTGCCGGAAGTCACTGTGACTTCGCCGGAAGTTACTGTGGCTTCAGGGGGAAGTAGTTGAGAGTTCTATCTTTCTGCCTCAACTTTGAATCTAGACAATAATTCTGTGATTGAGAAATTGATTGTCTAAGTGAGTTGAATCCATTTCGTTGCACTTGATCCGGATTGAAATTCTGAAATCTGAAGCTTGATTGTCTGCCATTCTCGAGTGAAGCTGGTGCTCCAAAATTCTGGAAATTTGAAAGGGTGCTAAGATTTTTGTTGGTCATCTGATTGTGAACTTAAATTTGAAGTTTGAGTCATTCTGAAGCTGTTTCGATAAGGCTACTTTGTCGGAACTCGGAACTTTCAAACAGAGTATCAAAGAAGAGGACCTGTCCATCCTTCAATTTTTGGGTTGCTTTCCAGAAAAACTATTGGTTTCTCTGACATTGCTTTGTCTTTTCCAGTCAACATCCTCTTCGTTTTTTGATTTTCCGGCCATAGTGACCTTGGAGACTCTCGATCAGATCTGGTTAGTCATCTTATTTTGGTGATTGTAATGTCTGATTTTTTCTTTTTGGGAGATATAGTCTGTTTGGGACTTGTTGGTTTCTCCCATCAATTCATTTTGGTACCGTGAGTTTTTTGTTGGGAATAGACTGACTGTAATAAAGGAACTCAAAGGTCTGACAAAATGTTTTGATTTTCGCGAAGGAGTTTGCTGAATTCTCTCTATATCAGAAATTGTTGAAGGAATCCACTTTAGTTAATGCCTTTACTGAATCAACTAAAACATGTCTTATCACCTCTTCAAATAAATGGGTGATTAATTCAGATGCCTCAAATTACATGACAGGTAATCCTAACATTTTTACTAGCCTTCAGTCACACAAAGCACCATCTCCGGTTTCTGTAGCTGATGGATCAACTTGTAACAGTGTTGGATATGGGACTGTTAAACCAACCTCCACTATTACCTTGTCATCTGTATTAAGTCTACCTAAGTTGGCCTTTAATTTGATTTCTGTTAACAAAGTTACCAGAGACCTTAATTGTTATATTTCGTTCTTTTCCAATCATTGTTTGTTTCGTGATCTTAAGACGAATCAAGTTATTGGTAAAGGACATGTATCTGATGATCTCTACACCTTGATGAATGGGAGCCTCGATTTGTTGCTTGCTCTAGTGTTGTGTCTCCATTTGAAGCATATTGTCGATTGGGACATCCTTCCCAACCACTGTTAAAGAAGCTCTATCCTCAATTCCAAAATATTTCTTCATTAGAATGTGAGTCATGTCGATTTACAAAACATCATCGCACCTCATTAAGTCCAAGGGTTAATAAGCGGGCTGAGTCGGCCTTTGAGTTGGTTCATTCTGATGTTTGGAGACCGTGTCCTGTCGTTTCCAAAATCGGGCATAAGTATTTTGTTATTTTATGAAGAGTCGCTCAGAAGTGTTTACTCACTTTTGTGCCTTCTATGCTGAAGTGAAAACACAATTCAATTCTTCGGTACGTATTCTAAGGAGTGACAATGCTAAAGAGTATATGTCAAAATCATTTCAATCATATATGAGACAACACGGTATTCTCCACCAATCTTCATGTGTTTGTACACCTCAAAATAGAGTTGCTAAGAGGAAGAATAGACATATGCTTGAGACAACTCGAGCACTTTTGTTCCAAATGAAGGTTCCTAAACAATTTTGGGTGAATGCGGTCTCTACGGCTTGTTTTCTGATTAATCGTATGCCATTTACTTTTCTTGCTGGTAATGTGCCTTACAGTGTTCTTTTTCCAAACAAGTCGCTATTTCTGATGGAACCTAAGGTGATTGGAAGCACATGTTATGTTTGAGATGTTCGACCATCTGTTACCAAGTTGGATCCAAAGGCATTGAAGTGCATTTTTCTATGATATTTTCATCTTCAGAAAGGGTATCAATGTTATTCTGCTGAACTTGGCAAATATTTGGTATCAAATGATGTGGTATTTTCAGAGACTATACCATTCTTTTATGCACCACCCATTTCTACAAGTCGGGGGGGAGGGGGGGAATGAGTGGTTAGCCTATGAGGTCACCCGTGTTTTGACAGAAGAATCAAATATTGTCCCACCATCTCTCAGTTCTTCTATTGAGGACCAATCGATTATTGTACCGTCAGCTCTTGCCCCATCTACAGTAGCAAGACCACCAGTTGTACAAGTTTATTCGAAGAGGCGAGAAGCCAATGATACATGTCCTACACCAGTCCCTTTGTCATCAGATCCACATCCGTCTGATCCTCCAGAAGATCTTGACCTCCCTATTGTTGTTCGCAAAGGTACACATAGGTGCAAATCCACATATTCCATTACTAATTTTGTTTCCTACGGTCATTTATCCTCTAGTCCAGATCTTTGATTGTTTCTCTAGACTTGTCGTTCCTAAGATAGTTAAGGAAGCCTTGAGTCACACTGGATGGTATAATGTAATGCTTGAGGAGATACATGCACTAGATGAGAATCACACTTGGGACTTGGTCGATTTACCAAAAGGAAAAAAGGCAATGGGATGCAAATGGGTCTTTGCGGTCAAAGATAATCTAGATGGATCTGTAGCTAGTGGCTAAAGGATATGCTCAAACTTATGGAGTGGATTATTCAGACACATTTTCTTCGGTGGCTAAACTCATTTCTATTTGCTTATTTATTTCCTTAGTTGTGTCTAAGAATTGGTCGTTGCACCAGCTAGATATCAAGAATGCATTTCTTCATGGTGATCTTTAAGAAGAAGTGTATATGGAGCAACCACCTAGATTTGTTGCTCGGGGGAGTATGGGAAAGTTTGTTACCTGAAGAAATCCTTGTATGGTTTGAAACAAAGCCCTCATGCTTGGTTTGGAAAATTTAGTGAAGTAGTTCAGGAATTTGGGCTGAAAAAGAGCATGTGTGACCACTCAGCCTTTTATAGACAACTAGCTATTGGCATTATTCTTCTTGTAGTATATGTTGATGACATTGTTATTACAAGAAGTGATTATACGAGCATATCTCCACTCAAGTCATTCTTGCATACTAAATTCCACACAAAAGACTTGGGACATCTAAAATATTTCTTGAGAGTAGAAGTAACTAGAAGCAAGAAGGGAATCTTTTTATCTCAGAGAAAGTATGTCCTTGACCTACTCACGGAAACTGAAAAGTCAGCAGCCAAACCTTGTAGTACTCCAATGGTCCCTAATGTGCATCTGACTAGAGATGATGGCAGCCCCTTTGATGATCCAGAGAGATATAGGAGGTTAGTATGGAAATTAAACTATCTCACTGTAATTCATCCAGATATTGCTTTTGCAGTGTGTTGTGAGCCAATTCATGTCTGCACCTATAGTCAAACATTGGGAAGCCTTGGAACAGATCTTATGTTACTTGAAAAGAGCCCCTGGACTTGGCATTTTATATGGTAACCACGGACATACTCACATTCAGTGCTTTGCTAATGCTGATTGGGCTGGATGTAAAACCAATAGACTATCTACTACCGGTTATTGTGTTTTTGTTGGTGGTAATTTGGTGTCATGGAGAAGTAAGAAACAAGGTGTTGTATCCCGATCCAGTACAGAATCCGAATATAGAGCTATGGCACGGTCCACATGTGAGATCATGTGGATACTTCACATATTGACAAAAATTGGATTGAGACAATCTACACCAGCAAAACTCTGGTGTGATAATCAAGCTGCCCTTTATATTGCCTCAAATCCCGTGTATCATGAAAGAAAAAAACATATCGAGGTAGACTGTCACTTTATTCGTGAGAAGATCCAAGATAACTTGATTTCCACTGGTTATGTAAAGGCAGGTGAGCAACTAGCGGATTTGTTCACAAAGGCGTTAAATGGAGCTCGGGTTAATTACCTTTGTAACAAGCTGGGCATGATCAACATCTATGCTCTAGCTTGAGGGGGAGTGTTACAGAATATACTAGATAGTTGTAAATATTATATCTTCCATATATAGGTAACTTGATTATAGGAGCAGATTCTTAGTTGATTTCCTTGATTTAGTTTGATTAGTTTCCTTTCATAGAAACATACGTATTTGTATAAATATCTTGTCTTGATGAATAGAAAGATACAAGTCATTCTTCATATCGTATGTAGAGGCTAAAACTAAGAGTCTTTGTCTTCTCTCTTGAGTTGCATCTTTGGGTTCAATATTTCCTCCAATGAGAGACGAAATTGAGTCCTATATTTTTTTTGAACCTAGTGATGCATATCTAACTTAAATCCCAGAAAATAAGCCATATGTTTTGTAAGAATGGATGATAATGGAAACTTCAAGTACTGGACGTTTAAGATTTCATCTGTCTATAGTTCGATGCTTTGAAGCTCTTATTAATTCCTACTATTTGCTAGTTATAAGAATGTATTCTAGTGTCACATACTTACCTTGTCTTATTAAAGTGTTTCTTTTTAAAACTGGTAACTTTAGTATATATTTCCAGGAGAAGATCAGTACTAAGGGGGTACTGAAATCATATTACAACAGGAATTCCAAACTATATAATCCTATGTCTATAATGAGTCTAATACAACAATAATAGAAACGGGATCATAAGAATAAAACTGATTACACCAAAAACACAGAATCAAGATACAATTCAACTTGATTTTGTTGTATACTGTTCTCTATGTTCTCAAAACACCTAGAGTTCCTTTCTTTCCAGTTAGTCCACCATATACAAGCAGGTATGATTCTCCATCTGCTTCTATTTTTTGCCAACACCGCTACTTCTTCCCAGCTTTGCAGTGCACCCTCCCTGGCATAGACCATGAGGTGCCTTTCAAGGTTTAGGAATAATATCCATAAATGCCCTGCGAATCTGCAGTGAAGGAACAGATGATTCTTTATTTGTGCTTTCCCACCAAAGAAGAAGCACCCTAGAGCATAAAGTTATCCCTCTCTTCATCAAATTGTCTTGTGTGAGCACTGCCCCTTTGGCTAGCAACCAAACAAAGCAAGCAACTTTGTGGGGAATTTTGGTCTTCCAAATGTTCTTCCATGGTCAATTGTGTTGTTTTTGAGTAGGAAGGTTAAGCTTCCTTTTAGCTTTGCCCACTATACACCTGCCTATGTCATTACCCTACCACCTGAGCTCATTTTCAGCCTCTTGAAGTCCACTGAAGTGCTCAATTGTTCGCAGAAATTCTGCCACTCTTTGGATTTCCCAGTCATTGGGATGTCTTCTGAAGGTAAAGCTCCATCCCTCATCAGTCCACAGTTCTGCTATGTTTTTCCGTTGCTGCAACACCAGATTGTAAATATCTGGGAAAATTGTTGCCAACTTGCCCGCCACATGCCAGTCATCATACCAGAAGGTTGTCTTGTTCCCATTTTCCACTATCACCTTGGTGTTTTCCTTAAACTCACTCCACAAAGCTCTGATAGATCTCCATAGATTGACCTAATAAGGACTGATGACTTCCTTGGTCATCCATTTGTCTTCCTCTTCATATTTGGCTTCAATTACTCTCCCCCATAGAGACTGTTTATGAATAGCATATGTCCACAGCCACTTCATCCTCAAGCCTTACTGTGATTGTTTAGGTTCGTAATTGCAAGTTCCCCATACTTCTTGTCCACAAACAGGTCCTTCCACTTAACACTTAACTACATGGAAGCCCTTTCCTTCTTTATTTCCCTGCCACAGGACTACTCAATCTTTTAGTTACTCCTTTTGGAATTGAGAAAAGTAACATCATTTAAGTGGGCATTGCATCAAGGACTAAACTGATAAGAGTGAGGCAACCCCAGGGACAGATACTGAATCTTCCATCTAGCTAGTTTCCTCACATTTTAGTTTCCTCACATTTTTCAACCATTGGGTACCAGATCTTTGAGGACTTGGATTTAGCTCCCAAAGGCATACCTAGATAAGTAGTTAGTGAAGAGCCAAACTCACCTTCTAGGATTGCATTCAGAACCTCCAAGTTCGGGACCTCATTAATGGGGTATTAGAAGCTTTTCCTCCAATTGATGTGTAGCCCTGATATTCCTTCAAAGAGGACTAGGATGATCCTCAAATATCTGAGTTCCTCTTCCTCTCATCACAAAAAATGAGTGTACCATCTGCATATTGCAGATGAGTCACATCCAAGCTTTCCTAACCTTCTCTAGCCACATCAAACTCTCAGAGCCAACCATTTATGTTGGTTGTTTTCACCACATTGTTGACACCCTTCATAGCTAGTAAAAACAGGAAAGGAGACAAAAAGGCCCCTTGCCTGAGACCCTTTTGGGCTTTGAGGAAACCTGTTCGTGTCCCATTGATTAAGACCGAGAAACTAACTGTGAAAATGCAATGCTTGACCCATCAGATCCATATCTACCCAAAACCCATCCTTTGTAGTGTATTCATCATGTAAACCCAGTTGACATTATCATATGCCTTCTCAATGTCTAACTTGCATAGTATTCCTGGCTTCCACTGATTCTGTCTAGAACCCACAACTTCATTGGCTATTGACACTCATACATGATCTACCTGCTCTGAATAAAAGTGATTTGTTGTGAATCCACCAACTTAGTCATAACCCCTTTAAGCCTCTTTGTAAGAACTTTGGAAAAGATCTTGTAAATGTTGCCTATTAGACTGATAGACCTGAAATACCTAAGTTGATTAGCACCTTTTTTCTTTGGGATAAGGGCAATGGAAGTAGCATTAAAGCTCTTCTCAAACATCTCTTGTTCATAGATTGAAAAGCATTCATAATGCCATGTCTCAATGCCTCCCAGCACTTGATGAAGAAACCCATGGTAAAACCATCCTGACCAAGGGCTTTGTCAGTTGCACATGACTTCAAACACCTCAACATTTCTTCCTCAAAATTCCTTTGCATGTTGTCTCTTTCATCTTTTGTCAGCATTGAACAGTTTGGGAATACACAGTCAAGCAGATGAACTTTGATGCAGAGTTGATAAATGTTGTTATATCTCCAGTGAGCATTGGCCATTTTGTGGAAGAACTTTGTATTCCTACCCCCTCCTTCAACCATAAGGTTCTAGATCTTTGCCTCCAGGCAATTTCTTCTATTTTAAGCAATTCTTCATGTTCAAGGAGTAGTGCTTATTTTCTCTCATTCTTCACTTAGAGTTCTTACTTCTATTACTGCATCTGTTCCAACTAGATTTTCAAGTAAGAGCTTCCTCTAAGAACCTAAGTTTCCCTGGACCTCTTTGCTCCATTCCTTGAGTTTGCATTTCAAGGCTTTTAATTTATAGGCCAGGTTTTCCCAAGAAGTTCTGTTCCATCATTCCCTCACTCTGTTCAGGAAACCCTCAGAGCCCAGACACCAATTTTCAAACTTGAAGTTCTGACCCATTCCCCCCCACCCCACCCCACCCCACAACATACACACACCAAAAAAAAAATTGTTCATAATCGTTGTCATATTCCCCTCCAATTTAGTTTCTTGGAAGCAGTAAATGTCTGCATTCCAATCCACTACCATACTCTTCACCGATCTTCTTTTTACCCTGTTATTCAATCCCCTCACATTTCATGATACCAATTTGAACTTCATTTGGATCTAGACCGGTTGTATCTCCCCTGACCTCTGTGTCCACCACTTTTAAATTTAACATCAAAGGCCACCAGACTTCTGAGTTCTTGTGCCCCTTAGAATCTTGTCTTCCTACTAACAGAGTTGGACTCCATCTTTCTAGCTAGTCTGCTGCTATCTACTTGCAGCAACAATTACAATGCTTCCTCTTCATCCCCATAGAAGTCAACCCCCAATAACCCTAGCTTCACCATATTGTGTGGTACCCACTCTGAAGTTTCCTTTTCTTTATCTTGTATCATTAACTGTGATTGAGAAAGAAGAGGTTTTGCTTCATCAATTTCCCTATTAACTATTGAATTGGTAGGATCAATTCTTGCTTCAAAAGATTTTCTATTGATTTCCTCATTATTGCCCTGTAAAACTGCTACTTCAATTGCTATCAGCAGTTCCCCAATCTTCTCGCCTCCATCAACCTCCCCTTCCATACTATTAGAGATGTTACTTCTTTGACCTGAGCAATTGCATGCGCCATCGCCATGGTATTTTTGAGACTCCATGGTCTCATAGAGATGATCGTATTTGTCAGAATTCTGAAAAGAATGGCCTTGTAAGTCATTAAAGATGACTAGATTGGCCATACCTGGCCCAAGTTTCTTTTTTATGAGGTTTATTGGTATTGGGCTTGTGTAGGAAGCCCAGAAAAGGGAATTCATTTAACTGGCTCACATGTCCTTCACATACCTAGTTCAAATTTTCCCCAACATCTTAATCATTCAGATGTGCATTCAGATTCAAACGTCTGAATCTTAACGAAAACAAATGAGCCTTAAATACCTCCCATATTCATTATGCTTTCTGGTACTGAAGTGTACATCCTTCCCATCAGCTAACTTCTACCTCCTTATCACCTTTTTTCAGATCTTTCCAAGCTTCTTTCATTGTAAAGCAGATCCATTCCATCACCTTTTTGGGCATAGTCGATCTTCTCATCATCCTATGATTCTTTCTACCCATTCATACCACCCAGAATTCCAAGATGCCCATCTAGTGATATCGAATGACTTAAAGCCAGCACTGAAATATATTATATTCTCCTCCATTCTTGGTCTGAGATGGTACTTCACAAAAACTGGTTAAGAATAGGAAAGGTGGCTGTAACAGAAGGTGACAGCTAGGTGAAGAAAAAGAAAGATGGGTACAGTCTCCGGCAAAGTTCACTGGAGAAGGATGATTCCTCCCTCCTAGGAAGTAGGAGAGAGAAATGTCTCGGGGGATGTGCCTGGGAGCTTTTTTTATGCTTTGATATATTGCAATGCTGCTTCTTATTAAAAGTGTGCTGCAACCTTAATAACTACTCCTAGTGATGTGCTTAATTAAATTCACATATATACTTTCGTTCATACCTTTGTTACTATCAAATTTCTTTGTAAACTGAATGAGTCGGGGATGAGTTAAAAGGTGGGTTTGTAAAGTGAATTGGGTATTTAAAATTGGGGATGGGTCATTTGTTTCTAAACTCGACATGTGTCTCTGTTAAAAATAACTAAATAAGGGTAAATCAGTATAAAAGTATAATTTGAGGGTATATTTGGACCTAAAGTTATAACGGGAGGGGTACATTTGGCCCGAAAGTATAATGATGGGTATATTGAAACTATTTCTAATAGTACATGGGCATATTTGACCCTTTTCCCTTCTAGTTTTCTAGTCTTTTCAGTTAATCAACATCAATTTCAGGAAGTCGCTTGAAATAATAATTAGCATTAGTTTAATTTAGACAATAGTTGTTCACAAGTCTTTGTGGGACGATAATTTATCATTGTCGACCACGTTTACTTGTGAGTGCATTTGACCTCAGCATGTGACATCTAACCCGACAAATTATCATTGCTTGTGAAAAAAATATATAAATTATCCATATCCAGAGGAAGTAGGGAAAACAAATTATGAAAAGAACAAAGCCTGAAACTGAAAAAATAGCACAATTAGGAATATAACAGGACACCTGCATCTCTTTCTGCAAGAACCTGCTGATACTTCAAAGTGAATTCCAGAAACTCTTTTTCAGACTTATAGGTACGTTTTACAGTCTTCCGTTTGGTTTCAGAGGCTTCCTAACACATGAATATAACCAAAAGAGTGAAGTTACAAAACATTTGGAATAGAAGGGAACCTCCATATAGCTTGATATAAGAAACATCCTAAAATTTGATAGCAAGAAAAGAAAAAGAAACAGAAACATAAAACTCATTTTTTGTTAGTAATGGGGGAAATGAAAAAGAAAAAGCAGAATAGAAGCACCCTAGGCAAGCTAGACTGTTCTTCATACTAATTTCCAGCCAAATGACTAGATGGGTGAACCCTATTAATAAAGGAGGAATTTTGCAGTTCATTTTAAGACCAGCTCAGGGAGTTGGTGGAACTGAAGCACATAAACCACATGATGGTAATTACTAAGATGGAAAGTTAGTTACAAGCAATAACATGAGTAACCGATACTTGCAACATATTGAAATAGTAAGTATGTAATATATGAGTAGCTGACATGATTACTATTTATAGTGACACTAATTATGCATGTGTAAGTAGTGAACTCTGGATTTTTGAAGGATTATTTGTATACTAAGATCTCATTTATAGCATCTCTTTCGACAGCATTTCTACATTCTCCAAGAACCATCTCTTGATTTCCTTCACTTGAGAATTGCTACATATTCTTTGATCAGTACTACGACAGATAATATTTGAGTTTGCTTTGTCAATGAATTTCTTAATTTTATTTGCAATATCAACCCATCCCACATCCTCGGTGATTTTAGGAATGATCATGACATCCTTCTTACCTTTGATAGAAACAACCCTAACATACGTCTGAATGTTCACGTTATGAAAAATATGATAGGAGTATGTATGTTCTACATTCCTCCATCTTCCGCATCTTTTCCCTTTCAGATGCAAGTCTAAGGCACTTGCAAGACACTTAAGAATATTGGATCTTCAAAGTGATTCTACAATGTTTTTACTCCTTTGAAGATATTCTTCTACTCGAATATAAGCAAGGCAGCAGTAGTAGCTTGATTCAAACATGCTTTGGTTTTCTTTTCTTTTTTTCTTGGTGGAATGTGTTGATAGCAACACCAAAGTGAGAGTTTGCAATACTTTTTAGTTTGACGGTGGTGTCCAGGTAAGTTTGTGCACAGCTCAATTATTTCACTGGATACTTGCTACCTGCCACCAACACAGATACCTAATAACTCTATTCACTAATACTTACACCAATGTGAAGAAATTGCCGAGTGTTTTTTTGTTTCCGCTGAAATTTTGAACTTAAGATCTCATGGTTATGCTCGACTTTATTGACCGCTAGGCTACACCCTTTGCTGCGAGCTTATAATACTTTGATGACCCTTCTCTTTTTCCCTTCAATTTCAGCTTTTGAGAGTAATTCGACTGTGTACTTCCCAACAAAATTAAGTTCTTTTCTTTCTTATTAGAAAACTCAGCGAGCAACCTCTACACCCCTGGTACTGCACTAAACACATGATTACTATTGACTTTTCTCTTCTATAGTTTCGCATTTCTTCCCATTCCTTCTCCTTGTATTTATTATTTACCATTGTTTCTTTTAATATCATTTATATAACAATAAACTCTCTATTACATTGTTGATCCTAGAAATCTAAAAGTTGAAATTTTCTCCAATTGGGTGATTTTCTGTTTTTAACTGAACCACAACTGAAGCTAAAAGCGAATCAAGTTTGTCAATATTTAAATCCAGATAAACCTATAACAAATTTGAATATTTCCTCTTTCTTTGTGTTGTTAGTAAGCCTAGTATTTTTAACAATAGCAATAGCTTCTTTATTTCTTCATAGGGTAAAGTAGAAGTGTTCCGAATCGCTAGGACCCAACAACCATCTATTTTTTACATTGTACAGTCGCTGCTGACTTATGGAGTATGTTTTTGTCTATATTTGGTGTTAATTGGGTAATGCCACATAGCACCAAAGAGGCCTTTGAATGCTGGTGCAATTGGAGAGTTGGTAAGGCCATCAAGCCAATCTGGAAGCTGATATCTGCTAGCATCTTTTGGTGTGTATGGTGATCTTAGGTGTATTTAAACACCTAAAAGCCAAGTGGAACCCATGTTTTGAGCTAATTTTGAGAGCAAATCCCATTTGTTGATAGTATTTAAGTCATATTTATGTTTTTAAATTAACCAATGTGATTAGGTGTTTGTAGGTTGGAAACCGTGTAAAATGAGCACAAAAAGGGAGAAAATGGAATTAGAGATGAAGCGGGAGCTAAAGCTAAGGACTGAACCTGGATATTGTGAAGAAACCCAGCTCCATAATGGCTCCGCGTCGCGGAGCTGGGAAGATAAAATTGGCACAAGAAGAAATTTTGAACCAGTGAAGTCTATAATGGAGCCACGTCGCGGAGAAGGCTTATTGGCAAAATATGCATGGACGCAGCAGCTCTGCGTCGTGGACCTGCATCTGGAATTTTGGTCGCGTTTTTTCCAGCACTATAAATAGACCGGCTATTATTATTTTCATTATTCTTTTTCTAATTTTTGGGGGAATACTTCTTGGACGACTTGGGAGGTTCTTTTTAGGGTTCTCTCTTGCCTCTTTTCATTACCTTATTTAGTGTATGAATTCTTCAATCCATACAAGTATTATTGGAATCATTAGCTGCTAAACCTTTGTTCTAGGGCTGTGGCTACGAGTGATGGTGTAATATCCATTCTTTAGATGAAGATTGGTTACGGTTTAAATATGTTCTTGTGTTATTGTTTTTACTATTTTAATGCCTGATCATCATTAGAATACAACATCTCTTGTCTACTCTTGAACTCGAGAGAAGAATAGAGGGATAGAACATGGAATGCAAGGAACGTGTTCATTATAGGTTAGAATTTAGAGTGATTCGTATCTAGAATAGAGATATACCTAGTATACCGTATTTGGTTACGAAACAATATGACAGTTTAATGCTCTACGATTGGTTGAATCTATCCCTGCTCAACGATGTAGGTAGATTATCAATTGTGGTAGGCGATTAGAGGTCGAGAGATCATGATCGTAATAATAACCTTGTAAATCAACAGCTTGATAAGCTATCAGATTCTAAAGTGAACAATATTTCGCTTGAACTCATGCTTAAGCTGCAGCCATGGAATTTTCCCAATCATTGTAAGTAAATCTCATTATTTACTTCTTGCAACTTTTAGCGTATAAATACCAATCGCACTCTTTAGGCGCTTTAATAAATAGTTAGACTTAGTATAATTTAGTAATATAGTTAATCAACAAGTCCATGTGGGTTCGACAACCGACTCCTAAAAAGAGTCACTCTATTACTTGCACGACCACGTACACTTGCGTGTGCGTTTGGATGCAACACATGGTTAGAAAGAACAGCAGATGTTTTGAAGGTTTATCAACTCCAAATCACTCCCTTAAGGCTAGATATCTTTTGTATCTATATAGTTGGCATAATCTTTCACCCATAGACTCCCCTGAGAACTTTTTGAACTTTGTTAGCTCCCTGGTACTAGTTTAGTCTTTTTTTGTAATTAAGCAGATGAAGTTTTGTCATCTTCCTAGCCAGCAATGAAATTTCTTTTTACTTCATCAAAAAAAATAACACATACTTCCCTGAAACATTACTACCCATCCCTTAATTCATATGCTTTGGTTTTTGCCAAGAGTAGGTTTTTCTCTCATTTCCATTTTGTGTTGATCACATAATAAAATTTTATAACATGGTTAACTGATCAAAAAATTTACTGACACGGTTTTCCGCTCATTGCCATAACCTAAGCTTAAGTTACTATGTAAATCAAATTGTGGTTCCCAGAGTCTGTCGGCGCAGATTATGACGAAAATAAAAGAAAGAACAACGGACCTGTAGAGAGTGGGACAGAAAGAACTATTGGAACTGGTGTACCATAGGAAACTAAGAGGCATACAAAAGATTAAGCTGTAATATGGGGAAGACGATTACTATAGCAGGAGAACCAATTTGTCACAAAGGTGATCACAAAAAAGGATAGAACTGGTGGTGCACATATCCCAAAACAAGAGAAATAGCCATTTTACTCCATGTGGTAGAAAACCAGAGGATCCAATTCGAGAAATGAAAAGTAGAGTGTTTACGCAGAAACATGACTAGAATGGATCAAAAAGCAGGAAAATTGATAGCTAACAAACACATATAACAACATAAGGAAATTGATGTTGATGTTTACTGACTACTTTTTTGTTTTCAACACTGTCTGGTAATGATGTCTCCTTGACAGGTGAAATATTTTGGCTCGGGTCTCCTCCAGCTGCGGGAACAAAAGTATCACTTAGAGTAGGCTGATTTAAGATTGAAATGACCTAAGATGAAACAATGCTGCAAGTAGAAACATCATGAAGAAGCAAAGAGCTACATGCAAGCCTATATCCATTCAGACATACGACCACAAAAGAAACTGTATCAGACATTTCTTTGAAGCAATGAACATCATCATTTAAAATATTATCAGCCATTTTTCTTTTCTAATGGTTATCTCTTTGGAACTTAGAATTTACCACTTAACCTAACATTAATATGATCATATGAAGGTCAGTTTATTTCTCATTTCATAGGATAATTTCTGAAAAACATAACATGCTTTTGAAGCTCCAGCGTTTTATTATTCAAGCAAACGGAACAGCAAATGGTCACAGCTTCCAATGCTTTTGAACTGCTTGAAGATTTCAAAATGTTTCCTTTTAATTCTCCAATCTCTGTAATTTTTTTCCTTTATCTGAAAAAATTTCCATCCCCATAACCATTCATTTGACTAACATGATCCGTTTTAAAGTCAATGTAAACCAGAATGGATTTATTCTTTTCACGTAACACTCTAATAACTGATAATCTAAGTTATTCTTTTCATGTAACACTCTAATAACTGATAATCTAAGTGTAAACACAGAAATAACAATTCCTAATCCCAGACACTAATACTTGTATCCGTGGAAATAAAATCCCCAGTCCTAGGCATAAGAGATTTAAGAATGAAAGAGGCGTAAGAGAAACCCACTGAGAAAGATACTTACAGTCCTCCATGTTGTGACATTTCACTCTAATGTGATCCTCTCCCACATTGGCATGTGAACTTTTACAATTGGTATCGTCACATTCATCATATGCATTTAACTGGGGATAAATTAACTTTTCCTCTTTATAATCAGTCACCTCCTGGTCAGGTTGTGGTGTTTTTGGAGGCAGTGGGTCAGTGGTTGAGCTGTCCCCGACGAAACCATCTGGCAATGATTCTGCCTCTGGAAGCTGATCTGCGACAGGGTTTGGAGCTGGGTTCTCACTTTCCATCTAGAAAAAAGAAATAGAGTGAATCCGAAATACATAAAATGGAGATTTTCAGAAGAAGAAAAAAAAAAAGGGGGGGGGGGGGGGGGGGGGGTTTTTTTTGGGGAAAACTAAAAGATGAAGCCCTCGCAATAATGTGTGAGAGCACAAGGAAAACAATAGAGAGTAAATGCGTTGGAAGTGTGAGATATGGAGCATGAGCATACCAGAATCTACTACTGTTTTGGAGAGAGAGTTGAAGCCTGTGAATATTACTGACTAGCAGAAATGGCGGCTCCTTGCATTTATTTATCTTGCGTTTCCAGCAGGTTTCGTCACATTATTTTCATTTTTCTTCGCTATTATTATAGAAAAATTTTCTTAGCTATTATTATAGAAAAGTGTCACGGACTTACACTTCCACTAAGACTTCCATGCGGCACTTGACAACTTACTCACGAATCTTTCACGATCTTGTAAGCTCAAGTAAGCCTTTAAGACTAGATCGCTAAGGGAATGCTAAATAGTAAGAAAGACAAGAGAGCTTTTATGAAGAAGGCTTTTGTATTGCTTTGGAAGAATGCTTGATTGCTTGATGGTTTTCTACAAATGAATGCCCCCTCTATTTATACTACTCCTAAGGGGCTCAAGTGTAAATAAAAATTATTATACAAGTCCCTCCATATTTACAAAGAAGTCCATCTCTAGAATTCTCTACACACTCTAGAGAATTATAAGTCTTTCAAGACTTCTCTACAAGTTTCTATAAGGATCTAGAGTCTTCCACTAACCTCTCCAAGACTCTAGATTCTTCTACCTTCTTCAAGATCAAGTGGCGGGTCATAACACTCTCCCCCACCTGATGTGGCGACGACCGCGGCGCACTGCTGCTGCAAGAACTCCCGGATTTTGTCCCTGAACTGCCACAGGTCTTCATATCTCTCCCAGGTGGCCTCCTCCGGAGATTGTCCCTTCCAATGGACTAAGAACATAGCAGTGGCCTGTTGTCCCTGTTTTCGCTTGGCTTGGTAGTCCACAATAGCCTCGATGTCTCGATCATGGGAGGCGGTGATTGTGAGTGGCGCCCGACTTGATTCTCCTCGGCTAGGATCATCCTTGTCCTCATGGTACGGCTTGAGGACGCTGGCATGGAAGACTGGATGAACCTTAATATGCGGTGGTAGCTCCAACCTGTAAGAGATCTTGCCAACCTTGGCAACGATCCTGAACGGGCCCTCATACTTTCGCACCAAGTTTTGATGCATGCCTCACAACGCCTTGAATTGCCTGGGGTTGAACTTGACCAAGACCATGTCTCCAACTTGGTAATCCGTGGGACGACGCTTGCGGTCGGCAAACTTCTTCATCTTCTTCGCTGCCTTGTCCAAATAAGACTTGGCAGTGTCGAGCTGCTCCTCAAAGCCCTTGGCCATGTGATAGGCCCCCAAACTCTTGCCCTCGAACGCGGCCGGTAGTGAATGTGGAGTTTGTGGCTGTTGGCCTGTGGCTAGCTCGAATGGTATTCGCCCTGTGGCCTCACTCCGCTGTAGGTTGTAAGAGAATTGGGCTACGTCCAGTAGTCTCGCCCAATCTCTCTGATGTGAACTCACAAAGTGCCTCAAGTAGCACTCCAGTAAGGCATTGACTCGCTCCATCTGGCCGTCTGTCTGAGGGTGAAAACTAGTGGAGAAATGTAATTTCGTGCCAAGAATTTCGAACAATTCTCTCCAAAAGTTCCCGGTGAAGCGTGGGTCTCTGTCGCTGATGATATGTCTTGGCAATCCCCAATACTTCACCACATTCTTGAAGAATAGCCTGGCAGCCTCCTTAGCAGTGCAACCTGCCGTGGCGGGCATGAAGCTGGCATACTTGGAAAACCTGTCCACCACGACCATAATCGTTCCGTACCCGTCGGACTTCGGTAAGCATGTGATGAAGTCCATGGTCACGCTCTCCCATGGACGCTCTGCTACAGGCAGGGGCTCCAAGAGTCCTCCTGGTTGACGCTGCTCTACTTTGTCTTGCTGGCATACAAGACAAGTCTGCACATAGCATTCAATATCGTCCCGCATGTGTGGCCAGTAGTAAATCGCCTCAATCAATGCCCTCGTGCGACGCTGCCCTGGGTGTCCGGCCCACAAGGTGTCATGGCTTTCCTTCATGATCCGTCGCCTGATAGTTCCGAATTTCGACACATAGACCCTTCGTCCGGCGGTAAGCAGGAGTCCATCTTCTACCCAGAAGCGTCTCGTCTTGCCTTGGGCGGCTAACTCCATAAGTCGCTTTGCCTCTGGATCATGCTGCAGACCGTCCTTGATTGCATCCTGGATGTCACAATGTGCTGTGGTGATGGCTGTTAGTTCGAACTTCCTGCTAAGAGCATCGGCCACAACATTGCCTTTGCCCGGCTTGTACTCCAGCTCGTAGTCAAATTCGGCTAAGAAATCTTGCCACCTAGCTTGCTTTGGGGTGAGTTTCTATTGTGATTGGAAGTAGCTAGTGGCCACGTTGTCGGTCTTGACTAAGAACTTGGAGCCAAGTAAGTAGTGTCTCCACGTGCGTAGGCAATGGACGATGGCTGTCATCTCCTTCTCCTGCACGGTGTACCGCCGTTCTGTCTCGTTCAGCTTGCGGCTCTCGAAGGCGATAGGGTGCCTCTCTTCATCAATACTCCTCCAATGGCATAGTCAGAGGCGTCCGTATGCACTTCGAATGTCTTGGAGAAGTCAGGCAACGCTAGGACCGGCTCCTCTGTCACGGCAGCCTTGAGGTCTTCAAAGGCCTCCTTGCACTCCTCGCTCCAAACCCACGACCTATTCTTCTTCAATAGCTCAGTAAGTGGAGCGACTTTAGCGGAGTAGGAGCTTATGAACCTGCGGTAATAGTTAGCAAGTCCAAGAAAAGATCTAAGTTCGGTTACCTTTGTGGACGCCTCCCACTCTTTGATTGCCCAAACTTTTACTTCGTCCATCCGTAGCTCTCCCTGGCTGATAACATGTCCCAAGAAGTGCACCTCATGTTGGGCGAACTCGCACTTCTCCCACTTGATGAAAAGCTCATTCTCGCGCAAGACTTAGAATACTTTCTTTAGATGCTCCACGTGCTCATCCAAGGTGTTGCTATAGATGACTATGTCATCCAAGTAGACTACCACGAACTGATCTAAGTAGGGGTGGAAGATTTTTTTCATTAATGTGCAAAAGGTGGCGGGTGCGTTGGTTAGGCCGAAGGGCATCACCAACCACTCGTAAGCTCCGTACCTCGTTACACATGTGGTCTTCGGTTCATCTCCCTCAGCTATGCGTACCTGGTAGTAGCCTTTCCTTAAATCCACCTTGGTGAAGTACTTGGCTTGTCCAAGTCTATCAAACAAGTCGGCAATGAGCGGGATGGGATACTTGTTCTTCACGGTCACCTTATTGAGCGCCCGATAGTCTATGCATAGGCGCAACGAGCCATCCTTCTTCTTCTGAAACAATACCGGCGCGCCATAAGGTGCCTTGGATGGACGGATATGACCGGCCTCGAGGAGCTCCTTTAACTGCTTCCTCAGCTCCTCTAACTCGGGTGGAGCCATGCGGTATGGTGGGTATGCGGGCGGCCTTGCTCTTGGTTCCAGCTCGATCCTGTGGTCTACCTCGCGCCTTGGAAGTAGGTGTCTTGGCAACTCTTCGGGCATCACGTCTTTGTTTTCTTCAAGCACCTTCTCTATGCAAGGTGGTAATGTCTCCTTAGCACTATTGCCTTCATCCAAGCTCGCAATGGTGGCTACGAACGTCGGCTCCCCTTTCTTTAGGCCCTTCACAAGCTGCATGGCCGACAGGTGGGCTTGTCCTTCCTTCTTTGGCATCTTGACTAGAGGTACCATGCAGGGTCCCTCTCGCTCCATCACCAAGAGTTGTTGGAGGTAGGGATCGATCATCGTGTGGTACCGTTGGAAGAACTCCTGTCCAAGGATGATATCAAAGATATCTAAGGGGGCGACAGTGAAGCTTGTCTTACCTTGCCACTTGCCCAACGTGATGTCCACTCCATGAGCGACTCCGCACACGGGAGTTGCTTGGCCCATAACTTAGCCCCAACCTTGCTGCCGCCGTCTTGGTCATGATGTTGGCTTCTGCTCCAGAATCCACCATGGCACGAGCTGGTCGTCCGTTGATGGATATGTCAACATATTGGGCAGAGTAGTCTCCTGCCTTCTCAGCTTGCTTCGCGATGGCTCCACATAGCCCGATCATGCCTAGCTGAGTCGTGTCCGAGCCCTGTCCTTGGTCCACTTCCTTGTCCTTTCGCTCCCGCAGTATGGCACCAAGGTTCTTCATCTCCGGACACCTAGCATAGCCGTGAGGACCTCCACATATGTAGCAGCCGCTGCCCTTCGTGGTCTGCTCTTTTCTCTCGGCGTAGCCCTGTCGCCCGAACCTCCTACCGTCGGACTTGTTGGAATCATGGCTCTTGGGTGGAGGATGTTGCTCTTTGCCTTTGCCACGATCTCCCCCACCTTTGGCATGACTACTCCTTATTTCTTTGCCCTTGCCTCTGTCATGCCAGTCATGCTTAAAGTCCGTCAAGGCTTTGGCTTGGGTGATGGCCTCATCGATGGTGCTGACTTGACGGCGCTCCAACTCCATCTTGGCCCAACTCTGCAGCCCATCCATGAAGTGGAAGAGCATATCTTCATCTGTAAGGTTGGGGATTTGAAGCGTAAGGGTAGTGAACTCCTTCACATAGGCACGTATGCTACCCGTATGCTTTAGCTCCCGAAACTTGCGTTTGGCCTCATAGATGACATTGTTGGGGAAGAAGGCCTTCTTGAACTCATCCCGGAACTGCTCCCAGGTGTTGATGGTGCATAGACCCTTCCCGATCTCGGACTCCTTGCGTTTCCACCATAACATGGCCATCTCCGAGAGGTATAGCACGGTCGTGTTGATCCTTGTCTCGTCGCTCTTCACTTTGTTACACTTGAAGTAATTCTCCAAGTGCCAAAGGAAGTTCTCCACCTCTTGTGCATCACGGGCACCTTTGAACATTGGTGGCTTGGGAGCCTCAATCTTAGCCTCCCGGTCCGCACTGGACGTCATGCATCTCCCGGCATCTATGTCTCCTTTGAGTGCTGCTATCTCGGCCTTCATGGTCTCCATCGTGCTTAGCGCGTCCATGAGCCGACACTCTAAGGAAGTGATCACCTCCTTCACCTCGTACTCGGCAGCCTTGCGCACCTCCAACTCCTTCCGGATGTTGTCGTTCTCCTCAAGGGTGAACTCCTCTAGAGACTTGAACTTGCCGTCGACCTTGTTCAAGCGCTTGCCTAATATCTCCACTGCTTGCAGGGCAGCATCCACCCTTGCAATCCACTCCATGCCGGGTGTGACGTCCACGGGCTCCTCGCCTCGCTCATCGTCACTCACCTCAGTGGCCGAGGGTGAGTAGGATGTTAGGGCCTCGCTTGGTGTAGGCTCAAGCGGCACCTCCTCATTTCTCTTAGAGTTTTTCTTTCCCTTGCGGTGCTTCCTTCCAACATCTTGCTTGACGTTGGTGGCGGTAGTGGCGTTGATGTCTCCCTCACTTGCCATATCCCTTAGTAGAACCTCGCTCTGATACCACATTGTCACGGACTTAGACTTCCACTAAGACTTCCGTGCGGCACTTGACAACTTACTCACGAATCTTTCACGATCTTGTAAGCTCAAGTAAGCCTTTAAGACTAGATCGCTAAGGGAATGCTAAATAGTAAGAAAGACAAGAGAGCTTTTATGAAGAAGGCTTTTGTATTGCTTTGGAAGAATGCTTGATTGCTTGATGGTTTTCTACAAATGAATGCCCCCTCTATTTATACTACTCCTAAGGGGCTCAAGTGTAAATAAAAATTGTTATACAAGTCCCTCCATATTTATAAAGAAGTCCCTCTCTAGAATTCTCTACACACTCTAGAGAATTCTAAGTCTTTCAAGACTTCTCTACAAGTTTCTATAAGGATCTAGAGTCTTCCACTAACCTCTCCAAGACTCTAGATTCTTCTACCTTCTTCAAGATCAAGTGGCGGGTCATAACAAAAGGCTACATTTCATGTGTGCTTCATGGCTTTACATTTAAATCTGAGGGTATGTTTGTCTTTTTACATTCTCGTTATAGTTAAGTATCTTTTTGGTTTGGCTTGAACGAATACCTCATTCTTCACTATCTACTTTTATCTTTCAAGTTTTCATTTCACCGCCTGCTCACCAAAAATCTTCTTCCCTCTCCAGTATTCATTCTAGGTAAAACTCTTTAATATTATCTCTTTAATTTTTTGTATCCGTTGGCTAAGTTTCATTTGGGTGTGTTAGTATTTGCTTCTTTCCCCAGTCCTCTTAAATGTTGTTAGTGCAAAACTTCTATACTAGGTAGTTCTACCAAAATTTTGATCGATAAAAATCAAGTTTTGTTTGCCTCCCTTAGCTCTTTTTTGTTGTTTTGCTGTTTCTTCTTACTTTTCTGTATAAATATTAGGGTATATAAACTCTGTTTATAAATAAAACTTCTTGTAAAAGTTCGCAAATAACTTGATTTAGTATTGAAATTATCTCCCTCCTACCAAGAAAAAAGAGTTTAGGTAAGAGTTATCTAAAGCGCACAGACAAAATATGATGGATTAAGAGTATAACAATTATTCCCCAACTTACAAATGATTGACATACATATATGCAAGAAGGAGGAACAAGCAGGAGTGAGCAAATGTCTATTTAGTTGAGATGCTATTCAAGTTAGAAGAATTCAGAAATTCACTACTTGGTAGAGTGCAAAGAACCATATAGTAATCTGAACATTAGTTCTTTGTTCAACTCCATAGCCTCATTTACTACCTGCAGCCCAAAACCAAAGTAACTACTACGACAAATAGAAATATATGTAGTAATAATTGAAAAGATCAAACAGCTTTAACATAAACTGATGGTTGAAACATTCCACTTGAATGATATGATGATCTCATAAACAGGGGTCGTAAGGTCATGCACATACAAAGATTTGCGATGATGAGTTGAATACTTGTATGGAATGAGAATAACATCCCTTTAAACTTACTAATTAGGCCATCTAAAATCAGTTTTTTTACAATCGTGATATCCGATCCAATTTAGCTCACCTTGATTAATTTCATGGGATACATTAAACTCTATCCATTAAGGACATGATAAATGGGAAAAAATCAACTAGTGTTTTCGATTCTTTTGAAATTTGAATCCGAGATACCTAATAGTTCTCAACCCACTTCGTTGACCAGTAGGCCCCAGGAGAAATTTTGTGAATACTTCATTGAATCTTAATCCTTAAAATGGGGAGAAATACGAGTAACAAAACTTAAGAGTTGCAGTAATAATTTCCTAATTATCAGGTAACGTTTTACTATTTGTGTGTATGCTTATCTCTGATAAAAAAGTGATCTTAAAATATCAAATAAAAGTTAAAAAAATAGATTAAACCTCTGAGAAGACACATGAGAATAAAATAATTTAACGTCATGTACTATATAAAGTGATGCACAGTAATAAGAATCAACTTTTGTTTCCTTCCTTAGCTCTTTCTTATTGCTTTGTTGATTCTTCACACTTTTCTGTATAAATATTAGTATGTATAAACTGTGTATAAAATACTGTCTCTATTTTATGTGTGTTTCTACTGTGTATGGTGTTATTCTTTAGGTATAGATCCATTTTGATTTTTGTATCTTCTATTACACTAGATTCAATTGCTAGATTTGTACCGTCTTGTGCTATAAGAAATTATTGATATGTTGACTATTTTTTTTTAGTTGTTTAGTTTCATATTTTTTTCAAATAAACCATATGACGTGTCTTTACAAAAAATTGTTTCAAAATTATCTTGCTATTTTAGTGTATAACTTTAATGTAATCATGTATTAGTCAAATATCAACCTTCTTACGCCGTGGTTGATACAGTCACATGACTGAAAATGGATGTGCCCCATCGTTAGATGTGTTCATTCCTTTTAAACTCATACCTACTCTATTTGAACTCTAAAAATGTTATTGTTTTATATTATCTTAAGCATTTATAGTGTCTTTGCTTAAATTGAGTTCTCAATATTTTCTTTTTATTGTGCATATTTTGAAATCTATCTAGACATTAGTCAGGTAGTAACCTCATTATACCGTGATTGGTACAGTTACGTGGCTGCAAAATAAAAATGTTTGTTGTTATAAATGTGGTGAGCTTGATCACTGGTCCAGAGATTTCCCCGTCATAGGATAGTTATACCAGCTACTCTTACAACTAGACCAGTGTCAGTTGTACCCCTTCCAATTAGATGCAGTGATCAGTATCAAGACCGTCGGTGCGGCCGACAGGGTGCTAGAAGTGGATCTCGAGGAGGGAGGTTAAGAAGTAGATCAGACGCATAGAGTAGAGGTGCCCAGGGCCATTTATATATAGCTCAAGCAAGGGTAGAGGTTGAGGCATCAAAAGATGTGCCCCTAGGTATGCTCTTTTTATTCCATTAGCCAACCTCAGCTTTATTTGATCCGAGGTTCTAATTTTCATATGTATCCATCTATTATGCTTCCCAATTTGGTATGAGTTTGAGCCTTTGGTAGAGCCTTTGTGTGTTTAAACCCTAGTGGGTGAGTCCTTACTATCGCATCATATGTTTCAATCTTTCTTAGTGACTATCCAGGGATATGATGCTTGAGATGATCTTATATTGCTAGATATGTTAGACTTTAATATGATTCTGGGCATGGACTCGTTAACCCCTAACCATGTGGTCTATGATTGATATACTAAGAATGTTACCTTAGCCATGCCTGGTATCCCTTTGGTGTTTTAACAAGGTTATTATAGTCGCACACGGACTAGGATTATCTCCTTTATTTAGGCTTAGCGATTGGTTGCTTCCAGTTGTTTAGCTTACTTGGACTATGTGCAAGATTATAGCATAGAGAGCCATTCATTCGATTCAGTTCCTATGGTTCAAGAGTTTGCAGATGTGTTTCCCGTATACCTTTCTGGCCTTCTCCCAAAGTGTGATATTGATTTTGCCATAGACTTGAAGCTGGTCACCCATCCTATTTCTATTCCACCTTATCGAATGGCCCCCGCAGAGCTCAAGGAGCTCAGTGTGAAACTTAAGGACTTTTTAGGTAAAGGGTTCATTCGATATAGTGTATCGTCATGGGGTGCTCCCATTTTGTTTGTGAAGAAACAGGACGGGACTATGCAGATACGCATTGACTACAGGTAGCTTAACAAGGTGATGGTGAAGAATCGTTACTCCATGCCTCACATTAATGACCTATTTGATCCACTTTAGGATGTCACAACATTTTCTAAGATTGACTTGAGGTCCGATTATCATCAGCTAAGGATTAGGGCAACGGATATCCCCAAGACCATATTTAGGACTCGGTATAGCCACTATGAGTTCTTGGTGATTTTTTCTGGGTTGACTAATGTTACACCCCACACTTTTAAACTTGGAATGTCTCTTAAGTTCCTGAAACATTATCATGAGAGCCGGATACGCTACGACACTATCAAACAATTCTAAGGAAGGGAGAATGTGATACCCCATAGTAGAGAAGGTTTGAAATAGAGTCACAAGAATCCGGAAGGAATTGGAGGCCGAGTAGTGAGTCGTAGGACTTGATTTTCCTACATAAGCTACTAAATTAGAGGCCTTATATATGTAAGCTATTTGAGTACATACCAAGCTTACGTAGCATGGATTACATAGGCTCTTAAAATAGGATGAGACTACGAACCTACGAGAAGGAAAAAACTATACGTGGCAGCCAATAAGGGGGTGACACGTGGCAGCACCTCAAGCAAGCAGGTGACCCACCAGTTTGGGGTCAAGTAGGTGACCCACCTGCTTGGGGGAGGTGGGCCCAACTACCACGTGGCAGCCCCACCTTGCTTGCATGAGCACGATGGCTCAATAGGGGCTGGATACATGTCCCCCTTAGGGGATGACACGTGTCACCCCTTGGAACCACATATATGTATGTATATTATGACTATACTTCAGCTTTGGGTCTTAAAACTGCAGCAAAAATCAGAAAACAAACCCTAGAACAAGATAGAAAATCCCAACGGCTAGAAGGAAAAAAATAGTTACGTTCCGATTTTGTTCCATAAATTAATTATACAACATATACCATGATGATATAGAGGCATTAAAATTATAAAATCACGGCTTGGTGCAGCCAAAATGGACAATAACCAGTCCACACAGTTTCAGCGCGCTAAAGAGGTTTCCGAGGCGCGATTTTGGCTAGTTTTGGCCAATTTTGGATAAGGTAAGGTTTCTCCTTTAAATTTGGACTTTATGGGATTGTTATGGAGTGTATTATGTACCTTTTATACTGCTGTAAGTATGAAAAAAATCGTGGGGATGCTCAGCGAAAGAAACAATCTAAATTAAAGTCGTCGTAGTTAAATTATAGTCGAAGTGAGGCGTGGTGTGTTTGGAGGCTGCTGCTGGTTGTGTGGTTTGTGTTGCAGGGTCTAAATGTGTTCTAAAATAGGTGTGGGAGATTCTGGTTGCATCCACACGATTCCACGCTTCGTACCATTAAAGGTTTCGCAAAATAGAAACTAGAAACCCTATTTTGGATAACGTAATTTCGAGCGAGTCGTACGGAGGTTGCAATGTATAATGTTGAAAATTTTTCTATATATACGAGTTGCTGTTATGTTTTTGGTTGGCTGTAGGTATTAGGAATGTGATTGGGAATTTGAATAGGGTACATTATAGGAGAGGTGTTGTCCGATTTTCGTTAACGCCTTAACTAGTTAAGGAACTAATCGAGGAGGTGAGCGAAGAGTTGAGTTCTATGAATACTCATATGTAACCTAAAATGCTGGAAAGCCAAGGGTTATTAATATTAATGTTGCTTTTATATTACCTAGGTTTAGAGGACGATGAGACGAACGAGATAAAGAACCGTAAGCGGTATGTAAAGCTTTCTCTTGGCGTAAGTATGTACAGCCTGTCTCTCTTTTCTTCTAGGCATGTATTAGAAATACATTATAAATGATTGGTATATGAAACATGGGAATAATTCCATTCGTAAAGCTCCGAGTACAGTTCATAATTCTTATCCACTTCGTGATGGTAGAACTTCTGTAATAGTTGAGCTATTGCCTTTTTAAGGCTTATATAGGATAAAAGGTAATATATGTAGAGCCTCTTGACTAATGTTCACTTCTAAATGCTAAGGCGCTTAAGGTAGCTGAGCTATCACCCCTGAGCCTTCTATACATGAAATAGTAATTGGATGCATGAGAAGCATGAACTATAACTCCTATTCATTTCTTAATATCAAAGTTCTTGAAGTAGTTGAACTACTACCCTCGAGTTCCTATATGATGAACACTAATTAAATGTATGAGCTCACGTGCCTAAGAACTCTATAATGACAAGTATCTCTAATTGCATAAGCCATTCGGTATTACCTCAATAAAAGTCTAGGACTCTTGAGACTCCGTCGATATGACCCCTAATGGCATTTAGAGGATACATAAGATGGTAATCATTTTGATCCTCAAATGATAGTCCATGACGATTGTTATACCAAGTCTTAGATGATGAGATAATTGCATATAGTTCCTCGTTACTCAACTCATGCAGGCTGTTAATATATAACTCACCGCATCCCATGACGGGCCGGGCAAGATAAACTCACTGCATCCCATGAAGGGCCGGTCATGATAAACTCACCGCATCCCATGAAGGGCCGGGCATGATAAACTCACCGCATCCCATGAAGGGCCGGGCATGATAAACTCACCGCGTCCCATGAAGGTCCGATCATGATAAATTTACCGCGTCCCATGAAGGGCCGGCCATGATAAATTCACCGCGTCCCATGAAGGGCTGGGCATGATAAACGATAAAATGATAATTCACCGAGTCTCATGAAGGGCCGGGCATAATATATGATGAAATGATTATTCACCGCGTCCCATGAAGGGCCGGGCATGATATATAATGAAACGATTATTCACCGCATCCCATGAAGGGTCGGGCATGATACACAATGAAATGACATCTTCACTGAGTCCCTCACTGAAGGTCCGGATACAGTCTGTAGGTTTGCATGTGGAAATATAGTGACACACTTGTAGCACCAAGTCCCATAACGGGCCAGGTATGGTATGTAAGGAAGGTATACATGCCCTCATGTCATAAGATGCAGGTAGATAAATTCGTTAACTGTTATATTTGTTTCCTGCATCCCTACTTCAGTTGTCAGCTCATTTATGTATTGTTATGCTTTATATACTCAGTACATATATCGTACTGACCCCCCATTCTTTTGGGGGCTGCGTTTCATGCCCGCAGGTACAAATGTTCAGTTTGGAGATCCGCCAGCTTAGGGTTTCCACTCAGCAATATTGGGAGCGCTCCACTATTTCAGAGCCTAACTTTTGATACTAGTTATGTAATATGTATGTATTTAATTGTCCAGGGGTACGGCGGGGGCCCTATCCCACCATATATTGCTGTTACTATTCTTAGAGGTCTGTAGACATATGTATATGTGGGTTGTTCATAAGTTTATTTCGACTGTGCCTATACGACAGGTTGTAAATGTTTTTATGTTATGGCAGCCTCGTCGACTTGCGTGCCCTTTCATGATATGATACGAATGAAAGAGGCTACATGTCATGTAAAAGTTTTCAACTATTGAGGTTTTTGGGTATAGTGTCACATCACACACGGTTCAACTTAAGTGTAGCTGATAGGTACGTATACAGCGGTCCAGGTCGGACCCTAGTCACAGCCTATGGGGTTGGGTCATGACAGAAGTGGTATCAGAGTAGTTCGTCCTTGGAATGTTTACAGACCGTGTCTAGTAGAGTCTTGTTTATCGGTGTGTTGTGCACCATATCTATAGACAGGAGGCTACAGGACATTTAGGATGTTACTTTCTTTCATATCTAAGATCATGCGATAGAACCGAGTCATAGGGAATAAAATTCCTCATACTAACCTGTGATTTTAGCAGGAGGACCACATCGATAGAAGCAAGTAACTAACGATATCAAAAGTTACACAGCACGCAGGTAAGCAAAAGCACAAAAGGCATATATTAGGTAAGGTTTTAAAATGTGATTGACATATACAATTGAAAAGTGAAAGGAAAGGTAAACAAGAAAGTGTAACAGGTGCAGCTCGAGTGGACATAAGAGGTAAGTCCATTTCTATACTGTTAATTGTGGGCGCCCTATGTAGCTGCGAGATGATATAATATGACTATATATGTGCACCTTGTGTGGCTGCAATCTGATATGATCTGAATATATACATGCGTGCCTTGTGAGGCACTGTTGGCATTTTCTGCGTGCAGGTGTTGAGATAGTAAGAAAGACAGAGGAAACTCTACCCAATATTCCCTAAAAATAAGAAGAGAAGGAGATATCGGACTGTAGTATGTCTTGGAAAGTCGTGCCCATAACAATGATGAGGTTTGATTAAACTATGAGTACAGCTGACCCCGAAAAATAAGTTAATTGCTAAATTGGTGGCAATAGACACTAGGAGGTCGATACTGGTATGATAAAATGACTTCTGATCCAACGAAGATGATTTAGAAAAGACTGATAGATCTGGATAAGACGATATATTAAGGCATCGCCTGAATTGATACATAGGGATAAACTATGACGAGTTATAGTTGAAAGAAGTAACAATATGATAAAGACGAGAGTACAAGGGACAAATAATGGTGATGGATGTGAAGTATTAATAAGACAGCTTGTGAGACATTAAGGATAAGACTAACCAAGAAGGGTAAGTAACCCATAGTAAGAATCGTGAAGAAGGTTAAACAGTGTTATACTATGGGATTGAATGCGAATAAGATACTATGTGAATATAACAAAGATCGTTATGAGAGTAAGGAAAGCCTAGTAAAGAAGTAATTGAAGGATACGAGGTGATTTAGGAAGAATAGAAGGGCAAATAGTGAATGAATAAGAAGGACTTACACAACTTTATAAGGAGAGTTCAGAATAAAAGGTCAAAGGGTAGCGAAAGTGAAAATGAGTGACAAGACAGGATGAATACCATAAATGAAAGGTATACTAAGAGCAGATAGAGATAAACAAGAGATGTTTTGAAAACGAGAGAGGAAGGTCATGTAAAATTAATGTTTTCTAGAGGATATAGGAGTAACATGGAACGCCTTGTACACAAAAACAAATGGACGTAGACAAGAGGGAGTGAAAGGATTACCAAGGGAGGCACTCAAGATAAATGTGATTAATTAAGTATGAGTATCGAACGACAAGGGAAATAGATAGTTACGAACTGAAGGTATAGTACGATAAAAAGTGACAAGATAAGTCCACTACTACAACGAAGTTGATATGGTTTAAGCAGGATTAGAAGTGAGCCTTAAGCACACGACAAAGATGAAAGCTCATGAGGCATAAATAAGTATTGGGTATATGTGATTCTATTTTGGAGATTAGTGAGATCCTACAAGGAGAGGAAATGTCAATTTACAGAACAACTGTTGCATTATGAGGTTATTAAAAGAATAAGTGGTATCCACTAGAATCGGGCTAGTGTTATGATGAAGCTCGAAACACAGATCATCAAAGTATAAGTGCTCCCGAGTGGAGAATTTGAACAAATTATGAGAACGAGCTAATTATTGATTAGGATGAATGAAATGTGGCTTTGAATGCACTTCTACATTACGGATATTACTCGAGTATCAACCATTAGATGAGATTTTATATGATATATTATGAATATTAAAGCACCCTATGGTTTTGCTAGGGTTTTCTATAAAGGCAACCTAACGTGGGGATAATTTAACAGAAAATATAGATATGGTGCAGCACGTTAAATATGTTGAAGTAGAATCATTCATGTGTGAATAGCTGAAAATAAATAGAGGGTGACATGGGTACACCCTAAAAGGGGGGAAGTGGACAAGAGAAGTATAAGCGTAAAAAAAAATCAACTGACGCTATCGTATATAAATGGGAATGCTTAAATTTCAAATGAGACCCCGGGATGGACGCGATCATACCCGCACTAATGCACCAGATTTTGTCAAAACTCTGAAGTTAAGCATGCTTGGGTGAGAGTAGCTATCACGACCCAACCCCGTGGGCCACGACTGGGGTCCGACCTGGACCCCTATTTACATAACTGTCGACTATAGCCCGATTGGACTATATCAAAATAAAACTTCTGGGAATCATATGGAAATCATATACTTGTTTCGTAAAAACCATGCCAAAAAGGGAGATTAGCTTTATATAATTATGTCAAATCATGCTAAGAGAAGGAATAAGATTTACATACTTATGCCAAAGAAATAATAAAATAAAGTATAAGCCTTACATACGTATGCCAAAACATGCCAAAAGAAGGAAATGTTAGCTTTACATACCTGTTACGGGTTACTTCTTATCCCATTTGTCTTGTCGTCTTTTAAAGCTAAGTAAAATGGAAGCAATACAAGTATCAACAACCTTAGTCTTTTCATCACCTTAGGTTACACACAAATATTTATAGAACTCATCTCCTTGCTCGCCTTCTCGACTAGTTTCTTAGTTAGTTAAAGAGTTAACAAAAATCGGGAAGCATCTCCCCTATAATGTGCCCTATCCGAATTCCAATTATACTCATAATAGCTACAGCCAACCAACAACAATAACCTGCAGCATATATATATACAATTCACATCAATCTTATACCACATAAACTCGAAACGACTCACTCGAAACGACGATACCAAAATAAGGTTTCTAGTTTCCGTTTTGCAAAACCTTTAACCGTATGAAGCGGAGGACCATGTAGCTGCAACCAGCAGCTCCCACACCTCTTTTAGAATACCTTTAGGACCTGCAACAAACCATCACACACCTGCAACAGCCCCCACACGCACAACGCCTCATTTCGACTACAATTTAACTATAGCGATTCCAATTTGGTTTATTTCAGACGTCAAGCATATTTATCATATTTTCACATTTCCATCCACTTACATAATGTACAATACCCTCTATAACAACACCATAAACTCCAATTTATAAGGAAAGGCCTTACCTTATGTTAAACTTGTCAAACTCGCCAAAACTATCCAAAACGTAAAATCTGGACAGCCCACTGTCTTATATTGTCGCTTAGTTTTGGAGGAGTAATTGAGGGAAACAGGATTTGTGGCCTCAATGAAAGTTATAGACATGTGTATCAAGGTCGCAAAAAATTTTGAATTACCCCTACAACAATTTTGTATAAAAATATATGCCTAAAATACTCACAGCTGTCCGTGTAGGATTTCCAAAATAAAATCTGGGCAGCACCTCCCCCATATTTCATCACCCTTTTTCGAGCAGAGAAAAGCAAAACTGGGTTTTAGTGGCTAAATGAAAGTTGTATCCCTACAAAATAGCTTTCCAAAACATCTTGAATTACTCAAAAAGAAGCCTTACACAAGGAGTTATACTCGTATTACCAACTTAGTGTTTCTCCAAATCATGGCTGCCTTTGCTTTCTTCTCCACGTTTTTCTCTCTATTTTTGTTCAAGTTTTTGGCTAAAAATGACTTAATAGTCATCCATACATAGATATATATCTTTTTGGAGAGTGACACATGTCATCCCTTAAGGGTGACATGTGTCACACCCTTAGGCAGCCACCTCAATTATGCAACCAATCCATGGTTACCACGTGGCAGGTGGAGTCCACCCCATGGTGTGTCACCTGCTGCCACATGTCACTTTCATGTGATGCCATGTGTACCTATCACGTGCTGCCATGTGTCAAGTAGGTGAGTCACCTACTTGCTTCAAGTAGGTGCGTCATTTCCTTATTTTTCTTCCGTGGGTTCGTAATGTCGCACTTTAAGAGCCTATGTATTTCTTGCTACTTAGTCTCAACACGCACTCGAGTAGCTTAAGTACGTAAGACCTCCAAGTTGGTAGTTTACGTGAGTCAATCGAGTCCTACGACTTATTTCTTGGCCTCCAACACCTTTCGAATTTTTTATAACCTTATTTCCAATCTTCCTTATTATAAAGCATTTTGTTCTCCTTTCCTTGGAGTTATTTGATAGCATTATAAACTATACGACTCACATAATGATTTTTAAGAAACTTAAGAGCCTTTCCAGAAACTTGAGAAGCTTAAGAAGCATTCTAAGGTACCAAAGTATGGGGTGTAATAGTAGTACTGGGATGGGTGACCCCTTGGGAAGTGAAAAAGGCAACGAAACAAGAATGACAAAACGAGATTGTAAGTGCGTGTTAGTGCAATGGCACATATAGAATAGAGTAAGCCAAGAGTAGAAAAGATTATGACTAAAATGGAACGCATTTCATGCAAATTGCATAAGAATAGTTGTGCGGCCTATGAACGTTGGCATATTAAGAGTAAGATCAAGGGATTACTTGATAAAAAAAAAGTCGGTAATAGCAATGTGATGGCCACATTTAGAATCGATTAAGGAAAAATGTAAGATGGTTCGAGGGAGAACTAGTAAGATATAATCAATATTAAGGACATGAAATACATGTATTCGTACCTATTCTCGATGTCTACAGATAACCCCCACTCTTGGAACTCGTATATTAATTACATGGATGAAAATATATGTTATCGCAATAGAAAGGAATCTCCTTACAATATGTATGAACTTTTAAGAGAAGTTTTATGTAATATTTAGGGATGAATGTTCTAAAGGGGGGAAGGATGTTACAACCCACACTTTTAAACTTGGAATGTCTCTTAAGTTCCTGAGATACTATCATGAGAGCCGAATAAGCTACGACACTATCAAACGATTCTAAACAAGGGAAAATGTGATACCCCATAGTAGAGAAGGTTGGAAATAGAGTCACAAGAATCCGGAAGGAATTGGAGGCCGAGTAGTGAGTCGTAGGACTTGAATTACCTACATAGGCCACTAATTTAGAGGCCTTATATACGTAATCTATTTGAGTACATACCAAGCTTGCGTAGCATGGATTACATAGGCTCTTAAAATAGGACGAGATTACAAACCCACGAGGAAGGGGAAAAGACGACACGTGGCAGCCAATAAGGGGGTGACATGTGGCAGCACCTCAAGAAAGCAGGTGACCCACCTGCTTTTGGTCAAGTAGGTGACCCACTTGCTTGGGGGAGGTGGGCCACACTACCACGTGGCAGCCCCACCTTGCTTGCATGGGCACAGTGGGCCAATAGGGGCTGGACATATGTACCCCTTAGGGGATGACATATGTCACCCCTTAGGACCACATATATGTATGTATATTATGACTATACTTCAGTTTTGGGTCTTAAAACTGCAGTAAAAATCAGAAAACAAACCCTAGAACAAGAGAGAAAATCGCAATGGCTAGGAGGAAAAAAAATTGGTACGTTCCGATTTCTTTCCGTAAATTAATTATTCAGTGTATACCAAAATAATATGGAGTTATTAGAAGTATAAAATTACAGCTTGGTGCAGCCAAAACGGACAGCAACCAGTCCACACAGTTTCCGCGCGCTAAAGAGGTTTTCGAGGTGCGATTTTGGCTAGTTTTGGCTAATTTCGGGTAAGGTAAGGTTTCTCCTTTAAATTTGGACTTTATGGGATTGTTATAGAGTGTATTATGTACCTTTTATACTGTTGTAAGTATGAAAAAAAACTATGGGGATGCTCAGCAAAAGAAACAATCTAAATTGAAGTCGTTGTAGTTAAATTGTAGTCGAAGTGAGGCGTGGTGTGTTTGGAGGCTGCTGCTGGTTGTATGGTTTGTGTTGCAGGGTCTAAATGTGTTCTAAAATAGGCATGGGAGCTTCTGGTTTCAGCCACACAATTCCACGCTTCGTATGGTTAAAGGTTTCGCAAAATAGAAACTAGAAACCCTATTTTGGATATCGTAATTTCGAGCGAGTCGTCCGGAGGTTGTAATGTATAATGTTGCAAAGTTTTCTATATATACGAGATGCTGGTTATGTTGTTGGTTGGATGTAGGTATTAGGGATGTTATTGGGAATTCAGATAGGGCACATTATAGGGAAGGTGCTATCCGATTTTCGTTAACGCCTTAACTAGTTAAGGAACTAATCGAGGAGGCGAGCGAAGAGTTGAGTTCTATGAATACTCATATGTAACCTAAAATGCTGCAAAGCCAAGGGTTATTAATATTCATGTTGATTTTATATTACCTAGGTTCAGAGGACGACGAGACGAACGAGATAAAGAGCCGTAAGAGGTATGTGAAGCTTTCTCTTGGCATGTTCTTGGCGTAAGTATGTACAACCTGTCTCTCTTTTCTTCTGGGCATATCTTAGAAATATTTTATGAATGATTGGTATATGAAACATGGGAATAATTCCATTCGTAAAGCTCCGAGTACAGTTCATAATTCTTATCCACTTCGTGATGGTAGAACTCCTATAATAGTTGAGTTATTGCCTTTTTAAGGCTTATATAGGATAAAAGGTAATATATGTAGAGCCTCTTGACTCGTGTTCACTTCTAAATGCTAAGGCGCTTAAGGTAGCTGAGCTATCACCCCCGAGCCTTCTATACATGAAATAGTAACTGGATGCATGAGAAGCATGAACTATAACTCCTATTCATTTCTTAATAGCAAAGTTCTTGAAGTAGTTGAACTACTACCTTCGAGTCCCTATATGATGAACACTAATTAAATGTATAAGCTCCCGTGCCTAAGAACTCTATAATGACAAGTATCTCTAATTGCATAAGCCATTCGGTATTACCTCAATAAAAGTCTAGGACTCTTGAGACTCCATTGATATGGCCCCTAATGGCATTTAGAGGATATATGAGATGATAATCATTTTGATCCTCAAATGATAGTCCATGACGATTGTTACACCAAGTCTTAGATGATGAGCTAGTTACATATAGTTCCTCGTTACTCTACTCGTGCAGGATATTAATACATAACTCACTGTGTCCCATGAAGGGCCGGGTATGATAAACTCACTGCATCCCATGAAGGGCCGAGCATGATAAACTCACCGCATCCCATGAAGGGCCGGGCATGATAAACTCACCGCATCCCATGAAGGGCCAGGCATGATAAACTCACTGCATCCCACGAAGGGCCGGACATGATAAACTCACCGCATCCCATGAAGGGCCGGGCATGATAAATTCACCGTATCCCATAAAGGGTCGGGCATGATAAATTCACCGCGTCCCTTGAAGAGCCGGGCATGATAAACGATAAAATGATGATTCACCGCGTTCCATAAAGGGCCGGGCATGATATATGATGAAATAATTATTCACTGTATCCCATAAAGGGCCGGGCATGATATATGATGAAAGGATTATTCACCGCATCCCATGAAGGGCCGGGCATGATACACAATAAAATAACATCTTCACTGAGTCCCTCACTGAAGGGCCGGATACAGTTTGTAGGTATGCATATGGAAATATAGTAACACACTTGTAGCACCAAGTCCCATAGTGGGCCAGGTATGGTATGTAAGGAAGGTATACATGCCCTCATGTCATAAGATGTAGGTAGAGAAATTCGTTAACTGTTATATTTGTTTCCTGCATCCCTACTTCAGTTGTTAGCTCAGTTATGTATTGTTATACTTTATATACTCAATACATATATCGTACTGACCCCCCATTCTTCGGGGGGCTGCGTTTGATACCTGCAGGTACAAATGTTCAGTTTGGAGATCCACCAGCTTAGGGTTTCCACTTAGCGATATTGGGAGCGCTCCACTATTTCAGAGCTTAACTTTTGATACTAGTCATGGAATTTGTATGTATTTAATTGTCCAGGGGTACGGTGGGGGCCCTGTCCCACCATATGTTACTGTTACTATTCTTAGAGGTCTATAGATATATGTATATGTAGGTTGTTTATAAGTTTGTTTCGACTGTGCCTATACGGAAGGTTGTAAATGTTTTTTATGTTATGGCAGCCTCGTCGGCTAACGTTCCCTTTCATGATATGATACGAATGAAAAAGGCTACATGTACATGAAAAAGTTTTCAACTATTGAGGTTTTGGGTATAGTGTCACATCACACACGGTTCAACTTAAGTGTAGCATATAGGTACGTATACGACAGTCCAGGTCGGACCCCAGTCGCGGCCTATGGGGTTAGGTCATGACAACTAATGCTTCTATCATATTTATGGATTTGATGACTCATGTTTGCAAGCCATACCTTGACTCCTTCGTCATAGTTTTCATTAATGACATATTGGTATACTAGCAGAGGTGGAGAGAGCATGAACATCATCTAAAGATTGTGCTCTAGACTTTGAGAGATTAGCGACTTTATGCCAAGTTCTCAAAGTGCATGTTTTGGCTTGAGTCTGTAGCATTGTTGGGGCACGTGGTGTCCAAGGATGGCATCATGTTAGATCTAGCGAAGATTGAGACTTTTTGATATAGGGACATACCTACTTTTGTTATTTAGATTCATAGCTTCATCGGATTATTAGGTTACTATAGATGTTTTTTGAGGGCTTCTCTACTATTGCAATACCATTGACTCGATTGACTCACTAGGATGTTCCGTTCGAGTGGTATGAGAGTGTGAGTTTAGGTTTTAGAGGCTCAAGGAGTTGCTTACCACTGCTCTTATATTGACTCTTTTAGTTGAGGGAGAGGGCTTCATAATATATTATGACACATCTGATATGTAACGAGGCCTTGAGCCAAAAGGTGGTGATTAGGTTAGTCTAGCCTTCCTTTCTGCTATGGAGCAACTTTTGACTTTTTACATTAAGTCCTTTGCCAATAACAAGTGTTAGTTTATGTGGGATATTTCAGATTCTAGACAAGTGTTAGTTTATGTGGGAGTTTAGCCATCTCTTTTAGATCGGATTCATAGTTGTCAGTTAGAGAATGAGGACTGGGTAGCTCAATAAGAGTGGGTTCTGCGAGGTGATACTGGGTAGGCTACCTTAGATTTAGATGGAGTTTTTAGGTTTGATGGCACTTATGTATTTCGAGGGTTAGGGGTTTATTCAGTTGATCCTTAGTGAGGCCTATAATTCTAAGTAATATATATGTTTGGGCACTACTACGATGTATCATAACTTGAGGCAACAATACTATTGGAGCAGTATGAGAAGAGATATTTCAAACTATATATCTCTTTATTTATGTTGCCATTAGGTGAAGGCTGAGTATTGGAGGCCTAGTGGTGAGTTTCAAAGATTACCCATTCTGGAGTGATAGTGGAATCAGATCACCATGGACTTTGTGGTAGATTTGCCTTAGACTTTTTGAGTTATTGACAACATTTGGGTCATTATTGATCGATTGTCCAAGTCAGCACACTTTTTTCTTGTTTAATCTTCATTCAGCATCAAGATATTAGCTCATATCTATATTCGGGAGGTGGTTCCTCTTCATGGTGTACCTGTATCTATTATCTCAGATCGGGATTCATAGTTACCTTCTAGCTTTTTGTAGACTTTTCAAGAGGAGTTGGGCACTAATGTTGACCTCAACATAGTTTTTCACTTGCAGATGGATGCATTATTTAGGTTCTTGAGATATGTTATGGGGCCTGTGTTTTTTACTAGGAGGTCAGTGGGACCAATTTTTTCCTTTGGCAGAGTTTGCCACAACAATAGCTACCACTCTAGTACTCAAATGGCCCTGTTTGAGGCCTTATATGGTTGGCGTTGTCGCTCTGTAGTTGGTTTGTTTGAGTCTATGGATCCTAGGTTGTGCGGTACACACTTGCTTTAGGAGGCCTTAGATTATTTGAGGATGATTGAGGATAGGCTCAGGATAGCTCAGAGTAGACACCAGAGTTATGCTGATCATAGGCGTCGGGCGTTGAGGTTTGCATTTTGTGATAAAGTATTCCTTCGAGTATCTCTATGAAGGTCGTGATGAGATTTGGGAGGCGGAGCAAACTTAGCCCCACATATATAGTGCCTTTTGAGATTTTGAGAACAGTCGAAGATGTCACTTATGAGTTAGCCCTACCTCTAACATTTTCATCTATCCCTTTGATTTTTAATGTTTTGATGTTGTATCATATGTTCTAGACGAGTCTCATGTTCTCCAGTTTGATTTGGTTGAGTTGGATGATCGTCTGACCTTTCTAGAGGAGCTAGTTGCCATTATAGCCAGAGATGTGAGGCGGTTGCACTCTAGAGCCATTCCTATGGTTAAGGTCCTTTTAAGGAATCATCCAATCAAGGAGGCTAACTAGGACACCAAGTAGGAGATGCAGGAGAATTTCTCTGACTTATTTGAGCCTTTAGGTACTTCTTGACTCTTACTTTCGCAGGCTAGAGTCCTTTTTAGTTGTAGATGTTGTAATGACCTTCTAGGCCATTTCTATGTAAATGCTTTTTTTTTGTCATTTAGAGCATTTCTATAATGATCCCAAGTATTTATGACTTGCTGGAACTGAATGCTCGGTTGTTTGGTCATTCGTTTAGATTTTATGCCTTTTTTGTATTTTAGAGCTTTTAAAACTTGAATAGTTGACTTCGGTCAAAATGTCAGGTATGTCGTTAGAATGGAATTCTAATGGTTCTCAGCTCCGAAATGATCATTTTAGGCTAGTGGTCTGGTCAGCTCGAGTTCTGGGGCTTTCGGTGCGAGTTTGAATCATTAGGCATTTTAGCCTTTAAGCTTTGGCCTAATTTTGACCTTGGTCAATATTCTTGGAAAATGTGCTTGAATGAGAATTCCTTTAGCGCGGTTAGCTCTAAAATATGGAGTTTGGTCTCGAACGAACTTTCATGTGCTTCCTAACGCTTCCGGTCTATTCTTGAGTCCCTTGTAGAATTGGCTAAAAGTGGCATTTGGGTGTAGGATCCCTTTTTGCCGTTTGCCGAGATGACCTTAGTTGGAAATTTTGACTACACCATTGAGTCTGGAGCGTTGAATTTAATGGGGTAGTAAGGGCCATTAGCACACTCGGAGTTTCGAACGAATCCCGAACACCCCATTGAAGAATTTTAAAGATCCAAAACCAGCTGTTGCAACAACAACTAGTGCAGACCATGTTTGGCCTTTGCATTTGTAGGCCACAATGTCCGCCTTCACAGAGTTAGGCTGGTAAGACTCCGCATCCGCAGGAAAAGAGTCGCGATCGTAGACCTCTATCTCTTTAGCCTTCGCACTTGCGGACCTTTGGTCGCATTCACAAAGGGAAAGTTCTGAGACCTCCCCATTTGCGAGCTACTGTGGCGCCGTTCGTGAAGGTCATTTTCGTCCGGTCTTGTAATTAAAAGACAGATGCGACCAACCTCCGTCCTGAATTTTCAAAACCTCATAACTTGAGTTTTAAAGTTCCAAATTTAGTGATTCAATGTCCCAGGCGTTTGAAAAGTCTATGGCTACGTATTGGAGCTTTTGGGGAGTGTTAGGGACGCTTCCTGTGAGGTAAAATTGGGTTTAAATCTATTGCCAACTCTCCTTTTTTAACTTTTTATGTTGAAATTTTGCATGAAGTTTGTTCCAGCTATTCCGGGCCCTGAATTATGTTATGTTTGGGACACAAGTTTGCGGAGCTAATTAGGGCCTTTTTATGAAGTCAATTCTAGAATTCCCGGCAGGGTCCCACCTTCTCGTTTTAGAATCTGAAATTGGTTTGTCTCTATTTTATGTGATTTTAGTGTCTAAATGACCATAATAATATTGTTATCCTATTTTTGATAGTGTGGCATTGTTCAGAGGTCATACGAAAGGGAAAGGTTGTGGAGACTTAATTTAAAGTGTGCGCGATCAGCCTTAAGGTAGATTATGACTTCCCTTTTTTAGATTGAGCTCGAGAATGAGAATTCACATTGATTAGTGGGAATTTGGGTTGGTTAGGCTCTTGATCATGCTTAGTTGTTTAGAAATCATACTTTTAGCTTATTTCGGGTAACCCGAGAGCTTGTGAGCATGTTGTACTTATTTAGCGATCATCTTTACCTTGTAGCTTAGATTATTCTTATTTTTTAATGATGTTGAGAGAATATTTGCCTTTGTCTAGGTCTAGACTATTGCTTGCTTTAGACTCGCGTATTTTTGAGCCTATGGACCTTAGAACCTCTCCGACATCGCTTCAGACGACTTAGATTTATGTAGACTGATGTAGCAGATTTGAGTTTGATAGACTAAGACTTAGCTAGGTGGTAATTCAGCTCTGATGACCTTTTATCCATAACTCTCCTTGTTCTTACAGCTTGGTAGTTTACAATTGTGGTATCTAGTGCCATTCTACGGTTGAGATTGGATTCGATTTGGGCTTAGAGTGTTGCATTATTTCCCTTGTATGGATGTCACTCCACGGTGGTCTTATGATGATGGCTTGATTCTATTACTTCTCTTAGGGAGATTTCATCTGTGGTTTGAGGTCCAAGGCTTGTCCTTTACAACTCTAGAGGCCCCTTATCCTTTTTGGAGTTGATACCTAGTGGCCGAGTTTCGTTGGTTTATTTGGGAGGTTTCATCTTCGGTTCGAGGTTCGAGCTTTGTACTTTCTAGTTATGGTGGACATTATTCTCTATGGAGTTGATTCTCAATGGACTAATGCTTTAATTCTTTTGGAGATCCTATCCGTAGTTTGAGGTGGGCTACGCACCTTCCGGCTCTAGATTCACTATGCTCTATTTTCAGTAGTTAAAGCTATTTTGTGCACCCATCAGCCTTATGGGGGCTCGCTCATGTTTTTATTTAAACTTGCGCATGAGTATAGCTTCTGGGCTTATCGAGGTCCAATTAGGTGTAGTTAGCTTGTATTTACTTGTGTTCAGTTCTTTTTATACTCTCATGTGCATTCCTACTTAGGATTCCACTCCTTGACCTCTTATTTGTGTTATTTCTACTTTTCATATGCTTTTAGTTTTCAAGCTCAGTCAGCCTATGATGCCTACTAAGTATCTGTTGTTTTGGTACTCCCACTACACTCTGTATCTATTTTCGAGATGCAGGTTTGAGAACCAACTACCAACATTGATATCAAGCCTACAACAACCTGTTTTGGAGATGAGGGTGAGCACATGGCATCCTGGATTTACCTATCTCCATCACTATATAATAGTAAAGTCTTTTGCGTTTTGAGACAAGTCTTTATTTCCGTGGTCCACTTTTGAGATTTGTATCCATTTTGTAGTAACTCTGTACTAGTGACTTCCAGGTTTTGGGAGGGGTCTTTTGATTATTTTTTTTGTGTATATATTTGTATGTGTGCGTGCGCGCGTGTGTATATATTGGCTTGCTTCCACTTTATCTCCTGTATTTCTTATGAATTGCTTATTCTTGTATAGTTTCTACCATTAAACTCATTACTTATAGTTTCTGGTTATAGGTCAGCTTACCTACTGGTGGTTTATGGTAGGTGCCGTAATGACTCGAGAAATAGGGGCGTGAAAGACCCAGATCAAATAATGCATAAGCAGGTTTATGAGATACAAAGATCATACCTGTGATAACAGTATTCAAAGCTTCCGCCTCTGGCCTCCCCAGGAAAGCATACATATGATGACTACCTCAACCTCCTGACCTATCTAAATGAGGACCAACTCGAGCATCTTGAGGACCACCCATGACGCCCTAAGCACCACCTCTAGTTGATAGAACCAGAGTCGGGGGTCTTGAACCAGCTGACTTGACCCTGTTGGCCCTATAGCTTATGGTTACTGATTGTAAGGCACTCCCTAGCAAAGTTTCCTATCACGGCACACTCATAACACAGTTCACTGAAACTACCCCTCTAAAATGGACCGGTTGAATGTGACTGGCCAATATGGCATGATGACCCGGAATGTGCACCCCGAGAAGTCTGAACTGGAGCCAGAATAATCTGACCACTAGCATCCACAATAGTGTCACCATCTATAAGCTGAAGAGCTGCCTGAATCGGCCTAGAGGGCTAAAATAGTTGTGGGTTACCGCTGCCCATAAATCACCTACCACGGGACTGAGACTCGTTGTAAGCACCATGATGATAGGGCCTCTTATCGCTGCCTCCATTGGCCTCACGATGGGTCCCTTGAATAGTGCGTGCACGATCAACTATCTATAGCAAAGAACAACCCGATGCCATCATCTTCTTTGTATCCATCCAAAGTGGGAATAAGAGCCCTCTGTCAAATCTGCTTTGTTACACCCCACATCTTTGAATTCGGAAGGTTCCTTAAGTTACTTAGAAGCTAGTATGTGAGCTACTTAAGTTACGACCCTATTGAACAACTCTAAGAAGGGAGAATGTAACACGTGGCAGCCAATGCGAGGGTGACACGTGGCAGCGCCTAAGCAAGCAGGTGACCCACCTGCTTGGGATCAAGTAGGTGACCCACCTGCTTGGTGGAGGTGGGCCCCACTGCTATGTGGCAGCCCCCACATGGAATGCATGGATACGGTGGCCCAATAGGGGCTGGACATGTGTCCCTCTTAGGGGCTGACACATGTCACCCCTTGGGACCACCAATATAAGTTGATATGTATCCTAAAACTTCAGTTCATTCACAAATTTCCAGTAAGCAACGTGAAAGAAAAAAAAGCCTAAGAGCTAAGGAGAAAATCTCGACGGCTTGGGCGAAAAAAATAGGTAAGTCCTGTTTTCATTCCGTAAATTAATTAATTAGTGTATATTACGATGATATGGAAGTATTATTAGTATAAAATTAGGATTTGGTGCAGCAAAAAACGGACAGCAAGCTGCCACAGAGGTTCAACGCGCTAAAAAGATTCCGAGGCGCGATTTCGGCAAGTTTTAGCTAATTTTGGGAAAGGTAAGTTCTTTCCCTCTAATTTGAAGTTTATGAGGTTAAATTAGGGTGTATTACACACCTTAGGAGCTGCTGGAAGTTGGGGAAAAGGTTTGAAAAGTTCGGCGTTCGAAATAATCGAAATTGGAATCGCTATAGTTAATTGTAATTGAATAATGTGTTGCGCTTGTGGTGTGTGACTGCTGTTCGTGTGGTGATTTGTTAGGGTGATGGAATGTGTGTTGATAAGAGCGTGGGGGTCTGCTGGTTGCAGCCACACGACCCTCCTCTTTTCAATTAAAGAATTCGCAAAAGAAAGATTAAAAACCCTAGTTTTGGTATCGTAGTTTCGAATGAAATTTTGGAGGTTTATATGGTGTAATGTTGTCATAATATGCATATGTATGGGATGCTGGTTGTATTGTTGATTGTCTTCAGGTGCTAAGGACATGGTTGGGAATTCGGATAGGGCACATTATAGGGGAGGTGCTATCCGATTTCCGTTAACATCCTAGCTAGTTAAGGAACTAGTCAAGAAGGCGAGCGAGGGAATAAATGCTATGAATACTAACGAGTAGCCTAGGTTGCTGAAAAGTCCAAGGTTGTTAATACTCGCCTTACTTCCATGTTACATAGGTTTCGAGGACGACGCCGTAGACACGACTAAGGAAAATCCATAAGAGGTATGTAAAGCCTATTCCTTCTTTCCTTTTTGCATGTCGTAGAGGTAAGTAAGAAGTGATACGATTGCTGAAGAAATTCCATTCCTAAGTGTCTCTTATTCATTTCTGGATGTTGAACTTTTATAGTAGTTGAACCACCTTCCTTGAACTTTCTTTGTGCTAAGGACTTAATGAGCATACGAGCTCCTAACTGTAAGACTATATGAAAACAAGTGCTCCTAAGTTCATAAATGGTTAGTATTACTTTAGTACATGTCTAGGGTTCCTGAGACCCTAACTAGTATAGCCCTTAATGGCATTTAGAGGACATTTGAAATGATTACATTACAATCCTGATTTTTAGACGATGGCTTATTTTTCTTTTACGGTCGAGTCTTCGATAATGATTTAAATTGCATACAGTTTTTAATTACTCTACTCGTGTATACGGTAACACATCTTTCACTGAGTCCCGGGCTGGGTTATGTTCTCATGCGTAGTTCACTGCAAAACTCCCCGAGTCCCTCACTAAAAGGCCGGGATACGCATGTATATATATATGATGATGATGTGTTGTAATAAGGTGGTGATGGCACTGGACCTATGATGGTCCTACAGGTATGCTTCACCGGTTCCCTGAAAGGGGCCAGTTATATTGTATAATTTCATCATGCATGTTTATACTTCACAAGATCTAAGTACATATTTCTTATATGTTATTCTACCCCCTGCTTCTCTGTTATTGATATGCCTCCAGTTATGCTATATTATGTTTTACATACTCAGTACATATGTCGTACTGACTCCCTTCCTACGGGGGGCTGTATTCATGTCCGCAGGTATAGGTACACAGTTGGGGGATCCGCCAGCATAGGAGTCCCACTCAGCGGTCCAGAAGTGCTCTATTGTGCTGGAGCCTAATTTTGGTACTAAACTTTGATGTATATATTCGGTTGGGTACGGGTACGGCGGGGGCCCTGTCTCGCCTTATATTACTGTACTTTTTACTCATAGAGGTCTGTGGATACGGATGTGGGTTGTGTGTGTATGTGGATTGTATATGAGTTGTATATGTATTGATATAACTTATGATTTGGGGAGTTCCCCTTGTCGTGGCGGCGTTGTCGGCTGGCGTATATGTGTATTATGGAACGACCCTTTATGTTATAATAGCATTGTCGGCTTGTATGTTTCCTTACCTGTGGATGCATTTTGGAGTATAAATAGGAGATGGGTTATGTATAGTTGGCAGGGGTATACATGTATGTCTAGTTCGGGCACTCTTCACGGCCTACGGGGTTGGGTCGTGACATGCTTACCCTCTCGTGCTCCAACGGCATAAGCATAGCTGAATTACTAGCCAACTTATGAAATTGTGTCTCCTACTCTTCAATTGATGAGGTACATATTTTTTTAAGAAAGTCTCGGAGAATTGAGCCCATGTCATCAAAGGTGACCTAACTGGTCTACATTGGAGATAAGACCTCCACCACTACTTTGCCGACCCTTCTTTAAAGTAGTGTAATCCACAATGTGAGACTCCACTAACTCGAGGTTATGCAACCTCTTCTGACAACCGACCAGAAACTCGTGGCCATTCTCGCTTGCAGTACTAGTGAACTTGGGAGGAACCAACCTGATGAACCGCCCCAACATCTTTTACTCCTCAAAGATCGTAATCGGCCTATATGTCATAGGTGGAGCAGAAGTTAGAACCAGCTGAACTACTAAATGAGGAGTTGCAATGATAGGCTGTACACCTAATATCTAAACGCCTCATCCCCCTGCCTGGACTGAAGTCTGAGCCTCATTTTGCACATGGGGGCCTGCTGAAGTACTAGGAAAAGTCCTTGACTTGGACATACCCTTCATAAAACTAAGAATCATCGCTAGATTTTCCTCCAGGACCGGCATAGAAAAAAACCCTGGTAGTGGATGGGCTGCCTTCACACCATCCGACTGATGTTGAACGTACTCAACCTCTCTATCGGGCTTTGTGACAGTTCTTGCTCCTGATCTTGAGCTGGTGTTATAGCTCGTGCCCTGCCTCGCCTCTAGGTTGGCCTAGACCTTTACCCGTAGTTGGGGCTCTATTCGTTTGTGCAAGAGGCTCTCACTTACCCATAGTCTATCTAATCCTAGCCATCTGAGAAAGTATGAAATAAATGAAACTCAGAAGTTGCAATAGTCAAAGACGCATGATATAGAACAAGACAAGTGAGGTATTCTTAAGAATGCCTTATAGCCTCTCGAAGATTGGATACAAACGTTATCATACCGTTCTGTGAGACTCTACTAGGTACTTTTTCATGTACTGGCGAGACCGATGAACCTAAAGCTCTGATATCACTCTGTCATGACTCGAAGTCAGGCCATGATGGTGCCTACTACAACCCCCAAGTAGGTAAGCCTAAACCTAAAAACAAACTTGCGAAACATAACAATTTAAATATAATCATAAGGATAAGCAGAAGATAGGAAAAATGTATAGAAACAGGCCATATCATAAATGTGCAATTCAAGACAAAACATACAAAAGAAGCTCGAAAGTGACCAAGATGACAAACTAATACAAGTCCTAACCCTGGACCTGGTGTCACCTATACAAGAGCTACTAAGTACAGAAAAGCTATATGTATAAGAGAACTGACTAATCAAAATTCAAAATACAAGTTATTACAAAAAAGGAAAAGGAGCAAGTCTCTGAACGCAACGAGCTCACCACGATCCAAGTCTGTGATAGCCAAGGAAGATCCAATGCTCACGGAGGGTGGCTCGTATTGGGACTGCATCAGAAAAAATACATAAGTATAGTATGAGTACTAAAACATGAGTTACTTAGTAGGCATCGTAGGTCGACTGAGCTCAAAAAGATCATATATATAAATAAAGGAGTAAGAGAGTGCTACAATTGTAGTCTAACAATTCAATGAATAACTAATTGCACTGAGTATAGAGAAAATTCACATATTAACAAGAAAGTAGCACCCAATTACATAGAAAGCACAAACACATAATAAGGCAAGATGATGCAATGCAATGGCCAAATGCTTAAAAGTAGAAGTTCAAAAGAACGTTCGAGCCGCCCAAAATGATATCTCGAGCTCGTCAACAGATGAGATGCAAGTGGAACATAACCCAGAATTTAATGTGTGGGCTGCCTTGGAGTGAACTCCTGGAGCTTATCATAAAATAGTTTTATTTTATCCACAAGTCCTATATATCCGTGATTTGCGAGCTTGGGCCTCGAATGTGAAATTAATAAAAATAAGCGAAAATCTCTTTTCAAGGCAAGAATCGTGTTAACACCCATCACAGAGCAGTAGAACTAACTTGGAACTCTATCCTTTCCAAGTCCAAGGCCTCAGGCAAAACAATATAATTAATAAAGCGATAAAAAACAAGAATAAACACAAAAGCATCCAAACATTCCAAATCACTCAAATGCAGAAAACGCTAAGTTCTATATCACCTTGAAGCATTCTAAAAAGCTAAACTCATCAAACAACCTAAGGATCAACCTAAGATAAGGCTTAACGGCTATATACTAAGCTAAAATGCCCGAAAATGGCCAATTCAAAGTCTAAGGGACATGCAAGTTTAAAATCACAACCTAAAAACCTTTCAAATGATCATACTACTCAAATATATGTATAAACTAACTGGGCCAAGTCTAGAGGAAGAGATCATAACGTACCTCAAGGTCAAAATCTCACTCAAACCTATATTAGGAAGTTTTACCATTCCGAGCAACCTCTAAGTGGTGTCACCCTATCAAATTAGCAAAGAGAATGCCAAACCAAGAAAAATGATATCCATTAACAAATTTAGAATAAAAAACGGGTCAAAAATAGGACCTTGGGACCCATGCACAAAATTGTAAAAATAACTCCTTCACAAGGTCCCTATTAGCTCAAGGAATTTGTGCCTAAAAAATGGGTACAATCCAAGCAACGACCAAGCCAATCAGTCCCACCATCATCTAGGTCAAGAAGGATCAGAAATGGAGAATTAAAGGGAAAATTGAGGGATTTACCAAGATAAAGAAAAGATTCAATGACCCCGAAATGTGCCCACGTGAATTCCTGGCACAACCCAACAAGAATCACTCAATTTGACCAAGAATTACTCTCCAAATCGCCAAAACACCAAGTCTCAAAGTGAACAAATGTATGTTAAAACGGTATTTTTAAAACTTAACTACTAGGTAATTAGCCTTTGTGAACGTGAGGGTTAGCTAGCGAACGTGGAGGTTAGGTCAACTAACCCTCCACAAACATAAAGGGTTGACCGCGATCATGGTGCCTAACCTCCTCAACCCCCGGAGAACAACACCCTGCCATACCTCTACGAAAGCGACCAAGGGGCCACGAATGCAGAGAACATCTGCATTAGCAGCTCACCAAGAATTGAAATATCTCCGATAGGGGCTCAAAATTTGTTCATATCCCCATCGAGGCAAACAAACTGTTATACCCCATACTTTAGGTATACAGGAACATCTATTTAGCTTCTCTATAGTTACCATATGGTCCATGACGTTATCACATGCTCCTAAAGAAGGGAGGATGAGGCCGTCCTAAATGATTGGAAATAGGATTGGAAGGATGTGAAGGGAGTTGGAGGTTGAGTAAAGAGGTCGTGGAGCTCGACTTAATTGCGCAAGCTACCAATATGGATGCCTTACATACTTAAGCTACTTGAGTACATATCGAGCTTAGGTAGCAAGGATTACATAGGTTCTTAAAGTGAGACGAGATTACAAACCCATGAAAAAGGGGTAAGTAGGTGATGCACCTACTTGGACATGTGGCAGCACGTGATAAAGACATGTGGCAGCAGGTGATGCACCTACTTAGGGTCAAGTAGGTGATGCAGCAGCTTGGGGTGGACTCCACCTGCATGTGACAGCCTAGGAGTGGCCGCATGGATGTGTTGGCCCAATAGGAACTTGACATGTATCACCCTTAGGGGATGACTCGTGTCACCTCCTAAGGAGGTGTATATATGTATGTTAAGATGACTAAGAAGTCATTTTCTTCAGCTTGTACACTTGGGATTCTTGGAGAAAACTTGAGAGAAAGAAGAGAGGGGAGCTACGACCTAGGTGCTGCCAAGGTAAGCTTTCGAGTTTTGCTCCGTGAATTAATTATCTAAGGTGTTCCTCGGTCAAGTGGGGGTGTTAATAATGTAAATTAATGGTTTGGAGCAGAAACAAAAGGGTAACGATCAACCACTATAATTTCAGTCGCATTAAAGAGCTTCCGAGGTGAGTTTTGGCAAGGTAAGTTTCTCCCTTTGGAGTTGGAGTTATGATGTTGTTATGGAGTATATTACTTGTGTTAAATGAAGCTGGACGTAGGAAAAATTGCATAAGTATGCTGGACGTTGTGAACAAACGAAATAAAGTCGTTCTAGCCGAGTTAAAGTTGTTAAAGTTGTTAAAGTTGCATAGTGTTGCTATGATTGTGGTGTTGTATTTGGAGATGGTTTAATTGCATGTTGCAGGGATGGACTGTGGGTCAAAAGGGGTGTGGGTGCTTCTGGTTGCATCCACATAACCCTCCATTCCGTATGGTTAAAGATTTTACGAATTAATGATTGAAAACTTTATTTTGGTATCGTGATTTTGGGTGAATTGTTTGGAGTTTGTATTGTTTAATATTGAAGTGATTTACTTATACATAGCTGCTGATTGTTGTTATTGGTTGGCTGTACTAATTGAAGATGTAATTGGAAGTTCGAATAGGGCAGGTTATAGGGGAGATGCTGCCCAATTTCTGTTAACTTCTCGACTAACTAATAGACTAGTCGAGAAAAGAGAATAAGGAAATGATTCCTATGGAGGATTAATTGTAGATATGGAAGCTGGAAAGTGAAGGGTTATTGACATTAGTATTACTTCGTGTTGAATAGGTTTAGAGGACGACGAGGCAAGCGCGGTTAAGAGTAATCCATAAAAGGTATGTGAAGCTATCTTTTTTTTCTTTTGGCATGTCTTAGATATAAGTAAGGAATGGTATGTATATGAGCTTGGGATAAGTCCATTCATAAGTTCCAAGCATGAACTATGATTCTTATTCACTTCTAGATGTTAAAACTCTTAAAGTAGTCGAGCTACTACCCTTGAGTCTTCTATGTGTTTAATAGTAGTTGGATGTATACGCTCCAACTTCTAAGGTCTCTACGATGATGAACGTCTCTAATTCCATAAGTTGTTTAGCTTTGTCTCGATACATCTCTATGATCCCTGAGGCTCCATGTAATATGATCCCTAATGATATTTAGAGAGTACTTGAGATGATTGCTACTCTAGTCTTCCAGTGACGATTCACTTGACTATTTCATTGAGTCTCAGATGATGATTTAAATTGCATATGGTTTCTCACTACTCTACTCGTGCATACTGTAACTCTTCTTCTTCTGAGTTCCATAATGGGCCGGGAACGTTGTTGTACATAACTTTACTACTTCTTTCACTGAGTCCCGGGCAGGGTATGGTATGATGCCATATACCAGGGGATAATGCCGTATATGATGATATGATAATGCGATTATATGGTAATTCACTGAGTCCTGGGCCGGATATGAGATGATGTCGTATACAATAATATGATTCCATATACGATGATATGATGACACCGAGTCCTTTACTAGAGGGCTAGGTACGATATGATACATATGATGATATAAGGATGGCACCGAATCCCATGATGGGCCGCATACAGTATAACTGTACACTATATGTACGCTACTCTCTTCACTGAGTCCCTCACTAAAGGGCCGGATATAGTATATAGACATGCATATGAAAACATAATGATGTATTTGTAACACCGATTCCCATAGCGGGCCGGGTACAGTATGTACGGATGATATACATGCCCTCATTTCATAAGATGTAGGTATAGTGATTTGCTAACTGTTATACTTGTTTCCTGCATCCCTATTTCAGCTGTTGTCTCAGTTATGATATATTATACTTTATATACTTAGTACATATATCGTACTGACCCCCCTTTCCTCGATAGGGCTGTGTTTCATGCCTGCAAGTATATATACGCATTCCGGAGATCCACCAGCTTAGGATTTCGAGTCAGCAGTTTTGGAAATGCTCCATTGTGTCGGAGCCTAGCTTTTTGGTATTGGTCTCCTCATGTATATATTTATTTGTTCAGGGGTAAGGCAGGGGCCCTGTCCCACCATATATTATCATTGATATTTTAGAGGTCTGTAGACTTGTGTATGTGGGTTATTTATATGTTTGTTTCAATTGTGCCTATACGACGTATTGTAAGTATTATTATGTTATTGCAGCCTTGTCGGCTTGTGGGCCCTTTCATGTTATGATACAAACGAAAGAGGCTATGTGTATAAAAAGATGTTACAACCCATTGGGGTTCTTATGTATAGTTCTTATATTTGATAATTATGTATTAGAGGGTCCAGGTCGAACCCCAGTCACGGCTTATGGGTTTGGGTCGTGACACAAACTATGCTACCCAATTGGAAAGGATAGCTTATGTCACGACCCAACCCCGTAGGCCGCAACTGGGAACCGACCTGGATCCTCTTATGCGTATTTATCAACTACACTTAAGTTGAACCGTGTGTGATGTGATACTATATACAAAAACCCCAATAGTTTAAAACTTTTTTATGTACATGTAGCCTCTTTCATTTGTATCATATCATGAAAGGGCACGCGAGCCGACAAGGCTGCTATAACAAAAACATTCACAATATATCGAATAGGTAACATCGAAACTAACTCACAAACAACCCACATAAACATATGTCTACAGATCTCTAAGAATAGTAACAACAACATATGGCGGAACAAGGCCCCCGCCGTACCCCTGAATGTACAAATATATACATTAAGTGACTAGCATCAAAATTTAGGCTCCAGAACAGTGAAGCACTTCCGACACAGCTGAGAGGAACTCCTATGCTGATGAATCTCCAGAATAAACACCTGTACCTGCGGGCATGAAATGCAGCCCCCCAAGAAAAGGGGGGTCAGTACGATATATGTACTGAGTATGTAAAGCATAACACATCGTAACTGAGATCATAACTGAAATAGGGATGCAGGGGACAAGTATAATAACTAAATAAATTACTGTACCTACACCTTAGGACACATAAATCATACACATCATCATATGCTGTGCCCGGCCCTCTAGTGAACTCGGTGTTATAATCACTTCTTCATAATCACATATCATCATATCATAATGCATTTCATTTCATCATATCATCGTATACGGTATCATACCATCGTATATGGTATCATCTTATCATGTATATCATCGTATCACACCCGGTTCACTGCAGGGCTCAGGGTCACAATGTATTGCTTTAATCTCATATGTATGCCTACATAAAGTATCCGGCCCTTTAGTGAGGGACTCGGTGAATGGAGTGGTGTACGTCTATAGCGTACCATCATAATATACATATATACCCGGCCCTCTAAGGAGGGACTCGGTGTTCCTTCCTTATTTCACCACATATACTATCATATTACAGCCGGCTCGGGACTCGGTGAATAATCGTATCGTCATAACATATAACATATATCACACCTCACGTACGGCATCGTCTCCTCGTGCGTGGAACTATACACATCCGGCCCGGGACGCGGTGAAAGAAGTAGTAACACTGTGCACGATAACATATCCCGGCCCATTGTGGGACTCGAGGAAGGATGGGTTACAGTATGTACGAGTAGAGTAGTGAGAAACCATATGCAACTAAGTCATTATCTAAGACTCGATGAAACAGTCAAGTGAACCGTCACCTGAAGACTGGGGGAGTAATTATCCGAGGTATCCCTTTAGATGTCATTAGGGCTTACATCAGTTGGGGCTTCAGGGATCACAAACATGCATCAAAATAATGCCACATAATTCATGCAATCAGAAATATAGTCTATGCAATCAGAAACACAATTTATCTAGTCAAAGACTCAACTCATGCAATCAACGACATTTATCATTTCAGAGCCTCTAAAAAGAGGAGCTGGTACCTCTACTTTCTATTCATTATATAGCAGGCTCGAGAATAGTAGTTTGACTACTTTCAGACTCTTAATGTTCAGGGGTGACTACAAGTCACGAGTTACAATCAGAGCTCATAAATGGAATTACCTCTAAACCTATATCATATACCATTTAACTTAAAATTAAGCCATTCCAAAGGAAAAAAAGAAATAGGCTTTACATGTACTAGTTTTCATTACATAAAAGACTTAAGGGCAACCACTCAGCTATTGCAGGAGTTCTAACATCAAGAAGTAAATAAGAGTTTCGACTTATATTCAGGGCTTTATGAATGGATTGAATCCCAAATATCATATACATATCATTCATAACTTATATCTAAGACATGCCAAAAGAAAAGAAGAATAGTTCTACATATCTATTCCAAAAACACGCCAAAGGAAAGCTTCATATACCTCGTCTGAGTTATTCTTTATCATGTTCGCCTCGTCATCCTTTGAACCTATTAAACAGGAGAGTAATATGCATATCAACTCTTCTTAATTTTCCAGCATCTTAGGTTACACCTTAGTGGTAATGGAATCTATTTCCTTAGTCGTTTCCTCGACTAGTTCTTTAGTTTGTTAAGGCGTTAACGAAAATTGGGCAGCACCTCCCCTATAATGTGCCCTATCCGAATTTCCAATTAGGTCCCTAAGACCTACAACCAACCAACAACAACAACCTGCAGCAATTCACACCAACAATATATAACATAAAACTCCAAACGACTTATTCAAAAATACGATTTCACAATAGGGCGTCTAGCCTTTATTTTGTAACGCCTTTCATTATATGCAACGAGGGGTCATGTGACTTCGACCAGCAGCACACTAACCCAAATTATAACATATTTAGGCCCTGCAACAACAATCCACACCCCTACAGCATCACCTCACAAGAGCAATACTTTATTTCAACGACAATTCCACTATAGCGACTACAATTTAGCTTATTTCGAACACCAAACTTTTCAACCCTTTTCCCCAACTTCAAGCAGCCCCTAAGGTGTGTAATACACCCTATAATAACATCATAAGCTTCAAATTAGAGGGGAAGACCTTACCTTATCCGAAATTGGCCAAAACCCGCCAAAATTCGCCTCGGAAGTTTCTTAACATGCTGAAAATTTAGCGGACTGTTTGTATCTTTTTGTTGCTGCTCCGAATCGTAACTTTACGTTAATAACACCTCCACAGCATGTATAAACTCTCACAAAAATGTGGGAGAAGAGAATCCAACCATACCTTAACAAACGGCTCTCCAACCGTGCTGAAAATTAACTTCGGAACTCCTCGACGCGGCTGAAACTAAGGGGCTGTTTGCGTGACTTCTTGCTGCCCCAAATCCGAAATTTTCATTATTAAACACCGCTATATCACCGCAGGATACCTTAAATAATTAATTCACGAAACGAAATCGGGCCTTACCTTTTGTTTTGCTCAAACCCGTGGCTGCCCTCACTTGTTCTTCACGTTTTTCTCTTGTTGCTGCTTTGTTGCTGCTGGAAATTTGTGAATGAACTGAAGGTTTTTGGATACATATCAAATTATATAGGTGGTCCCAAGGGGTGACACGTGCTAGCCCCTAAGGATGACACGTGTCAAGCCATGATTGGCCACCGTGTCATGCTGCCAATTAGGGGCTGCCACGTGGCAGCGGGGTCCACCTCCCCCAAGCAGCTGCATCACCTACTTGACCCTAAGTAGGTGCATCACCTTCTTGCTTGAGGTTCTGCCACGTGTCGCTCCTCCATTGGCTTCCACGCGTCGTCTTTTTCCCTTCCTCGCGGGTTCGTAATCTCGTCTTACTTTAAGAGCTCATGTAATCCGAACTACGTAAGCTTGGTATATCCTTAAGCAACTTAAGTGTATAAGACTCTTAACTTAGTGTCTTACGTAGGTAAATCGAGTCCTATGACTCATTTCTTAGCCTCCAACTCTTTCCGGATTCTTATGACTCTATCTCCAACCTCCCTTCTCATGAGGTATCACAATCTTCTTTCCTTAGAGTTGTTTGGTAGTGTCGTAACTTATCCCGCTCACATGATAGTGTCTAAGGAACTTAAGAAGACATTCCGAGCTCAAGAGTGCGGGGTGTAACATTCTTCCCCCCTTTAGAACATTCGTCCCCGAATGTTTAATAAAACTTTCCTTAAGACTTTATACGGATCATAGGGAGATGCCTTTCTACTGGAATGACATACATTTTCATCCAAGTAATTAATATACGAGTTCCAAGACTGGGGCTATCCGTAGACATCGGGAATAGGTACGGACACTTGTGTTTCATGTCCTTCTCAACCTTCCAGTTTATGTCTTCACGATTCTTATTCCACCACAGTACTTTGACGGAAGCTATGTCCTTAGTTCGCACCCCTTTTAATCTTCCGATCCAGGATGGCAATAAGTTGCCCCTCGTAGGATAACTCCCTGTTACGTGGACCTCCTCCACGGGAAATATTTTAGGAGCATCGTTCCTATTCTTATGGAGCATTGATCTGTGAAAAATGAATGTATTGTTTCAAATCAGACGGTAGGTCCCATTCATAGGCAGCTTTATCTATTCTAAAAATGCTCTGCGAAGGATCAATGTATCCCCTTCTTGCTGACTTTAGGCTGCTAATCGATATCTTGTCCCGGAATAAGCTTTACTTCATCAATAATTTAGTGGGTCACATTTGGGCCTGTCCCTTAATCGAAGGGCAAAATGTCATACTAAGATTCATCTCGGTTCCTCAATCCCTTTCGAAATGATTTCCAGCAGTTAGCTATAAATTGAACTTTTCTATCTAAGATAATAGATGTGGGGACTCCGTGAAATCTTATTGTTTCCCTACTATGTCATTTCGCAGAACCCTCAGCTGAATATGCCTTTCTAACTGGAGGGGAACAGGTTGATTGTGTCATCCCATCTACCATAGCCCGTATGAACTCCCAGTTCCTTATAATGCGAGGTCAGCTCGTACTATAATACATATTAACTGTTTTCTACCTCTGAGTCGGGGTTTCCATTCCCTGAGATAGGCTATCAGACTGCTGATGCTTCTTTTAACTTAAGCTATTGTACAACTCCTCTTAATCCAACTTGTAATACCTTAGGTATGCTATCTTTCTCTTTTACTCAGATCTTTTCTCCAGTTTTCTTACCATACATCATATTGTTATTACTGACTTTCTTTTATCGAGTAATCATTTGACCTCGTTCTTAGTATGCCAATATTCATAAGCTGCACAACTATTTTTGTGCCATTTTCATGAGGTGCGTTGTATTTCAGTCATAATCTTTTCTACTCTTGGCTTACTCTGTTCTATATGTGTCGTTGTACCAACACGCCTTTATAATCTCTTTTTGTCATACTTGTTTTGTTCTCTTTCTCACTTCCCAGAGGGTCACCCATCCCAGTGCTACTCTCATTCGAGCACGCTTAACTTCGGTGTTTTGACGAAATCTGGTGCATTAGTGTGAGTATGATCACGCCCATCCCTTATGGGGTCTCGTTTGAAGTTTAAGTGTTTCCACTTACATACGATAGCATCAGTTGATTTTCTCTTACGCTTGTACTTCTCCTGTCCACTTCCCCCCTTTAGGATGTACCCGTGTCATCCTCTGTTTATTTTCAGCCATTCACATGCGAATGGTTCCACTCCAACATATTTAACGTGCTGCACCATATCTACATTTTTTTTGTTTAATCATCCATACGTTAGGTTGCCTTTCTAGGAAACCCTAGCATACCCGTAGGGTGCTTTAGTATTCGCAATGTATCGTATAAAATCTCATCTCGCGATTAATACTCGAGTAATATCCGTAATGTAGCAGTGCATTCAAAGCCACATTCCATTCATCCCAATCAGTAATTAGCGAGGGCTCATAATTGGTGCACATTCCCCACTCGAGTGTACTTATACTTTAATGACTCATGTTTCGAGCTTCGTCATTATACTAACTTTATTCCAGTGGATACCACTAATCATTAAAGTGGAGTCACGTGTACACCATACTTCTTTACGCCTCCTGAGCTTGCACCTTTGTCGTGCACCTAAGGTTCATTTCTAATCCTGCTTAAAACCACATCAACTTCGTGGTAGTAGTGGCCTTGTCTTAATACTTTTTCATCGTACTATACCTCCAGTTCGTAACTATCTATGTCTCTTTTTGTCGATACTTATACTTAATTAATCGCATCTATCTTGAGTGCCTCTACTAGAACTTCTATATTATTCGTTCAACTCATTTCCATTTTTGGTTGGGCATAAGGAATTCCATATTACTCTTTATTTCCTTGCACTAGCCATCCTTTTCGTCATCATATAACCTTTATTCGAAACTTTCCTTATGGAACTTGATAAATCTTCCTTATTTGTTCCATAGCTTGCTTTTCCGTTCCACACCTATCTTTACATTCCATTTACATGGACCACATCACACCTTCTAGTTAATTCCTTACTAAGTTTTGCTTATTCTAATAATGGTTTTTGCTATGTTCACCTGGTACCTTGTTCGCATTCAGACCAATAGTATAATACCGCTTGACTTTCTTCACGATTCTTACTATGGGTTACTTACCCTTCTTAGCTAGTCTTGTCCTTAATGTCTCACAAGCTATCTTATTAACACTTCATATCCGTCACAATTCTTTTCCCTTTGTACTCTTGTCTTACTCTTGTCTTAACCATACGGTTACTTCCTTCAACTATCACTTGTCATAGTTTATCCCTATATCAATTCAGGAAATGCCTTACTATCTCGTTTTATCCCGATCTATCATTCCTCTCTGAGTCATTTTCTTTGGCTTATAGGTCCTTTCTAACTTATTCTACTATTCCAGTATCGTCCTCCTAGTTTCTATTGCCATTAACTCAGCAATTAACTTATTTCTCGAGGTCAGCCATACTTGTTTAGTCAAATCTCATCATTGTTGCGAGGACAACCTTTTAGGACATACTGTAGCCCTATATCTCATTCTCCTCTTATTTCTAGGAAAATTTGGGCAGAGTTTCCTCTGTATTTCTTACTATCTCAACACCTGCACGCAGAAAATACCAACAATGCCTCATAGGGCACACATATATACATTCATATTGTATAACATCTCAGCCACACATGGCACACATATATAGTCATATCACCTCACATCGCAGCTACACAGGGTGCCCACAATTAACAATATGGAAATGAACTTACCTGTTATGTCCACTCGAGCTACACCGGTTATACTTTCCTGTTTACCTTTCCTTTCACTTTTCAATTGTATCTGTCAATCGCATTTTAATACCTTATCTGACATAGGTCCTTCGTGCCTTTGCTTACCTGTGTGCTTCATAACATCTAATATCGTCAGTTACTTCCTTCTACCGGCGTTGTCTTCCTGCTAAAATCGTAGGTTAGTATGAGGAATTTCATTTCCTATAGCTCGGCACTATCGCACGATCTTAGATATGAAAGAAATTAACATCTTAAATGTCCTGTAGCCTCCTGTCTATAGATATGATGCACAACACACCGATAAACAAGACTCTACTAGACATGGTCTGTAGACATTCCAAGGACGAACTGCTCTGATACCACTTCTGTCACGACCCAACCCCGTAGGCCGCAACTGGGAACCGACCTGGATCCTCTTATGCGTATTTATCAACTACACTTAAGTTGAACCGTGTGTGATGTGATACTATATACAAAAACCCCAATAGTTTAAAACTTTTTTATGTACATGTAGCCTCTTTCATTTGTATCATATCATGAAAGGGCACGCGAGCCGACAAGGCTGCTATAACAAAAACATTCACAATATATCGAATAGGTAACATCGAAACTAAATCACAAACAACCCACATAAACATATGTCTACAGACCTCTAAGAATAGTAACAACAACATATGGCGGAACAAGGCCCCCGCCGTACCCCTGAATGTACAAATATATACATTAAGTGACTAGCATCAAAATTTAGGCTCCAGAACAGTGAAGCACTTCCGACACAGCTGAGAGGAACTCCTATGCTGATGAATCTCCAGAATAAACACCTGTACCTGCGGGCATGAAACGCAGCCCCCCAAGAAAAGGGGGGTCAGTACGATATATGTACTGAGTATGTAAAGCATAACACATCGTAACTGAGATCATAACTGAAATAGGGATGCAGGGGACAAGTATAATAACTAAATAAATTACTGTACCTACACCTTAGGACACATAAATCATACACATCATCATATGCTGTGCCCGGCCCTCTAGTGAACTCGGTGTTATAATCACTTCTTCATAATCACATATCATCATATCATAATGCATTTCATTTCATCATATCATCGTATACGGTATCATACCATCGTATATGGTATCATCTTATCATGTATATCATCGTATCACACCCGGTTCACTGCAGGGCTCAGGGTCACAATGTATTGCTTTAATCTCATATGTATGCCTACATAAAGTATCCGGCCCTTTAGTGAGGGACTCGGTGAATGGAGTGGTGTACGTCTATAGCGTACCATCATAATATACATATATACCCGGCCCTCTAAGGAGGGACTCAGTGTTCCTTCCTTATTTCACCACATATACTATCATATTACAGCCGGCTCGGGACTCGGTGAATAATCGTATCGTCATAACATATAACATATATCACACCTCACGTACGGCATCGTCTCCTCGTGCGTGGAACTATACACATCCGGCCCGGGACGCGGTGAAAGAAGTAGTAACACTGTGCACGATAACATATCCCGGCCCATTGTGGGACTCGAGGAAGGATGGGTTACAGTATGTACGAGTAGAGTAGTGAGAAACCATATGCAACTAAGTCATTATCTAAGACTCGATGAAACAGTCAAGTGAACCGTCACCTGAAGACTGGGGGAGTAATTATCCGAGGTATCCCTTTAGATGTCATTAGGGCTTACATCAGTTGGGGCTTCAGGGATCACAAACATGCATCAAAATAATGCCACATAATTCATGCAATCAGAAATATAGTCTATGCAATCAGAAACACAATTTATCTAGTCAAAGACTCAACTCATGCAATCAACGACATTTATCATTTCAGAGCCTCTAAAAAGAGGAGCTGGTACCTCTACTTTCTATTCATTATATAGCAGGCTCGAGAATAGTAGTTTGACTACTTTCAGACTCTTAATGTTCAGGGGTGACTACAAGTCACGAGTTACAATCAGAGCTCATAAATGGAATTACCTCTAAACCTATATCATATACCATTTAACTTAAAATTAAGCCATTCCAAAGGAAAAAAAGAAATAGGCTTTACATGTACTAGTTTTCATTACATAAAAGACTTAAGGGCAACCACTCAGCTATTGCAGGAGTTCTAACATCAAGAAGTAAATAAGAGTTTCGACTTATATTCAGGGCTTTATGAATGGATTGAATCCCAAATATCATATACATATCATTCATAACTTATATCTAAGACATGCCAAAAGAAAAGAAGAATAGTTCTACATATCTATTCCAAAAACACGCCAAAGGAAAGCTTCACATACCTCGTCTGAGTTATTCTTTATCATGTTCGCCTCGTCATCCTTTGAACCTATTAAACAGGAGAGTAATATGCATATCAACTCTTCTTAATTTTCCAGCATCTTAGGTTACACCTTAGTGGTAATGGAATCTATTTCCTTAGTCGTTTCCTCGACTAGTTCTTTAGTTTGTTAAGGCGTTAACGAAAATTGGGCAGCACCTCCCCTATGATGTGCCCTATCCGAATTTCCAATTAGGTCCCTAAGACCTACAACCAACCAACAACAACAACCTGCAGCAATTCACACCAACAATATATAACATAAAACTCCAAACGACTTATTCAAAAATACGATTTCACAATAGGGCGTCTAGCCTTTATTTTGTAACGCCTTTCATTATATGCAACGAGGGGTCATGTGACTTCTACCAGCAGCACACTAACCCAAATTATAACATATTTAGGCCCTGCAACAACAATCCACACCCCTACAGCATCACCTCACAAGAGCAATACTTTATTTCAACGACAATTCCACTATAGCGACTACAATTTAGCTTATTTCGAACACCAAACTTTTCAACCCTTTTCCCCAACTTCAAGCAGCCCCTAAGGTGTGTAATACACCCTATAATAACATCATAAGCTTCAAATTAGAGGGAAAGACCTTACCTTATCCGAAATATGCCAAAACCCGCCAAAATTCGCCTCGGAAGTTTCTTAACATGCTGAAAATTTAGCGGACTGTTTGTATCTTTTTGTTGCTGCTCCGAATCGTAAATTTACGTTAATAACACCTCCACAACATGTATAAACTCTCACAAAAATGTGGGAGAAGAGAATCCAACCATACCTTAACAAACGGCTCTCCAACCGTGCTGAAAATTAACTTCGGAACTCCTCGACGCGGCTGAAACTAAGGGGCTGTTTGCGTGACTTCTTGCTGCCCCAAATCCGAAATTTTCATTATTAAACACCGCTATATCACCGCAGGATACCTTAAATAATTAATTCACGAAACGAAATCGGGCCTTACCTTTTGTTTTGCTCAAACCCGTGGCTGCCCTCACTTGTTCTTCACGTTTTTCTCTTGTTGCTGCTTTGTTGCTGCTGGAAATTTGTGAATGAACTGAAGGTTTTTGGATACATATCAAATTATATAGGTGGTCCCAAGGGGTGACACGTGCCAGCCCCTAAGGATGACACGTGTCAAGCCATGATTGGCCACCGTGTCATGCTGCCAATTAGGGGCTGCCACGTGGCAGCGGGGTCCACCTCCCCCAAGCAGCTGCATCACCTACTTGACCCTAAGTAGGTGCATCACCTTCTTGCTTGAGGTTCTGCCACGTGTCGCTCCTCCATTGGCTTCCACGCGTCGTCTTTTTCCCTTCCTCGCGGGTTCGTAATCTCGTCTTACTTTAAGAGCTCATGTAATCCGAACTACGTAAGCTTGGTATATCCTTAAGCAACTTAAGTGTATAAGACTCTTAACTTAGTGTCTTACGTAGGTAAATCGAGTCCTATGACTCATTTCTTAGCCTCCAACTCTTTCCGGATTCTTATGACTCTATCTCCAACCTCCCTTCTCATGAGGTATCACAATCTTCTTTCCTTAGAGTTGTTTGGTAGTGTCGTAACTTATCCCGCTCACATGATAGTGTCTAAGGAACTTAAGAAGACGTTCCGAGCTCAAGAGTGCGGGGTGTAACAGCTTAGACTAAACAGAATCGATGAAACAATGAACGGACATCCTCTCATCAAAATGTTGACCCAAGTCAACACTTACAAAGAATTAACAAACAAAATGCCTAACTCATCCCAAATACATTGGGAATCGAACCAAAGGTCATCCTAGACCAAACTTGCATTTTGAAGCTAACCATGTTGTCAGAATTTTCATTTGAGTGCATTTACTTTGAATGTTGGCTAAAGTCAAACTTTGGCTAAAACTTTAAAGTTAAAACGCCTAATGGCACAAACTGAAAATGAACGCCTCGAAACCCAAACCAACCATCACACTAGACCAAATTGACCCTTCTAGAGATGGAACTGTCAAAATTCTCATATGAAATCAGAATCTTTAGATGTTGACTAAAGCAACTCTTTCACTTTAGAATCTCCAAAATGAGAAAAACTTTCCCAAAACTCGCCCGACCTCCTCGAGAAGCATGCCATCCAACCCAACACCACACATAAGCTATAATAAAGCTATGGGAAGGGGATAAATAGTAAAAAAAATGTAAAAATACAGAAATGACCTCGAGGGTCAATACAACAAAGCTTCTATGCTAAACCCTCACAAACCACTGAAATATCACTGAAAAAGCCAAGACCAAGATCACAATCACTTCCTCTCCTTTTTGGAAATAAAGAAGAAGATAGAGATATAACACAAGTGATGACCGCTTTAGCAGCTAAATGACAACAAAATTGGTCACCAAAAAAGTGGTCTGGAGGTCGCTTTAGCGGCGAAGACAAGGTGGCTAGATACCGCAAAAGCGGACTGAGCGCCACTTAAGAGGCTACCGTAAAAATGGTCCGATGATCACAAAAGAAGCTACACCAGCACTTGGCACCTGCCAAAAATGGCTATGTCCAAACGGACTCCAAACGGGTGTTGGGGATTGATTTGGAATCCTGTGCATGCAAACAACTATGTTACCCTACTAAATTTGACTTTCCAGATTCAACAGAAATGTCAAAACTTCTAATGGGGGTTGTCTCGATAAAAAGCATGCACGAGATTAATCCTCTGCAAAACGTAGTGCAATATTAATATTTCTTCAATTAAAAGCTTGATAAGAGATTATTTACTTTTTGTACCAAAAATATTGCAGGATTAACTTGGAACGGAAGGTTAAAAAACTTTTAACTTTTTAATTTTGACTTTTTGAAACTCCTAATAATTTGTGTACAAAATATTATATTAGATTTTAATTCACAAAAAATTTAAAATAATCATTTAGATACAAGTATTAAATATTAAGGTGTAAATTTTTTTATTATTTGAAGTTTGAAGATTAGAATATTTATGAACATTACTATCGTTTTATGTAGAATTTAATTGTGTCTTCATACTTGACTTATCCACCATTAATCTAACGCTCTATGTTTCATCATCTTCTTTTTTTTTTCTTCAAACAAAGAACGAAAAAGAGTAATCATTCTATCGAATTCACTCTTAAAGGTAAAAGTAAACATATAGGTTGAATTAAAAGTACATAGAATCAACAAAAAACACATAAGCAGGACAATTAGTCTTTTTTTTCTTTTGTCTCGACAATGGAAATTGAAACAAAATATGACGTAAAAAATAGTCTATATCTGAGCATACAAAAAAACTGAAATAAAAGCAAGTTTTTAACAAAGAAACAATTCAACTATATAAATAGAGATAGAAAAATCTCATTATAATTCTAATCACTACAAATAAGTATAAAACTAACACACCAAGCTTCGATATTTCAGTAATTGAATTCTTGTGTATTCCCATGTCTGTATATAGGAGACCTCATAACTTTCGCCACAAATTGTGACATTATTTCACCGATTTAGAGCCCCTACACACCAGAATTGTAGGAGTAACACATAAAATCTTTCTTGAAAGGGTTCAATTTATAGGGAAAGAATTGCGGTAACATGAAAAGTCGCATAGAAATTTGAAAGGTCAAAACTATTAAAACAGAATATAAAAAAGATAAAGCATGAACATTAACTTTAAAAGATACATGTATCTATTTTAATTTCTTGACTTTAAGGAATAATTACTCATTTGTATTTTTTTCTTTAATTTGTGTGAGAAATTTGAAAGGTCAAGATTAAGAAATGAAGAATAAGAAGATTAAAGTATATGAGAATCGTAAAAAATAACACTTAAAGTGATGATGCATACGTTAAAAAATTAATGAAAATAATTTATTTCTGAAAAAATTTTGAGGACATGCTCAATTAATTTAATTGCAATGTAAATGTTACATGAATAAGATAGATTATTATATTTTGATATGATGTAGAGGAAAAATGGTAATTCAACTTTTAAGATAGGAGTTTTCCACTTTTAATAATACTAATTTCTCACGTGTATTCTATGTGAATTTTTATAGAGTTGTCAGAACGATAAAAAATCTATGAAAACATACATGTAATGAGTTATAAAATACAATAGTTACAAATAATTTTTTTTAAAAATATGAAAAAAAATACCAAATAAGAGGTGTATTTTAATATTTAAAATTAATTTCTTTTAAACAACCAACTGTAAATTTTGAATTTTGGTTTGTAGTTAGCAAACTTTCAATACAATCACAAAATGAGTAATTTGAGCCCAAACGAAAATACAAATTAAAGAAGTCTAATAGGGAAAAAATGCATAAAAAATAATTAAAAAATGAGAAGAAAAAAAATACAACGTACGCATTCTTCTTAGGACTGTAATCATAACAATATTGATGAAAAAAATTATAAAATGAGTACAGAATTTTTTAAGTTCTTGTCGACTCCTTCTCCCATATAGCCTTCTTCATCACGACAAACTAAAGCATGAATCAAATATAAGCACTACCCTATTTTAACTATAAAATAAAAAGGATAATCTTGGGTAGGGATCATATGAAATAAAAAAGATTAATTTATATAGATAAACATAAAGGAAAATCAAAAGATATCTTAAAATTTAAAATTAAATATTTGGATGTTAACAATTGAATAGGCAATTAAATATGAGATATGAAGGTGAATATTTAAAGAAAATAATAAAAATAATAATAATAAAAAATGAAAGCATATAACTTTTATAATACAACAACTAATAAATAACAAATGTACAACACAAGACATACAAATATTTTCTGAAAAAGAATTTGAATGTATTAAGTTTCAATTCTTTTAGTTTTAAAAAATGAATATTACGTTTATTATTTATTGAATTTAAGTGATTTAATAATATTATATCATATTATTTGGGGTTACGAATTTAAAAAGACATACAAATAATAGAGGTTACTAAAGATAAGAGTTATGAAGATGATAATGTGTGAGTTAAAGCCACAGGACAATTGTATTATTAGAATATAAGTTACGAAAATGAAGAGGTGTAGTTATGGAGTAAATTTTAAAGAAAAAGTAATTTTTTAAAATGATTTTATGAAAATAAATTAATAGGTAAAGGGTATTTTCGTAATCCAACTTTTGGCTTAGATTCTTCCCATTTTTAGTAATATATGATGATACTAGTGTCTATGAACGTGCTTTGCGCATTACCTTCTATGAATTATCATATACAAAAGAACTCTGATAACTAATTTAGAGTCCTATCTCGATACCCAACTCGGGACTCGACCCCGATATCTAGCCTCGACACCCAACACCTGAATTGGGACTCTATTTCTGAACCAAGACTTGACCCTGACGCCCGACTCATTTTATGATCAAACACTTATTCCAAGACTCAACCCGAGATCTGACTTTTGACTCGAGATTCGATATCGATATTCGACTTTGGACTCGACTAGAAACTTGACCTCAACATCCAATCTCGACACCTGATACTAATTCGGGATTGCACTTCCAACACCAACTCTTGACTTAGGACCCAATATGAATCACGGATTGAGACCCAACTTTCGACCTGAGATTCGACCCTGTTCCCTTCTTTTGAACCGAGATCTGACCCTATCCGTTCCTAACTTTCCACATGAGACTGACCCCAATTTTCGATTTCTAACCTGACTTGACTTCCGACTCGAGATCTGACCCCGATATCAGACCTTGAATCTGACTTGCGAACTGAGATTTGAACCCGAATCTGACCTAGGACCCAATCCCTACTTCCGACATAGGACCTGACTCCAACTTTTGATTCGGGACCCGACTTTTAAATCAGGACTCGACTATGAGATCCAACTTTTAAGTCGGGATCTGATCCCGACACTCGACCTCGAAGATCGATTAAGGACCCACTCCAATATTTGACCTGGGACCCAACTTCGATTTTTGATCTGAAACCCAATTCTAACACCCAACACCCAACATGAAACCCCATCCTGACACCCCAAAATCTTACCTCGATTTCTGACTTGAGATCCGACACTCAAATTGAGATCCGACTCCGATCCGATCCGAGATCCAAGAGTTGGGTCTCGAATCATCTTGAATTTAGGTAAAAAGGTTAATAAAAGAAGGTTGTATCTCATTGAATTGTTGATTGAACATATCCTTTATTGAAAGACACTATAATAGATAAAATTATAATTTACTATTTTTCTATAATAGACAAAATTGTCATTTACTATTTTTTTTTATAAATAATCATTATTATGGTAGGAGGTCACGGGTTCAAGCCTTGGAAATAGCCTCTGGCAGAAATGCATGGTAATTCTACGTACAATAGACCCTTGTGGTCGAGTCCTTTCCCGGACCCTGCGCATAGCAGAAGCTTTAGTGCACCGGACTGCCCTTTTTGATCATTATTTAATTATTATGCAAATATGTAGAACTTTGAAATTAATTAAAGTTATAACTATTAAATATTTACTCCTTAAGGATATAAAAGTTGTTCAATATTTAATGGATATAAAAGTCGATCAATATTATTAAATGTGTAGAAATTCTCTACTCATAGTTTACTTTAAGTAGATTTAATGTTAAGCTCCTAGTAGTAATAGGATAATATTTATCCTACAATAAACTTAGTCTTAAAAGAAATATATATTTTTTAGTTCTAGTACAAAATTACATTTATACCATTAGTAATTTTTTAGATGGAGGAAATTTTAACTTAAAATGACAAATAAGTAAATCAAATTTTAGTGGATATTTCGATCAATCAATATTTATATTCTTACTTTTATAATAACATAGATAGATAGATTATATATTATATGAGTTCTCTTGATATAATAGACTTCGGTATTGATCTTCTACCTGATACGCAACCTATCTCTATTCCTCCTTATAGAATGGCTCTGGTAGAATTGAAAGAGTTAAAGGATCAATTGAAGGATTTTCTAGATAAGGGTTTCATTAGATCGAATATCTCTCCATGGGGTCCCCGGTTCTCTTTGTAGGAAAGAAAGATGGTTTTCTTTGAATGTGTATTGATTATTGGCAGTTGAACAAGGTTACAATTAAGAATAAGTATCCCATTTCGGATTGATGACTTATTCGTTCAACTTCAAAGAGCAAGCTACTTTTTGAAGATTGATCTCCGATCGGGTTATCATCAACTCCGAGTGAGGGAATCTGGCATTCCAAAGAAGGCCTTTAGAACTCGATATGGTCATTTCAAATTTTTGGTTATATCTTTTGGACTAACGAATACGTTGTAGCTTTTATGAATTCGATGAACAGGTTGTTCAAACAATACTTAGAAATGTTTGTGATATTTTCATTGATGATATTTTGATTTACTCACGAAGTGAGGAAGCGCATACCAATCATTTGAGGATTGTGTTACAAATTTTCAAGGATCGTCAGTTGTATGCAAAGTTTAGTAAGTGTGAATTTTGGTAATGGTTATTTGCGTTCCTTGGTCACATTATTTCTGGAGAAAGAATTATGGTTGATCCAAAGAAGATCGAGACAGTTAAGAATTGACCTAGATTGTTACTCTTGATATTCAGAGTTTCTTGGGCAGCGGTTATGATAGATAATTTGTGAAAGGTTTCTCTTCTATTTCATCGCAATTGACTACTTTAACCCAAAAGAAGGTGAAATTCCATTGGTCCGAGGCATGCGAGAAAAGCTTCTAAGAGTTGAAGGATAGGCTTACCTCCGCTTCGCTGTTGACTTTACTAGAAGGTTCCGATGGTTTTGATATGTATTGTGATGCTTCACGAGTTGGTCTTGGTTGTGTGCTAATTCAAAATGGTAAAGTGATAGTCTATGCTTCAAGGCAAATCAAGGCACATGAGAAAAATTACCCAACTCATGACTTGGAGTTGGCGGCAGTGGTATTTGCTTTGAAATTGTGGAGACACTACTTGTATGGTGTCTATGTGGATGCATGCACCGATCACAAGAGCTTTCAATATGTGTTCTCTCAAAAAGACTTGAACTTATGACAAAACAAATAGCTTGAGCTGTAGAAGAATTATGACATGAGTATAGTATACCATCTGGGTAAGGAAAATGTGTTTGACTACGCTATTAGTAAATTGTCCATGAACAATGTTGCTCATATTGAGGATGAGAAGAAAGAGCTAGTTCTGAATGTGCATAGATTATCCCATTTGAGTATTCGATTGGTTGATTCCGAGGATGGTGATGTTATTGTGCAAAATAGTTCTGAATCATCTCTTGAGGCTTATGTAAAGGCAAAGCAAGAGAGTGATCTAGCTTTGGTTGAACTGTTTGCCAAAATATCCTTTGAGGCTATCTCCCTAGAGGGAGATGGTATTTGGAAATATCAAATCCGATTGTGTGTTCTGAATGTGGATGGCTTGAAAGATATAATATTGTCCAATGATCACCGTTCACGGTATTCTATTTATCTCGGTTCTAAAAAGATGTATCGATATTTTAGGGAAGTATATTTATGGAATAACATGAAAAGGGATATTGCAAAATTCGTGGCTAAGTATCCTAATTACCAACAATTGAAAGTTGAGCATCAAAAATCAGGAGGTTTGGCTCAAGACATTGAGATTCCTACTTAAAAGTGGGAAGCCTTGAATATGGACTTTGTTTCTGATTTGCCTCGTACTTGTATCTATTTGGGTGATATTTGATTGAATGACTAAGTCATCTCATTTTCTTCCTGCTAAGACATCATATACAGCCGAGGATTATGCTAGCTTATACATCTGAGGGTTGGTTAAGCTTTATGGTATCCCATTGTCTATCATCTCGAATCGAGATACTCAATGCTTTTTACCCACAAATGGATGGTTAGGCCAACCGTACCATTCAGAAATTAGAAGATATGTTGAGAGCATGTGTTATTGATTTTAAAGGAAATTGGGATAATCATTTGCCATTGATAGAGTTTGCTTATAATAACAGTTATCACTTTAGCATTAAGATGGCTCCATTTGAGGCTTTATATGGTAGGCGGTATAGATCCCCTATCGATTGATTCAAAGTACGTAAAGTTGCTTTAATAGGACCCAAGTTGGTTTTTGAGGCTATGGAGAAGGTTAGGCTCATTAATGAGATTGAAAATGGCCCAAAGCCAACAAAAGTCCTATTTAGATGAAAGGAGAAGAAAACTTGAATTTGAGGTTAATGATTGAGTTTACTTAAAAATTTTACCCATGAAGGGTATGATGCACTTTGGTAAGAAAGGGAAGCTAAGCCCCCCTTATGTTGGCTCATATCAAATTTTGAGGCAAATTGGTAAGGTGGCTTATGCATTGGATTTGCCTTCTGATTTGGCATCGGTGTATCCAGTGTTTGATGTGTCATTATTGAGGAAGTTTGTTGGTGATCCTAGCTCCATTGTGCCATTGGACAATATTGAGGTTCAAGAGAGTCTTTTTTATGAGGAGGTTCCAGTTGAGATCCTTGACCGACAAGTTAGAAAGTTGAGAATCAAAGAAGTAACTTCAGTTAAAGTGTTATGGAGGAACCAAAGGGTTGAGGGTGCTACATGAAGACCGAAGTCAATATGATTTCCCAATATCCTCATCTCTTTTCTTCTATGCCTAGTTGAGGTATTTAGTTCTGTTATGATCCAACCAGCCTAAATCATGTCTTTCAGTTGTTCTCATGGTTTCATATGTATTCATGTTCTTGAAATGACTTTTAAAGTCATGTTCTAGCTTGAGATTAAAGATTTCATGGTTTATGCATTATCGAGATATTTTGCATTCATGTTAAAATGTTATGTTCTTTTCCTACTCCAGTCATGTTATCTTGATTCCCATTCGAGGATGAATATTCTCAAGGGGAGATATTGTAAGATCCCAAAAGTTGGAAAGATGAAAAACGACGAACAAAAGAAGAATCTCTAGAAAATTTCAATTTATGGCACTAGGTGATGACCACGAAGGCCATCACGGGTTGTGGTCCTCACCACGCCTCATGGTGTACCACTGTGGTAGCATTTTAGAAACCAAAAACCTGCAAGGTTAGGTCCACGACAGGGACCACGGACTATGGTGAGCATCACGAATCGTGGTGCCCTCCATTGTAACTCTCTCTAGAAACCCTCAGAATTGATTTCCAAGGCCAGGACCAAGCTTGACCACTATGGGCCGTGGTGACTTTTACGGATAGTGGTGGGCTTTGTGGTAGTCACCCCCTGCAGGCCTCCTTTCAGGATCCTCACCATGACCCTCACCATGGGCCGTGATGATCTTCGCGGTCTATTATGGTTTCTTTGAAGAAGACCCTCTAGATTTCCTTTTCAGCCAAGTTGAAGGCATTATCCACGATCATCACCACAGACCGTGGTAGGTCCTCCATGAAACCCAATTTCCAGATTTTAAGTAAAGGTTATTTTAGTCTTTTCCCTATAGTTCATTAATGAATATGGACAATTTTTGGGACTAGATTCCTAACTCTTAACTAACCTAAAGGTCTTCTAACTCTCCTATTCTCTCCATAATCCCTATATCACAAAAATCTTCTCTCTTAAGTTTTCTCTTAAGGTCTCCTTCTTCTTCCACAAGCAATTCAAGGGTTCTTCAAGGTCAAACTTTCAATCTCTACAATTTAGGGCTAATCAAGGTCAAGGTATGTGGGACCATCCATGAGTATCTTCTTCCCATGGAATCCTAAATATCTCTTCTCAATTCTCTTATGATTTCTTCAAGTAAAAGACCTAATTTCATGATCTTTATTGGGTCTTCTCAATTATGATTTTTTTTCAATGTTATTAGTTTAATTATGCATAATTCACATCATATTACATGATTTTAAGTTGAATTTCAATGACCCGTGATATATTCTAGCTTAAAGTATGATTTATGAGATATGATCATGATTTTCAAAGTTATATTCTATGAAAGCTTTATGCTATGTATTAAAGATGCTTTATGCAAATAATTTTATGAATGATGATTCTATGATGTTTCAAGCAAAGTTAAAGATAGGAAAAGTTATGTCCCTAAATATCTTTATGATCAAAGATATGTAATGATGGAAGACCTAAACCCACATTGCATAATGTTTTTGATAGATAAGCCAATCCTATGATTTTACTATGATAGTGTTAGATGAGCTATTTTAATGATTTTTTGTAAAGATGGATTGATAGGTAGTAACTATCTTTCCCTATGATGTTATGATCATATTTTATAAGTTCGATTGGGATATTGACTAAGTGCGGAGAGGACTCTTAGGTGGGGTTGGTTCTATAATATAGTTAGTTACCCACGGAAATCCTAGTAGCAACCTTTAGTCCTAAACTACATTGCTTGTGTAGGTTTACATGGGTCCTATTTAATGTACTCTTAGTGCATTTAATGTTCTAACGCACGGAGAAGACTCTTAGTGCATTTAATGTACTAGTGCATACTTTTTGCCTATATTGTATCATAATGTAGGGACCAACGATCATGTTCATTCTCTTCCCGCTCATGGCTTGAGTGTTGCTATTAGCTTCTTATTATTGTTGAATCCTCACAGTTTGAGGACATGACACTTATTTCTTACATTGACATTTTTTACTTTATTCTCTTATGTTGTCTATATTCGTGAGCTAGGAGCTTGTCTTATGTCTCTATCAAGTTATTAGAGGAATGTTAGATAGTAGAAGAGTCTATGTAATCATTTTCTGTAACATCTCTCAAAATGGTCATAAGTGCCTTAAGAATGCCTTGGGAATAAGCCGCTCAAGTAATGCATCATCCTTGATCTTTTTGGAAAATCTGAGTTCGGAATATCGATCAAGGATCAAAACCTGTGGGAAAATGGTCTCGGTGGATTTTTAGAACCCGTATATCGAAAGATAGAATTTTCAAGGAACTGGCAAACCAGTAAGGTCTGTGACAAGTCCACATCGCAGACTTGCTCCCTTCCGCGTTGCGGACCTGGCTGTGTGTTTTTGGCTAAATTTATTTTTTAGTAAGGAAACTTTAGACTTTTCCCTAAATTGTAAGCTAATGAACCTAGAAGTTTTTAGTACCTAATTCAACTCTATAAATAAACCTAAACTCTATTTCTATTCATTCTTCTACAATTCACCTACTCAAATATTTTTCTCTCTACAAAACACTCTCAAGGAGTCCATTGAAGACTTCAAGAAAATTCACTCAATCTCTCCATCAAAACTCTCAAGTTCTTCCAAATTATTTGGTGTTCTCACTTAAGGTATGTGGGTATTGATTCATGGATCCTTTCATCCATGAAGCCCAATCAATTTCTCAAGGTTTTTTATCAAATTAAAGTATGGTATTTTATGGATTTTATGATCTCTATTCCTATTGCATAAATTATGATTCAAAGTATGATTATGAGTCTAATTTTATGTAAATTGATGGTTATTACATTTAATTGAAGAGTTGTTTCATGAATTCTCCTATTTTGATCTCTAGGGTTCATGATGAAAATTATGAGTATTTTTAATTATACTTTCTAATGATACTATCTATATGAATTATGTATGGGTTGATATAAAGTTTATGATCATGCATGTTTTCAAGTAAATTATATGATTTTCAAATCAATTGATCATGCATTCATGTCTTTTCCAAGTATGAATTATGATTATGTATTTCAATTATGATCATGGACTATAAGTATGTTTCAAAGGATGATTTTCACGCAAGTTATGAAGTAGGGTGTTTTATGGCCCTATGTGGTGACCTAAGGCTAAATGATATAAATTATGCAAATATGATTATAATGACAAAAGGACAATTTTTACATTACAAGTATGTTATGAAAGTGAGCTACTCCATGATTTCAAACCCATGATAATGACTATGATATATGAAATTATAATTTCTATTCTATGTATGTATTCTGTGGGATTTGACTTAGCACCGAATGTGGACTTGAGATGGGGGATCGAAATACGGGGTCCTTATATAAAGTCTCTTGTCTCATAACTACGTGCCACCCTAGAATTGCCTTCATGTCCTAGATAGTGGATCCACATATAGCATATACATGACATGCTTAGTAGGGTAGAGTCTACCTTGGCAAGTAGAGTCCCCTTTTTTTTCATTGTATGGGGAGACAACGGGATTTCATGTTATAGCTCGCATGGTCTTATTGCCAGTTATGGTTCCTATCCCACATTTGTATGATCTCTTATGTATGCTATGATTTTAAATTATGCTTTTTAAATGCTTGGGTCAATATAATTTTTCTCATGACTTTACTTATCTCATCTTATCATATGATTTACTTGACCATTGCACTGCATGATTTACATTGCATGTCATGTACACATACTTAGTACATTCCAACGTAATAATGCATACTTTTTGCCTACATTATCTCATAATGTAGGGGTTGAGGTTGAGGATCACACTGATCTACGTGGCTAGTTAACCTTTCCTATCGAAGCTGTTGTGGTGAATCCTCATTTATTAGGGACTAGTTATCGAGCTAGTTATTGTTTTTAAATACTTTTGATATATTTTATATTGAGGGTGAGCTAGGGACATATTTTAGCCCCCGCCCATATTCATGAGTAGAGGCATCTAGTTGGACAAATGTTTTGAGCTTATGTTGTCATGTGTCGTTCTCAAATTTTTATTCATGATTTAGACTCTCTTATGATGTTTTCTCTTTTATTTTACCTTGTGTATACTTATGATATATACGAGAGTCTTGGTTGGAGCCCTTCGAAATTTAGATCGCCGTGTTACGACTAGAACCTAGGTCGGGTCTTGACAAATTTTGTATGAGAGCACAAGGTTCTTTTTTAAGTATCCTAGGGTGTCCAATATGCTGCGTCAAGTAAAGTCTTATTCATGTGTGTGAAGTGTGCCGCACTTATGAGTAGGAGGCTATGAGGCATTTTAGGAATTCTCACTTTTTTAATGATCCATGTCATGCTATAGAGTTTGCTGTAAGACTTCTTTTCCCTAACAATCATTTTTTGAGATTTTTAGAAAGATGTCTCCAAGAAGACCATCATTTCCAAGGAGAGATATTGTTAATGAAGCCCAAGCTCCCCCGATTCCCCAAGATAATGGTACTCTACCACACCAAGTGACTAATGCAGAGTTCCAAACCGCCATTACTATGTTATCCCAAGTGGTGAACAACCAAGGTGTTGTGATGTCACGACCCAACCACGTAGGTTGCGACTGGTATCCAAGATGGACACGCGCGTACACCCCTGCTAACTATAAGTAAACCACACACCACTTAGAACTTAAGGAAATAGAAGGTTATCTCCAATCGTCACATGTTCACGTGTTGGCATAGCCCATCTCCTGAGGGGTCAAAACTTATCAATAGGCAACATAGCACATAAGCCGATGAGGCTGTCATAGTATATGGGGTCATCCCATTATGTGCATATACGCGAGCCGACAAGGCTTCCACAATAAAGGGAACATCCCATAACATAAGTCTTATAGACATAACTGAACACACATATATACACAACCTACACACATTTGTACAGACCTCTAAGAGTATTAACGGTATCATATGGTGGGACAGGGCCCCCTCCATACCCCACAATAAATGAATATTTACATTAAAAGACTAGTACCAAAAAGCTAGGCTTCGGCACAATGGAGCACTTCCAAAATCACTTACTGGAAATTCTAAGCTGGCGGATCCCCAAAATGCGTGTATGTACTTGCAGGCATAAAATGCAGCTCCCCAAAAAAAGGGGGTCAACACAAAATACGTACTGAGTATGTAAAGCATAAAATATCATAAATGAGATCGCATCAGAAGTATAGATCCAGGAGACAAGTATGATACTCAAGAAATTACTATACCTGTGCCTTATAAACTTAAATCAAGCATGATCATATCATATATCATATCCGACCCATTATGGACTCAATGAATCTATCATATACAGGGCCCATCTTGGGGCTCGACGCCATCATCATATTATTATGTCATCATAATAATGCAACATACGGCTCGATCCATATATATATACCATACCCATCTATCTAGTAAGGGACTCAGTGAACAATGCAGTGAAATTGAGCATGATAACATACCTGGCCCAGGACTCGATAAAAGATGTGTTACAGTATGCACGAGTAGAGTAGTGCGTAACCATATATAATTTAAATCATCATCTGAGACTCAATAGAGTAATCAAGCTAACCATTAGTTGAAGATTAGGGTAGTAATCGTCTTAAGTACTCTCTATATGTCATTAGGGATCATATCAAATGGAGCCTCAGGAATCATGGATATGTATCAAGACAATGCTAAATAACTTATGGAATCAGAGACATTGGTCACCATAAATTCCTTAGGAATGGGATCTTATACCTCCAACTACCATTCAACATATAGAAGGCTCGAGGGTAATAGTTCAATTACTTTAAGAACTTTAATATTCAGAAGTGAACAAGAGTCACGAGTTATACTCAGAGCATATGAATGGAATTACCCTCAAAGAACATAACACATTTCACTTATATCTAAGACATGCCCAAAAAGAAAGAAGGGATATGCTTTACATACTTGCTATAGATTAACCGTATCCACGCTTGCTTCGTTACTCCTTTAACCTATTTAATACAAAGGTAACATTATTATGAATAGACTTCGATCTTCCAGCTTATGAATCTATAAGAAATTATTTATAGGAATCCTTTCCTCATTCACACTTCTCGATTAGTATACTAATTAGTTAAGAAGTTAACAGAAATCGGACAACATCTCCCCTATAATTTTCCCTATCCAAACTTCCAATTAACCTCTGAGTAGTACAGTCACCCCAACAACAACAGCCAACAGATATACAATTAAATTACCTCAATACTACTCAATACACATTTCAGGCAGCCCACAAAAATCACGATATCAAAAATATGGTTTTTTATCTTTATTTCATAAAATCACAACCCCATGAAAAGGGGCATAATGTGACTACAACTGGCAGCACTTTATACTTACTTATAACCATATTTCCAGACCTTCAACATATACAATTTACCTTTAAATACAATACCATAAAAGTGACAACATTAATCAAACTTTAATCGAACTAGAACGCCTCCAATTCTGCCTGTTTATCACATCAATAATACCCATATGATTTTCTTACCTCCGACACCACTTAATTCAAAGTAAACTACTCTATTACAACATCATCAACTCCAATTTGAAAGGAAGAACCCTACCTTACTGAATGTTGACCTCAAGAGCTCCTCAACGTGGGTGAAAGTTGATGGGTGTTTCGTTGGACCTTCTTGCTGCCCTAACAAATAATTTACATTATGAAACACCTTCATTTAATCTAAGAATACCTTATATAATTAATTTATAGATCAAAAATTCGAGGGCTTACCTTAGAGGAGCAAAGCCATAGTTCTCCTTTCTTGCTCTCTAAGATTTTCTCTCAACTTCTCTCAAGTTTTCTAAGTTAAAATAAGATGAATATGATGACTTAGTCATCACCTTACATATATATACCCTTTCTTAGAAGGTAATATGTGTCCGCCTCTAAGGCTGACATGTGTCCAGCCCTTATTGGGCCACCTCATCCATGCATCCTTCCCCTGGCTGCCACGTGGTGGGGTGGGGTTCACCCAAGTAGGTGCATTACCTACTTGGTCCAAGTAGGTGCATCACCTACTTAGTCCAAGTAGGGTGCATCGCCTGCTTGTTCCAAATAAGTGCATCGCCTCCTTATTCCTCTTTTGTGGGTTCGTAATCTCATCTCACTTTAAGAATTCATATAATCCTTGCTACTTAAGTTTGATGTGTACCCAAGTATCTTAATTATATAAGACATATAAGTCGGTAGAGTATGCAAGTAGGTTGATTACCACGACTCATTATTTGGTCTCTAACTCTTTCCAAATGCCTCTAGACCTATTTCCAACCATCACTACTCACATAGAACTTCATAGATGATATGGATCACATTGAAATCTTTTAGAAAAAAAACATGTTCTAATGTACAAAAGTGTGGGGTATAACATGTGACTCCTCCTAATATTCCTACTCCGGCCTCAAGAGTAAGGGACTTTGGACGAATAAATCCTTCGGAGTTTTATGGCTCAAAAGTTGATGAGAATCCTCAAGAGTTCATTGATGAGGTCTACAAAATAGTGAGTATTTGTGTTGCAAACATTAAGAGAAAAACTATTATTCGCTAAATTTAGTAAGTGTGAATTTTGGCTAAGGGAGGTTGCATTTCTTGGTCATGTGGTGTCCGGTGATGGGATTAAAGTAGATCCAAAGAAAATAGAGACGGTTAAGAATTGGCCTAGACCATTATCTCCTTCGAACATTAGAAGCTTTTTGGGCTTATCCGGATACTACAGAAGGTTTGTTGAAGGGTTCTCATCTATTGCTTCGCCTTTAACTAAGTTGACACAAAAGAAGGCAAAATTTCAATGGTCGGAAGAATGTGAGAAAAATTTCCAAGTATTGAAGGATCGTCTTACTTCGGCTCCTATTTTGACATTGCTCGAAGGTTCGGATGGGTTTGTTGTTTATTGTGATGCTTCGCATGTTGGTTAGGGTTGTGTCTTGATGCAACATGGTAAGGTTATAGCCTATGCCTCTAGACAACTTAAGGTGTATGAAAGAAACTATCGAACTCATAATCTTGAACTTGCGGCGATCGTTTTTGCGTTGAAAATTTGGCGTCATTATGTTTATGGGGTATATGTTGATGTGTTTACCGACCACAAAATCTTGCAATATGTGTTTAGTCAAAGGAACTTGAACCTTAGGCAAATGAGGTGGCTTGAACTTCTAAAAGACTATGACATGAGTGTATTGTACTATCTGGGTAAGGCAAATGTTATAGCCAATGCCCCTAGTCAGTTGTCTATGGGTAGTGTTGCACATGTTGAGGAAGATAAAAGGGAATTGGTTAAAGAGGTCCATAGATTGGCACATTTAGGTGTGTGTTTGGTTGATTCCAATGATACAGGTATTCTTATACATAATGGTTTAGAATCATCTCTTACAGCAGACGTTAAGGCCAAACATGACAATGATTCAATTTTGATCGAATTGAAGAAGTCGGTTGCCAAAATATCCATTGATGCTTTCTCCCTAGGAGAAGATGGGGTACTATGTTACCAAGTTTGTTTGTGTGTTCCAAATGTTGATAGATTAAGAGGGTTGATATTGAATGAGGCCCATAGTTCTCGGTATTCAATTCACCCGGGATCCACCAAGATGTATCGTGACTTGAGGGAAGTGTATTGGTGGAATGACATGAAAAAGGACATAACGGAGTTTGTGGCTAAGTGTCTAAATTGTCAACAAGTGAAAGTTGAGCATCAAAGGTCAGGAGGTCTAGCTCAAAAAATTGAAATTCCTATATGGAAGTGGAAAGATGTGAATATGGACTTTGTCACGAGTTTGCCCCGTACTAGAAGACAACATGATTCTATTTGGGTCATTTTGGACTGAATGATCAAATTGGCATATTTTCTACCGGTCAAGACATTTTATGATGCCGAAGACTATGCTAAATTGTACATTAGTGAAATTGTGAAACTTCATGGTTTTCTTTTATCGATTTTATTGGATAGAGGTACTCAATTTAGTTTACATTTTTGGAAGTTATTTCGGAAAGGTCTTCGTACTAAAGTCAAGCTAAGTACCGTTTCCATCCTCAAACCGATGGACAAGCTGAAAAAATAATTCAAACCTTGGAGGATATGTTAAGGGCATGTGTGATTGATCTTAGAGGAAGTTGGGATGACCATTTGCCATTGATTGAGTTTGCCTACAATAATAGTTATCACTATAGTATCCAAATGACTCCTTTTGAAGCCTTGTACAGGAGAAGATATAAGTCTTCGGTGGGGTGGTTTGAAGTAGGTGAGATGACATTGATTGGTACATATTTGGTAATTGATGCAATGGAGAAAGTAAGGCTCATAAGAGAAAGATTGAAAATGGCTCAAAGTCATCAAAAGTCCTATTCGGACACTAGGAAGAGAGAGCTTGAATTCGATGTGGATGATATGGTGTATTGAAGATTTCACCTATGAAAGGTATAATGCAGTTTGGCTTGAAAATTCGTGGAAATACGATCCATAACTTCACGGCCACAGAGAAATTTTGATCCACCCTCAATTCTATTAAGGGAAATCAAATGCCCAAATCTAATAAAGGGAAGTTGAGCCCTAGATATATAGGACCGTATAGGGTATTGAAGTGCATTGGCAAAGTAGCATATGAGTTAGACTTGCCACTTGAGTTGGCTTTGGTTTATTCGATATTTCATGTATTAATGTAAGTACTAAGGAGAATTTGACTTATGAGGAGGTTCCAATTGAGATTTTAGACCGGCAAGTGAAGAGGTTAAGAAATAAAGACGTTGCATCTATCAAAGTGTTATAGAGGAATCAACAAGTAGAGAGTGCTGCGTGGGAAGCAGAATCAGACATGATGAAGCATTATCCGTATCTCTTTCCTTCCACTCAAGCCTAAAGGTACTAAGTTGTTCATGATCAAATTGATTAAACTCCTACGTTTCAGTTCTATATGTCATTCATATGCATGTATGATTAATGAGAATGATTTTGTCAAAACTATGTTTTATGTTAAGTAGGAAGTTTACATGTTCTATGCATTTTTCGAAGTATCCTCATGTTCATGTTGGGTTGTTAGTTCTTTTTCCATGTCCTTCCTATATTAGTTGAATCTCATTCGAGGACAAAAGTTTCCAAGGGGGATATAGTGTAACATCCCTCAAAATGCTCATGAGTGCCTTAAGAATGCCTTGAGAATAGGCCGTTCAAGTAATGCATCTTTCTTAATCTCTTTGGAAAATCCGAGTTCGGAATATCGATCAGGGGATCAAAATCTATGGGAAAATGATCTCGGTGGATTATTAGGACTCGTAGATCGAAAGATAGATTTATCAAGGAACTGCACAAACTAGTAAGGTCCGCGATAAGTCTGCATCGTGGACTTTCTCTCCTCCGCATCGCAGACCTGGCACTTTAGACTTTTTCCTAAATTGTTAGCTAATGAACCTAGACGTTTTTAGGACCTAATTCAATTTTATAAATCAACCTAAACCTCTATTTCTGTTCATTCTTCTACAATTCACCTACTCAAATATTTCTCTCTCTACAAAACACTCTCAAGGAGTCCATTGAAGACTTCAAGAAAATTCACTCAATCTCTCCATCAAAACTCTCAAGTTCTTCCAAATTATTTGGTGTTCTCACTTAAGGTATGTGGGTATTGATTCATGGATCCTTTCATCCATGAAGCCCAATCAATTTCTCAAGGTTTTTTATCAAATTAAAGTATGGTATTTTATGGATTTTATGATCTCTATTCCTATTGCATGAATTATAATTCAAAGTATGATTATGAGTCTACTTTGATGTAAATTGATGGTTATTGCATTAAATTGAATAGTTTTTCCATGAATTCTCCTATTTTGATCTTTAGGGTTCATGATGAAAATTATAAGTGTTTTTAATTATACTTTCTAATGATACTATCTATATGAATTATGTATGGGCTGATATAAAGTTTATGATTATGCATGTTTTCAAGTAAATTATATGATTTTCAAATCAATTGATCATGCATTCATGTCTTACCTAAATTTCAAGTATAAGCTATGATCATTAATTTCCAAGTATGAATTATGATTATGTATTTCAATTATGATCATGGACTATAAGTATGTTTCAAAGGATAATTTTCATGAAGTAAGGTGACTTACGGCCCTATGTGGTGACCTAAGACCAAACGATATGAATTATGCAAATATGATTGTAATGATGAAAGGAAAATTTTCACATTATAAGTATGTTATAAAAATGAGACACTCCATGATTTCAAACCCATTATAATGACTATGATATATGAAATTATGATTTCTATTCTATGTATGTATTCTGTGGGATTTGACTTAGCACCGAATGTGGACTTGAGGTGGGGGCTCGAAATACGGGGTCCTTATATAAAATCTCTTGTCTCATAACTATGTGCCACCGTATGATTGCCTTCATGGCCTAGTTAGTGGATCCACATATAGCTTATGCATGACCTATTTAGCGGGGTAGAGTCTACCTTGGCAAGTAGATTCCCCTTTTTCTTCATTGTATGGGGAGACAATGGGATTGCATGATATAGCTCGCATGGTCTTATTGTCGATTATGGTTCCTATCCCACATATGTATGATCTCTTATGTATGCTATAATTTTAAATTATGCTTTTTAAATGCTTGGGTCAATATAATTTTTCTCATGACTTTACTTATCTCATCTTATCATGTGATTTACTTGATCATTTCACTCCATGATTTAAGTTGCATGTCACGCCCATATATTTAGTACATTCCAACGTACTAATGCATACTTTTTGCCTATATTATCTCATAATGTAGGGGTTGAGGTTGAGGATCATACTCATCTACATGGCTAGTTAAGCTTTCCTATCATAGTGGTTGTGGTGAGTCCTCATTTATCGAGTACTAGTTGTCGAGCTAGTTATTATTTTCAAAGACTTTTGCTATGTTTCATATTGAGGGTGAGCTAATGTCTTAGCCCCCGCCCATATTCATGAGTAGGGGCATCTAGTTAGACAAATGTTTTGAGCTTATGTTGTCATGTGTCGTTCTTAAATTTTTATTTATGATTTAGACTCTCTTATGATGTTTCCGCTTTTATTTTACCTTGTGTATGCTTTGATATGTAGGAGAGGCTTGGTTGGAGCCCTTCGGGGTTTCGATCGCCGTGTTTTGACTAGGCCCTAGGTCAGATTATGACATTTTTATTTCGAGACGTATATTTTATTTGAGATTTTTTCCTCCGTATCTTGATTTTTGTTTATTTATTTCAAGTACCTTATGTATGCTCATGAATGTTATGCTAAGAGGCTTGACTTGAGTCCTCCAGGATTCTATTCGTAGTATTACGACTAGGCCCTATGTCGGGTCTTGACAATCACCAAAGCCACTCAACTTGCCAAAAATAATAGGTGCTCGAAGACCAAAACCAACTTTGAGAAGCTGATTTAGTGATAGAAGGAGAAACTCGACGCATTGCTGATCATGTCGGTGATCATGACGGAGCGCGCTGAACAACTTAAAAGGGTATTTTTGTGAAGTATTTTTGAAAAAATATAAATAGTCCTTTGTGGAGAGATAAAAAATCTTTTTCACTTTTTTTGATTATTCTAAAACCCTGTTATTGGAAGTAGAACTTGCACTTGAGGATTAGAAGAAACTTCTTGGGTTTGAATAATTTTGGATTAATTTCTTAGGAATTTTCAACCACTTGGTTGCTATGAGTGATAACTTCGGTAAAATCCTTTTACCTTTGATTATGTCTAGCCAAACCCCCATATCTTAGGAGGGTGCAATTGTAATGGATGAATAATTTTCATATGGGTGTTGCTCAATTGCTTACTTTAATGTTGGTTTGATATGGGTTCAACTTTCTCTTCATGTTTTAACTTAGAGAAAGAAACTTAAGTATACAAAATAATAACCTAAATAACTACTATATAACAATAGTTTTACTTTTCACCAACATGTCAATAGATTTTTTTACAAAACACAAAAAAAAATCAAAAAAAAATCATAAAAGGACAGCCACATTTTATTAATTAATGATATTATAATCCCTTAATTTACTCATCTTTAGTTATTTGTTCCACAAATATGTCAAAAATAGTTAATGATTTGTCTCTCATAAACTAAAAAGAACGTATTTCAACCAAAATCAAACTCTCGACCTTCTCTATTCTGAAAATTGGTTCAATGAAAGATACAAACAGTATGTCAATTTTAATTTAGCACGATGGAGTATGAGATGTAACAGGCATGTATCAATTAATTTTTAGTTCTGGGTTTTTTGTTATAATATATAGTTTGATTATTTTGTTTTTAAAAGATATTTTTTGTCTGAAAAATCTCTTTTTGAAGGTATTTTGTTGATTTTGTTTTATGTAAATCAATGTTGTTAACCATGAAAATAAATTATATTTGTAAATTGATTTTGATGATGAATTTTTGGGTTGATTTACCGTTGTCGCGACCCAATTTATCAGGTCATGATGACACCTGCTAATATGCACCAGCAGGTAATCCTAACCTTCAACCCTTAGCCCGCAATCAGAAGCAGCGAGCTATCTAGCGGAAGATGAAACAATAAAGAAAAAAGTAAATAGTAATGAGAAAAAGGAGCACAACTGAAATAGAACACAAGAAACCACCCTAAGACTTGACAGTCGATAATTGAGCATCTAAGTCAAAATTGAAGTATAAGGCTTTTTAAAATACAAATATAAGTATAGACAGTCTTCGAAAGCAGGTAAAGACTAGTCCTAGCCCAAAATAGATGGAAATCAGCAACTTCAAATGCTAGGAGCTCACCCAATCGACAGCTGCTCCGCACAAGTTCAAATCAATGGTAATAACTCATACTATAATCTGTAGGATGCAAAACTGTAGTATGAGTTGGTGAATGGTACTCAGTAGGCATAGACCGATTGAGCTCCATAGATAAAGCAAGTATAGATAACATTTAATATATAACAAGATAAATACAACACAAGCAACTAATCAGGAACTAAGGCAATGTAGACAAGAAATAAGGCAAAGGACATATAGCGAAAAGAGCAAAGTCAAGAAAGGCACCTGAAAGCGCCAACAAACAACCTATTTATGATAAGAAAGCACCATAGGAGTCAGCTACTCAAGAATTGAATACTAACTATTACTGTTAAAACACATAGCCACTAACAGTCTAATCTAACTGAACCTAGCAGAAAAGAACCAACCACAAGTGCAAACTAGGATACCCTACAGACCAACTAAAATACAACAAGAAGTAAGTACAAGTCTAATCAAATAATAACCGATCGCACTCCCATACCCTCAGAAGGTACTGTAACACCCCTAAAAAATTACCACAAAATACCTTAAGAATGCCTTGGAAATAGACCACTCATGTAACACATTATCCTTAATCTTTTTGGAAAATTTGAGTTCGGAATATCGATCAGGGTGTCAAAACCTGCGAGAAAATGGTCTCAGTGGATTTTTAGGACCCGTAGAATGGAAGAAGGATTTTTGAAGAAACCACAAAACAGTGTGGTCCGCGATAGGACCGCATCGTGGACCTGGGACAGCTTATGACTGATTTGTCCACAACAGGACCGCGTCGCGGACCTAGGAAGCAGTTTTGGCTGAGTTGATCGCGACAGGTCCGCATCGCGGACATGGAAAGGTCTTCCAGCCGAATTGAGTTTTTTTAGAGGTGTTTTAGACTTTTCCCAAATTATTAGTTAATGAACCTAGATGTTTTTAGGACCTAATTCAACTCTATAAATTAACTTAAACCTCTAATTCTATTCATTCTTCTACAATTCATCTATCAAATATTTCTCTGTCTACAAAAAGGCTCTCAAGGGTTTCCATTGAAGACTTCAAGCAAATTCACTCAATTTCTCCATCAAAATTCTCAAGATTTTCCAAATTAATTGGTGTTCTCACACAAGGTATGTGGGTATTGATTTATGGATCCTTTCATCCATGAAGTCCAATCAATTTCTCAAGGTTTTCTATCAAATTAAAGTATGGTATTTTATGGGTTGTGTGATCTCTATTCCAATTGCATGAGTTTTGATTTAAAGCATGATCATGAGACTATTTTGATGCAAATTGATGGTTATTGAATTAAATTGAAGAGTTTTTCCATGAATTCTCCTATTTTGATTTTTAGGGTTCATGATATAAATTATGAGTATTTTGATTTATACATCTAAAGGATATTATCTATATGAATTATGTACGGGATGATACAAAGTTTATGATCATGCATATTTTCAAGTTAGTTTCATGATTTTCAAGTCAATTGATCATGCATCCATGTTATACCCAAATTTCAAGTACAAGCTATGGTAATGAATTTTCAAAGTATGAATTATGACTATGTATTTCCATTAAGTTATAAATTATAATATGTTTCAAGGTATGAATTTCATGCAAGTTATGAAGTAAGGTGACTTAGGATCCTATATGGTGACCTAAGGCCTATTGATATGAATTATGCAAAAAAAATGATTGTAATGATGAAAGGACTATTCTCACATTACTAGTCTGTTATGAAAATGAGCTACTCTATGATTTCAAGCCTATGATATATGATATTATGATCTTATGTTATGTATGTATTCCGTAGAATTTGACTTAGCACCGTATGGACTTGAGGTGGGGGCCCTACCAAAAGCCTTAGTAGCAGCCTCATGTCCCATAAACTACGTCCCACCATAGGTTGCCTTTATGGCCTAACTAGTGGATCCACAAATAGCACATGTTTATGATTAGGAGTCTACCTTGGCAAAGAGTCTCCTCCTTCTCGATGTGGGTATCATCCGATTCTATGTTATAGCTCGCATGGTCTTATTGTTAGTTATGGTTCCTATCCCACACATGTATGATCTCTTAAGTATGCTATGATTTCGAATTTATGTTTTTAAATGCTTTGGTCAATATAATTTTCTCATAACTTTACGTATTCTAACTTCTCATGTGTTTTACTTGACCCTTGCATTCCATGATTTATGTTGCATGTCACTCCCTCATACTTAGTACATTCTAACGTACTAATGCATACTTTTTACGTACATTGTCTCATAATGTAGGAATTGAGGTTGAAGATCCTAATCGTCCACGTAATTAGTAGGCGTTCCTATTCGAATGTGTTGTGGTGAGTCCTCATTGACCGGGGACTAATTTTAAGTTATTGACTGTTTTTTTATCAAAAGACTTTTGTTTATGTTGTGTATTAAGGGTGAGCTAAGAACATGTCTTAGCCCCCACCCATACTCATGTTTAGAGGCATCTAGTTGAACGTATGTTTGAGTCTATGTTGTCATAAGACATTTTCAGATTTCTATTCATGTTTTAGACTCTCTTATGATGTTTCCGCTTTTATATTTTACCGTATGTATGCTTATGATATGTACAAGAGGCTTAGTTGGAGCCTTTCCAGATTTCGATCACTATGTTACGACTAGGCCCTAGGTTGGGTCGTGATAGGTACAAATAGTGACAAACATACCCACGTCCACCATAAAACTGGGGACCACACCATACAAATATACTGGTGATAGGTGATGCTAATGAATGGAAGTTTATAGAAAAACCTGTAATATCATTGGTGGCTCTCAACGATCATCAATAAATGTATAGATCCACCCCATCCCTTGGCCTACCAGTTGGGACCCATGCAACTCCCTCATTTAGTTCAGTGGTGTACTAGCCAGAGGGGCCTATAGGGGATGCAAGAAATCTAGTATACATTGCCTGGGCCCAAACCAGGTATTATATAAGCGTACAGTATCCCCGTAGTGGTACCGGAGAGTGAGTAGCCAAGTCGATATAAAAAAGGGAGATGCCGCGCTGGATAGTCAAGTACAGGATAAAGGCATCTCAGATGTAGCCAAAGTGTAAGAAAGGCGATGCCGCGTCGGATATCAATAAAAACTGAGCACATCCTCGATGCCTCTGAAATTATCCGTATAAAAGGAGTACGTCCTCGATGACTCGTAGATCTCAAAATCAGTGCCCAAATATCCCATAGGGTACGATTCCCATTAAAACCAGTTTAAAAGTAGTAAATGTGTGAGAATGTCCTCTCAAAATAGTAGTGAAAATCCATAAAGAATTCGGGATCGCACCATAAAATGAGTGAATATACTCAATAAATGCCATCATGTCATCACCAGTATCCAAACAAAACGCACACAATCCAAATAATACATCAAGCCATTCCACACTATCAAGGCAAGGGAGCTAACATAGGCTCCAGTCGCTCCTCATATATGGACTCGGGCCCAACAACAAATAATAGATATGATGGCGTCACAGGCCTACCGCTAAACAAAAAATAAAGTAATCGGGAATTGACTCAATATCATATAGGGGGAGAACATATCTATAGGATAGACGCGATACCTCAAATTATGCCATCTCAACTCCCAACGAGCACAACTAAGCCAAGCCTACGACTACGAAGAGCCACTAAGGTCTCAGGCACTAGCATAAAGGTACACCATCGCTAATAAGCGCTATCGGAAGCTATACCTAGCTATAAGGGAGATGAAACACAAGAAAAAACATCTAAGGTCAAACTTAGCCTAAGTCTTTCAATACCAATCCTGAGAAGGATAAATCTCACCACTCCAATACACAAGTAAAGCCACAAACCTAAAATAAGTATTTCACGATACTACACTAGTCTTAGGCTTACTCAGAGTTAAAAAAATGGAATAGAATGGGGGAAAGTCTTAAACTCGAAAAATATAGACCTAAATCACATAAAATATATCTAGGCAATTTCTACTAAAGCTCAGTCAAAGAAAGAGACCGTAGATGTCACGACCCGAACTAGGGACAAGCCATGACACAGTGATCAGGATACGAGGGACCCTAACCACGCCATTTTAGCATACATTGCATACATAAGGTAAAGAAACATAGTAAAATAAGCAGAAGTAACAACTCAAGGGAATGGGTATAAGGGATAGAATCAATCAACCAATGTTCGAATGGACTACATCAAAATATAGTCTAAACATGTCTCTAATTTAGTATTAAAAGGGGGATTAGGACAAACTTCTAGCTCACCTGAGTCAAGTAAAGAAAAGTCAAGTAAACAATGAAAATGAAAGTCATGTCCTCGATAGAATAAGGACTCACTAACTCCTTGACATCTAAAACAACTCTAGCCATGAAGAGGATGACCGTGAGTGTCGTTTGTCCCTACATTATAAGACAATGTAGGCAAAATATGCATTAGTACATAGAAGGTACTATGTATATGAGATATGCATGAACAAGTAAAGGAATATGAAGAATATGCCATAAGATGCATGACCAATCATAATGAACATGAGTAAGGCTTAAAAGCATTTTAAAACATATGAAAACTATTGGTCAATGCATATCATAAAACTTTATCATAAAACTCATAGCTTAACTTCAACTTGTGTGGGATAAGACCTTTAACCGATATCTTAGACCATGCGAGCTATAACATGGAATATGATGGAACCCTCATCGAAAAGGGGGAGGCTACCTTGCTAGGGTATACTCAGTCATGGTACTCAACTCAAATCAACTCAATTGTGGTATATGTGGATCCACTAGCTAGGCCATGAAGGCAATCCTACACGGGCAACATAGTTTGGGACTTTAGGTTGCTACTATTATTCCCTTGGATAACTAAATGCGTTATCGGATCAAACCCCACCTAGAAGCCCTCTCGGTGCTTAGTCAATATCCCAACGGAAATTTATAAAAATATAATCATATTATAATAGGGAAAGATAGTAACTACCTATCAATCCATCTTTATAAAATATATTAGGAATAACTCATTAACTTTAGTGATTCATAAGAATCCATAACTTCGATGAGAATTGTACTTATCACCATCTTTGAACATGATTGTGTGGGAATTGTACTTATCACACCATAATAATTTTCTTTGATCATAACTTGATCATTATCATAACTTCATAAATCTCAACTTTAAATCATGAAAACTTTCTTTAAATATCATTAAACTCATAATCAAATCATGAAAGTCATCTTTAACTTCATAATCATAACCTAAAAATAGCTTTACGCATGAGCATTCATAATTCAATTTAAAATCACGTAATTCATGTAGAAACATACTTAGAATAATTATTGATAATAATTTAAAATAAAATTGAAACAACCCAATGCAATTCATCAAAACTAGGGTTCATAAATAAATTGAAAATTAAAGAAAACTTGCGAAAACTTAAGAAATCCACGGGTGAAAGGAAACCATGGATCAATCCCCACATACCTTGAGTGAATTCACTTAGAATTGATGAAGAAACCTTGGTGAAATCTGAAACCCTAGCTTGAAGCTTGGAGAAGAACCCTTGAGAGAATTGAGTTCTTTGCCTTAGAGAATTTAGGAGAATGATTTAGAATGAGAGAAATTTCAAAGTATTGGGTAGATATAGGCTTGAACTTAGCCATAATTGGGTCTAGAATCATTGAACCAAACTTAGAAAATGAAATAAATACCCTTTATTAAAACTGGACTTTTAAATCTACGACTTGGGTCCTGTGAGTCATTCTCAAGTCTACGACTCTGATATATCCCGTACTTTTTTACATTGGAACATTTTTAAGCTTCTCTAAAGCTACCACGTGATCCAGGTTATCCATGACGTTTTCAAAGGATCCTAAGGAAGGGAGGATGTAACACCCCATATCTTGCATAGACTTGTTCTATGTGAAGTAGTGAAGGTTTGAAATAGGTTTGGAAGGATTTGAAAGGGGTTCGAGGCCAAATAATTTGTCACATTAATCGACCTACTTGCTTAAGATACTTATTTGGATGTCTTACATAATTAAGCTACTTGAGTACACATCTAGCTTAAGTAGCAAGGATCACACTGGTTCTTAAGGTAAGTGTTACACCCCACACTTTTGAACCTTGAAACGTGTTCCTGGTCTTCTTGAAAGTGGCTAGGAGATCCCCACTGTCCAGACACTATCAAATGACTCTAAGGAGGGGAGAATGTGATACCCTATAGTAGAGAAGGTTAGAAATAGAGTCATAAGAATCCAGAAGGAATTGGAGGACAAGAAGGGAATTGTAAGAATTGATTTACCTACGTAAGCCACTAATTTAGAAGTCTTATACACTTAAGCTACTTGAAGATATACCAAGCTTGCGAAGCACGGATTACATAGGCTCTTGAAATGAGATGAGATGACGATCCTACGAAAGGGAGAAAAACTAGTTTCTGAACTTACGAAAGTGAAACAAGCAGGTGACAAGCAAGAAGGTGACTCACCTACTTGGGGTGGACCCCGCTACCATATGGCAGCATATGATTGGCCACAGGGGTTGAGGTGGCACCCTAGGAGGCTGCCACGTGTCACCCTAGGAGGATGCCACATGGAACCTTCTAAAGAGGTGTATATATGTGTATTTGGATGACTACTAAGTCATTCTTATTCTATTTGGAGCTGAAACTCCAGAAAACAAAAGAAGAGGAAAATGTGAGGAACAAAGAACAAGGCAGCCATGGTTTTTAAGAATTAAAGGTAAGTTCTTAAATTGTTCTCCGTGAATTAATTATCTACGGTGTTCCTCAATCATATGGAGATTTATATATGTATCTTACGATGTCTACGGAATTAATTCTTCAGCTTTACACCTAGAAGAGGGTGAAAGAAAAAGAAGAAAATTCTAGAGGGGCAAAGAGGAGGGCTATGGGTTTGGCCTCTTTGAGGTACGCCTCCGAGTTTCATTCTGTGAATTAATTATTTGAGGTGTCCCACAGTTATATAATGGTGTTTGATAAAATAAAATCACAATTTGGGGCAGCGGAGAAGTGACACAAACAGTCCGCTCAATTTCAGCACAGTTAGAGAAGTTCTGAGTTATAATTTGGCAGTTTTGGCCAATTTTGGGTAAGGTAAGGTTTCTACTTTTAATTTGGACTTTATGGTGTTGTTATGGAGTGTGTTACACTCCCTATAGGTGGATGAAAATCTGAAAATGGCATAGAAACACTTGACGTTCGAAATAAACTAAATTGGAGTCGCTATAGTTGAATTGTCGTCGAAGTAAAGTGTTCTGCTTGTGGTATACTGCTGCAGGTGTGTGGTGGTTTGTTGAAGGGACCAAATGTGTTCTAAAATGGGTGTGGGTGCTTCTGGTTGTAGCCACACGACTCCTCGTTTCGTATAATTAAAGGTGTTACAAAGTAAAGGCTAGACACCCTATTTTGATATCGTAATTCCGAGCGAGTCGTTTGGAGTTTATGTTGTATATTGTTGAGGTGAACTGCTTAAACATATGATGTAGGTTGTTGTTGTTGGTTGGATGTAGTGTTTAGGGATCTAATTGGAAATTTGGATAGGGCACGCTATAGGAGAGGTGCTACCAATTTTCGTTAACGCCTTAACTAATTAAAGAACTAGTCGAGGAAACGAACAAGGAAATAGATTCCATGAATACTAAGGTGCAACTGAAGGTGCTGGAAAGTAAAGGATGGTTGATATTCATATTACCTCCATGTTGAATAGGTTCAAAGGACGACTAGGCGAACGTGATGAAGAGAGACTCATACGAGGTATGTGAAGCTCTCTCTTGGAATGTTTTTGACATAGGTATGCAAAGTCTATCTTTTCTCTTCCTTTTGGCATGTCTTAGATGTAGGCTATGGATGACAAAATCTTCGGAGCAACTTCATTCTAAGGTTCTGAATATGACTTTAGGACTCTGAATCACTTCTGGATGTTAAGACTTTTAAAGTAGTTAAACTCCTACTCCTCGAGTCTTCTATATAGCTGTATAATGATTGATTTGACTAAGCTCTTTTTCATAAAAGAAAAGGCTCTGAGATAACCAACGCTCAGACTTCTATAAGATATTTCATATTGGTATAAGTCTAAGATTTGCAAAACTCTCTTTTACATAGTCCTTAGTGACATTTAGAGGGTATACTTCATATACTTTCTGCCCTGATCTCCAGGGATGATTCACCTGATGACTTCATTGAGTCTCCGATAATGATTTAAACTATGTTTTTTTCTCACTACTCTACTCGTGTATACTGTAACATTTCTTTCATCGCGCCCGAGCTAGGAAATAGTAATTATGCACAATTCCACTGCATTGTTCATCGCGCCCTCACTAGAGGGTCGAGTACGTATGTATATATATGATGATATGATGATGTGTTGTAATAAGGAGGTGATGGTACTATAGATATGATTCACTGGATCCCTGATAGGGCCGGCTATATTTAAAATTTGAGCATGCATGATTTTACTTTCCCAGGTATAAGTTGCTGATTTGATAATTTACCCCCTGCTTCTTTATTTCAGAAATGCTTCCAGTTGTGTTATGTTATGTTTTACATACTCAGTACAATATCGTACTGACCCCCTTCTCTCAGAGGGGCTGTGTTTCATGCCCGCAGGTACAGGTACAGGTTTTGGGAGTCTGCCACCTTAGGATCCCGCTCATCTCAGCTGGAAGAGGCTCCATTGTATCGGAGCCTAGTTTTTGGCACTGGACGTTGATGTATAGTATTGTTTTGTTATTCATGGGTAAGGCAGGGGACCTGTCCTGCCATATGTTGTCATTGATATTGTTAGAGGTCTTCAAACATGTATATGTGGGTTGTATGTGTATGTATTGTTCAGCTGGGTCTATTTGAAATGTTGGAAAAATTTATATGTATGACAGTCTCGTCGGCTTACGTGCCTTTTTGTGATGTGATACAAATGAAAGAGGCTACTGGTTTATGAAAATGTTATCACCCAATAGGGTTCTGTTGCATGGTATTATGTTAATTACAATTCGAATTGACCACAACTGATTGACACATATACGGGGGTTCAAATTAGATCCCAGTCGCAGTATACGGGGTTGGGTCGTGATAGAAGTGGTATCAGAGTAGTTCGTCCTTGGAGTGTCTGCAGACCGTGTCTAGTAGAGTCTTGATTATCAATGTGTTTCACGCCATATCGTGCTATAGATCCGAGTCATAGGAAAATTCATTATACTAACCTTGGATCTTAATAGAAGGACGACATCAATCGAAGGAAGTAACTAACGACACGGGACATTATGAAGCACGTAGGTAAGTAAAGTAAAGGCACGGAAGATATCTGTTGGGTAAGGTATTGAAATAATATTGAAATGTAAAGTTGAAAACTAAAAGGAAAGTAGACAGGAAGTGCAAAAGATGCAGTTCGAAGGTGGTCATACGAGGTAAGTCCATTATTTTCATACTATTGTAGATATTGAAAGCCCTGTGTGGCTACGATATGAGATGATATTGGAAGCCCTATGTGGCCGTGATATGATATGAATATATATATGTGTGTTGGCCCTGTGAGGCATTGTTGGTATTTTCTGCGTGCAGGTTTGGGATAAGTAAGAAACATAGAGGAAACTCTATCAAAATTTTCCCAAAACAAGAAAAAGGAAATAAAACATAGCTTTATAACATGTCTTGGAAATTGATACCGAGTACCCATATTATGTCAAATTAAAGCTGTTAGAGGTACTCTTCATGTCATCAATAAGGGATACCCTTTTTACTTGGGGAAGTTTATTTCGGAGAAACAAAAGTCTGTCTGAGCAGTACAGTTCAGACCACAGTATCTCTAGCCATAATTGTGTTGTAGAAAAAAAAAAAAGCTCAGGATGAAGGGTAAGATGTCCAATAATTGAGCTTCAATCATTTTGAAAGTGCCAAGCCCCCAACTCCTAATTGTAAATTAGATAAGTTGTTCATAACTCGAGGATAAACTCAAAAGGAGACCAGGTAGGGCAAGTATTAAAAGAAGTACTGTGATGTTTAAGAGATTCTGGTTTCTTCCAACAATTGTCAGAAAATGGTTTACGATAACAGTTTATAGTTCTCCACCGACTAGTTGGGGAAAGGACTTCTAAACTGAAGCACCTCAAAGAGATGTCAGGAACTGAATATGAGTACGAACAAAAAAGGGGATATGTAAGTATGAATTGAACGGGGTGATACAATTATACAGGGATAAAGTAGGACCACTAGTAAGGTGTATGTGGTATATATTGACTAAGTTAAAAGCCTGTGTTGGGTACACAGTAAGGGTAAGGGCTATAAGGTATAAAGGAGTAATGCTTGTACACAACGTCGCCCCAAAAATAACGGAACCCCTAAGAGACAAAGATGACAAACTTAAGGAATAAATGGCGCAACTTCCATTCATCCCAAGAAACAAAGGCTATATATTGGGAAAGCCACTACTCCAAGAGAACCTTAGACAATGAATTCTGGAATACAAATGTTGCCTAGTTAAAAGAAAATTTGGAATGGCTACAAGTGTATATTAACTTTTTATAGAGATAAGTAGAATGTGGCCTCAGACGAGTTGTTCCATGGGTCCCATTACTCAAGTACAGAGTAATAGATGAGGTGTCACATAGAGACATAGAGCAAGGTACAAGCAGATGAAAATACGAGTACCCTCTAAATGGGGGAAGTTAATGAGAAAATGGCAAAAGTAGGAGGAGGCAATTGATATGGCAATATATTTGAGATGGACGTCTAAACTTCAATAAAATATCTTGCTGAACCAAGTTAGAAAGGTCTGGAAGCCACCAATAATTGGATGAAAGCCAAAATGCTACATAAGGCAGTGTCAAGAAGTTTGTGACGAGACCCTGAACAACATAACACTAGAAGGCGGCTGCATATAAAAATAAAAGAGTGTAACCATGAAAAGATATCGAATAACTCAAGAGACCTTACAAAGGATAATGACAACATGCTAGACCAAAAGCCAAAATGTTGGCTATAGAGTTAGTTGCAAATGATGCTGCGATAGATAAATAACCAAAGAAAAAGAAATAGAAAGCCTCATGTGGTAGAAAATGAGAAGAACACAGAGTGAATAGGGGAAAAGAAAGAAGTGCAACAAGGTGGGACGAGTGGAACAACGCTAAGATATCTCTCGGGTTAAGTTGAAAACCTTCTCATATCCTTGTAAAGGTAGAAAATGACACAAAAATGTGTCAAGAAGATTACAAGTGGGGGTAAGGAAAATTGTGAAATGGTTTGAATAAGATGGACAGGAATAGCTGGTTGCTATAGGATAGGCAAGCTTATATGTCAAATTCCTTTAAAGCTATGCCAACTAATAATAGACAAAACTCAAAGCGGTTCTAAAGGTCACTATATGAACGAACTTTAGCGCTACTCAGTAGCCCACCCTAATGAATGGGTGCGTACAAAAAGGGGTGAATACAATAGGAGAAGTTAAATCAAAGTGACCAAAAAAAAGGACATGGTCATAGTGGAACTAAAGGTCTACCCCGATACTAGTTGCAAGATAACAGAGAAAAGGACAAGGCAAAACATAAAGACTCGTGAGACAACGCTGAGGTAAATCTGGAGCTAAGTTGAGTGCCCCGCACATTATTACAAGGATTATAATGAAACGCGACACGAAGATTTTCCAGGGAGGTCACCCATCCCAGTATTTCTCTCGCCCAAGCATGCTTAACTTCTAAATTCTGGTGGAATTTAGTGCGATAGTGCAGGTGTGGTCACGCGAGATGGAAGAATCTAAACTAGCGGCAGAGAAATGACATGAGATTATATACCTGGAGTACTATAAGTTACGTTGAGGGTATTGTAAAAAGGACTTATGCAAGACAAGAAGAATTAGCTAATTGCTAACTGATGATTCACTTGAATGCCACAGTTCTTCAACATAGTACCAGTTAATGAGAGGAAAACCACAGAAAGGCTATATGAGCCAGTGGGCGAGGAAATTTCGACACCACCTGGCAGCCAACTCTAAGGACTGAAAAGCAAAACCCAAAAAATAGGGTGCCAGTTAAAGTTCTGAAGAAAGTCGAGAAGAACTATACGAGGCTAAGGATTCCCAAATTTTCAACATCATCACGCACCTATTCTATACTCTTCAAGAGTAGGGTGCTATACGGGTTATTTCGAGAAGGCTAACGAATTAGCCCATTTGCTTTCAAGCAAGACCACCTATGCAGCTGTAACTAGGTGAAGTTATAGGACAAGAAGGTAGTAAGGTTCCATGAGATTTTCCCAGATAATATCTCAGATAGAGGGACTTTAATTATGATTAACGTCTGGAGATCAGTCTAAGAAGAAATGGGGAGCATAGACAGGTCTTCATACCGCATTTTTCCTCGAGCAACTGAACAGACTGAGCATACTATCAAATGTTAGAAGATATATTGCGAGCTTATATGATTGGCTTTAAGAGTAACAAGGACTATCGTCCACCACTTATTGAGTTTACCTACCATAATAGCTACCACTCTGGTATCCCAATGACCCCGTACAAGACTAGTGGGGCAGGGCGTGTAAGTCCCCTATTGGTGGGGTCGATGTTAGAAAGACTAAGCTGGTAAGCCAAACATGATTAAGCAAGCTATTGACTAACATCCCAAAGTCGGCAGAAATGATATACAAGTACTCGACATCGACATTCAGAGTTCAAATTGATGACTGGATCTTCATAACAGAGTCACCTAGAAAAGGAAACTTAACCCAAAATACATTAGATCATATCAATTTGCTCATAAGGTGGACAAAGTTATCGGTAAATTGAGCTTACCACCTAATTTGGAAACTATACGCCCAGTCCATCAGATAAGGATGCTTCACAAGGGTACTAGTGAGCCACCCATAGTATGTCCCATAGATGATGTTCAGGAAATAGAATCCTACGAGGAGCCGCTTGTCTCCATCTTGGATTATGGCAAAACAAAAACTAGAAAAGGAATGACCTGGGAAATTGAAGAGGACAGCAAACACAAGTATTCGTACCTATTTCCGATATCTACAGGTAGCCCCAACTCCTAGAACTCGTATAATAACTATTTAGAGGGAAGTGGGTGTTATCATAATAGAAAGGAATCTCCCTATACTCTGTATAAAGTTCTAAGGAAAATTTTAACATTTGGGGATGAATGTTCTAAAGTGGGGAAGGATGTTACACCCCACACTTTTGAACCTTGAAATGTGTTCCTGGTCTTCTTGAAAGTGGCTAGGAGATCCCCACTGTCCAGACACTATCAAATGACTCTAAGGAGGGGAGAATGTGATACCCTATAGTAGAGAAGGTTAGAAATAGAGTCATAAGAATCCAGAAGGAATTGGAGGACAAGAAGGGAATTGTAAGAATTGATTTACCTACGTAAGCCACTAATTTAGAAGTCTTATACACTTAAGCTACTTGAAGATATACCAAGCTTGCGAAGCACGGATTACATAGGCTCTTGAAATGAGATGAGATGACGATCCTATGAAAGGGAGAAACACTAGTTTCTGAACTTACAAAAGTGAAACAAGCAGGTGACAAGCAAGAAGGTGACTCACCTACTTGGGGTGGACCCCGCTGCCATATGGCAGCATATGATTGGCCACAGGGGTTGAGGTGGCACCCTAGGAGGCTTCCACGTGTCACCCTAGGAGGATGCCACGTGGAACCTTCTAAAGAGGTGTATATATGTGTATTTGGATGACTACTAAGTCATTCTTATTCTATTTGGATCTGAAACTCCAGCAAACAAAAGAAGAGGAAAAACGTGAGGAACAAAGAATAAGGCAGCCATGGTTTTTAAGAATTAAAGGTAAGTTCTTAAATTATTCTCCGTAAATTAATTATCTATGGTGTTACTCAACCACATGGAGATTTATATATGTATCTTACAATGTCTACGGAATTAATTATTTAGCTTTACACCTAGAAGAGGGTGAAAGAACAAGAGGAAAATGCTAGAGGGGCAAAGAGGAGGGCTACGGGCTTGGCCCCTTTGAGGTACGCCTCCGAGTTTCGTTCTGTGAATTAATTATTTGAGGTGTCCCAAAGTTATATAGTGGTGTTTTATAAAATAAAATCACAATTTGGGGCAGCAGAGAAGTGACACAAACAGCCCGCTCAATTTCAGCACGGTTTGAGAAGTTCCGAGTTGTAATTTGGCAGTTTTGGCCAATTTTGGGTAAGGTAAGGTTTCTCCTTTTAATTTGGAATTTATGGTGTTGTTATGGAGTGTTTTACACGCCCTATAGGTGGCTGGAAATGTGAAAATGGCATAGAAACACTTGACGTTCGAAATAAACTAGATTGGAGTCGCTATAGTTGAATTGTCGTCGAAGTAAAGTGTTCTGCTTGTGGTATACTGCTGCAGGTGTGTGGTGGTTTGTTGAAGGGACTAAATGTGTTCTAAAATGGGTGTGGGTGCTTCTGGTTGCAGCCACACGACCCTTCATTTTATATAATTAAAGGTGTTACAAAGTAAATGCTAGACACCCTATTTTGATATCATAATTCCGAGCGAGTCATTTGGAGTTTATGTTGTATATTGTTGAGGTGAACTGCTTAAACATATGCTGTAGGTTGTTGTTGTTGGTTGTCTGTAGTGTTTAGGTATCTAATTGGAAATTTGGATAGGGCACGTTATATGGGAGGTGCTGCCCAATTTTCGTTAACGCCTTAACTAATTAAAGAACTATTCGAGGAAACGAACAAGGAAATATATTCCATGAATACTAAGGTGCAATTGAAGGTGCTGGAAAGTCAAGAGTGGTTGATATTCGTATTACCTCCATGTTGAATAGGTTCAAAGGAAGACGAGGCAAACGTGATGAAGAGGGACTCATACGAGGTATATGAAGCTCTCTCTTGGCATGTGTTTGACATGGGTATGTAAAGCCTATCTTTTCTCTTCCTTTTGGCATGTCTTAGATGTAGCCTATGGATTATGAAAGCTTCGGGGAAGCTTCACTCTTAGGTTCTGAATATGACTTCAGGACTTTGAATCACTTCTGGATGTTAAGACTTTTAAAGTAATTAAACTCCTACTCCTCGAGTCTTCTATATAGTTGTATATCAATTGATTTGACTAAGCTATTTTTCGTAAAAACAAAGGCTCTGAGATAACCAACGCTCGGACTTCTATAAGATATTTCATACTGGTATAAGTCTAAGATTTGCAAAACTCTCTTTTACATAGTCCTTAGTGGCATTTAGAGGGTATACGTCAGATACTTTCTGCCCTGATCTCCAGGGATGATTCACCTGATGACTTCATTGAGTCTCCGATAATGATTTAAACTATGTTTTTTTCTCACTACTCTACTCGTGTATACTGTAACATTTCTTTCATCGCGCCCGAGCTAGGAAATAGTAATTATGCACAATTCCACTGCATTGTTCATCGCGCCCTCACTAGAGGGTCGGGTACGTATGTATATATATGATGATATGATGATGTGTTATAATAAGGAGGTGATGGTACTATAGATATGATTCACTGGATCCCTGATAGGGCCGGCTATATTTAAAATTTGAGCATGCATGATTTTACTTTCCCAGGTATAAGTTGCTGATTTGATAATTTACCCCCTGCTTCTTTATTTCAGAAATGCTTCCAGTTGTGTTATGTTATGTTTTACATACTCAGTACAATATCGTACTGACCCCCTTCTCTCAGAGGGGCTGTGTTTCATGCCCGCAGGTACAGGTACAGGTTTTGGGAGTCTGCCACCTTAGGATCCCGCTCAGCTCAGCTGGAAGAGGCTCCATTGTATCGGAGCCTAGTTTTTGGCACTGGACGTTGATGTATAGTATTGTTTTGTTATTCATGGGTAAGGCAGGGGACCTGTCCTGCCATATGTTGTCATTGATATTGTTAGAGGTCTTCAAACATGTATATGTGGGTTGTATGTGTATGTATTGTTCTACTGGGTCTACTTGAAATGTTGTAAAAATTTATATGTATGACAACCTCATTGGCTTACGTGCCTTTCTTGATGTGATACAAATGAAAGAGGCTACTGGTTTATGAAAATATTATCACCCAATAGGGTTCTGTTGCATGGTATTATGTTAATTACTATTTGACTTGACCATAGCTGATAGATACGTACACGGGGGTTCAGATCGGACCCCAGTCGCGGCATACGGGATTGGGTCATGACAGTAAGACTAATTGCTAACTTACTAAAAAGAACAAGTAGGTGATACACCTACTTAGAATGTGTGGACTACATTTAACTAAAAAAAGGCAAGTAGGTGATGCAGCTACTTACGAACTTATGGCAGGAATTAAGGAGGTGATGCACCTACTTTCTTAAAGCAATGGACAAGATTATTCCGGGATGCGAGATAGAGAATTTTATTCCTGATTTTAATTAATATACGAATTGGTTATAGATTTTATTTGGTCTAGATTATTAAGTGGGGATTAGAGATTAATTGAAATTAATTAAGTTAATTACACCACTAAGTGGGACCCACCAAGACACATGGAAGAATATGATTGGAGTGTGGATGATAGTAGGACACATGTCCACAATGGACACGTGTCACTCTAAGGTGCTGCCATGGATGACCATGGGATACATGTCAAGGCTGGACATGTGTCACTCTTAGGGGTTGTATATATATAAGTCATTTGATGACTAAGAGCTCTATTTTTCTCATCTTTAAAATTAAGAAACCTAGAGAGAGAGATGGAGAGCATAAGCCCTGGAAATTCACGGCCATGGCTGAAGTAAAGTGAGCGCTAAAATCTTGATCTGTAAATTAATTTTCTAAGATATTTTTCGGTCAATTGGAGGTGATTAACAATGTGAACTAATCATTGGGGCAGCAAGAAGGTCCAACGTGAATCCACAAGTTCAACCACGTTGCTAAGGTAAGGTCTCTTCTTTTAAAATTGGAGTTAATGATGTTGTAATGGAGAAATTAATTTGTATTAAGTGGAATTGGAAATAAGAAAATTACATAGTTATTGTTGGCATTGTAAACGGATAGAATTGGAGTTGTTCTAATTGGATTAAAGTTTGATTAGTGTTGTCATTATTATTGTATTGTATTTGAAGGTAATTTGTTTATGTTAAAGGGCTGGAAATATAGTTATAGATAAGTATAGGTGCAGCTGTTTGCAACAACGTTGCACTTTTCCGTATGTTCGTAATTTTGCGAAGTAAAGATCGAAAATCATAGTTTGATGTCGTAGTTTTGGTGGGCTGTTTAGAACTTGTATTAAACCGATATTGTAGTGGTTTTATTGTATGTGGATGGTGGTCGATGTTGTTATCATGTTGTTGTTGATATGACTTGTAAACTCGAAAGAAAGCAAGCGTATAAGGTATCGTATAAGAAGCGTATGTTGATCTGTTTGGTGTAAAATCTTAGATGTTAATGATTTGAATTGAAGAAGGATGAGGAGAGGTTATTTGGTTGTTATTGTTGTCGTTGTTGGTATTTCTGTGCTAATTGGATATTAATTGGAAGTTCGGGTTAGGCGAGTTATATAGAGAAAATGTTGTCCGATTTCCATTAAGTCCTTAACTAATCAAAATATTAATCGAAAAGTGTGAACAAAGAAATGATTCCTATAAGTGACTGGTTGTAAATTTACAAGCTGGAAAGCCATAGTTTATTAATAATAGTGTTACGTTCGTATTAAATAGGCTAAAGGGGTAACAAAGCAAGCTTGGCTACGGTTGATCTAGAACAAGTACGTAAAGCTATCCCTTCTTTCTTTTGGCATGTGTTAAATATAAGTGATATATGAAATGAGCTTTGGGGTAATTCCATTCATAAGTTTCGAGTATGATTCATGTCTCTTGTTCACTTCTTGATGTTAAAACTCTTATAGTAGTTGAGCTACTGCCCTTAAGTTTTTTACACGTTGGACATAAATTGGTATGTGAAAGCCCATATGCTTAAAGACTATATACTGACTAATGTCCTTACTTTCATAAGTTGTCTTGCATTATCTTGATATGTGTCTATGATCCCTAAGACATCATTTAATATCGTCCATAATGACATTCGAAGGGTACTTGAGATGACTACTGTCTTGATTTTCAAATGATGTTTCATTTTGATTATTCTATTGAGTCTTAGATGATGATCTAATTGTACATGGTTGCTAATGATACACTATTCATGCATACTGTTATTGTATTATCCACTAAGTCCTACGATAGGCCGGGTATGTTATCGTGCACAACTTTATTACATTATCCACCGAGTCCCTCACTAGAGGGACGGGTACGCTATATGATGATATGATGATGCAATGATATGGTTATGGCATCGAGTCCCACAATGGGCCAGGTACGATATATGATAGTGATATGCATGATTTTCTTCGTAAGGAACAAGTACAGTGAGCTCTTGATTATCATACTTGTTTCCTGGACTCTCTACTTAAGTTATGATCTTTCCTATTGTATTTCATGCTTTACATACTCAATACATATCTTGTACTGACCCCCTTCCTTGGGGGGCTTCATGTCATGCCCGCACGTATATGTACTAGCTTCGGTGATCCACTAGCCTAGGATCCTAATTCAACTATCTTGGAGTGATCATTTGTATCGGAGCCTAGACTTTTGGTATAGACCACTTTTTGATGTGTATATATGTTTAATTTAAGGGTATGGCGGGGCCCTGTCCCGCCATATGATACGGTTAATACTCTTAGAGGTCTGTAGACATATGAGTGAGTTGTGTATATATGTGTTCGGTTATGCATATATGACTTTTATTTTGGGATGTTGTATGTAGTGACAACCTTGTTGGCTCGTGTATTATGAGGTTTTAATTGATTGTGATTCCTCAGGAGATAGGTTACCCTGATACATGTATGTAACGCTTGAGATGACGTCCTATTTTCACAAAGTCTCCATACTGTGTTTGGTTTCATTTTGATGATGTCTAACAGATATGTACACGAGTGCCCAACTCGGGCACTAGTCACAGCCTACGGGGTTAGGTCGTGACAGACTCATAGACTTGAGTCGTCGTGTAGGCTTCTGAGAAGACCTTGATTTTAGGGTCTCTGATTCTTCCCTATGAGTCGTGTCTATGAATCCTCAACTGGACTACAAGTCATAAACATGACTCATCCTGCAGGGTATAAAAAACTAAAATATAAGGGCCTCTGAAGTTTTCTTACGAGTAGTGTCTACGACTTGTAAACCTCCTTACGACTCATCAAAGTTGTTCATCCTGCAGGTTCCAAAACCTATGAATACATAGGTATCTGAAGTTTATGTACGAGGCGTCCTTATGACTCATCAACAGGACGACGACTCATCCTATTGAGTCATAGGACCTCATCTGAGAGAGTTTCTAAACAAGTGCAAAGAATCCCTCTACGACTCATTTCTACGAGTCGTATAAACCTCTACGAATCATAGAGATGATCATAAACTTGGATCCAGTCAATAGTTTAGAAATTTTGCCTTTCTAACTCTCCAACTTCTGGAGTATTACAGTAGCCTACCTCAAAGTCGATCACACATGCTTTGAATCAACCAAATTAAATCTCTCGACCACTGAATCACCTCTAACTGCCTCTACCCTAGCAAAATATAGATCACGACATCAATACAGGCATTTTGACACCAAAATCATATTTTTTAGAGACTGACCCAAACTAGAGTCTAAAACGAGATTATGTGACCCACACTAAGAATTTCAAATTCGACTTTGTGAAAAGGTGCATTTGAGCTTGTGAAACTCATGTTCAAACTTACAACATAATTCGATACTCGAATTTAGGGGAAAAACAGCCCATGCATAATTTTCACCATTAAAGCTAAGAAACTAATAGGAACAGCAGGTATTTTAAGAAATTTACCTCAAAGGGATAGTAACCAATAGTCTCCGACATCCCAATACATAGCCATGCTAATTACGGACGCCTAGGACTTTAAATCACCCAAAACAGAGTTGTAGAACTTGAGATATAAAACTTTGAAGTTGGAGGAATTCTCAAAAATGGATTTGATTTCTCATTTAAAAGACCTGGAGCAATTACTCTCCACGAACGCCGAAAAAGAGTCCCGCGAAAGCTGAAGGCATGATCACTGTCCTTGGCGAATGCAGAGACCCTTTCATGAATTTGGAGGGCCAGCTGCCTGGCCTTCGCGAAAGCGGGCAAGATCCCATGAACGCAGAGGCTTGCTGACCTCCTCCTCGCGAATGCAGCCAAAAAGGCCCACAAATGTGAAGTCAAAACTTACATGCACCAAATTTTGCTGCAATATCAGTTTTTGGAAAAGTCAAAAATCTTCAATGGGGTACTCGAAATTTGTTCAGAATCCTGCGTGCACAAACGAACTATGCTACCCCACGAAATTCAACATTCCAAACTCAACAACATACTCAAAATTTCCATCCGAGGTTATCTCGATAAAAAGTGGGTCCGGTCCCACACTCAAGTGTCATTTTAAGTCAAAATCCACATGAAGGCTCGGAATATGACTGAAAGGCTCGAAAACCACATGAAAGGTTATTCTAGACCAAACTCGACATTCCAGAGCTAACTATGCTATAAAAATTTTAATCCGAGAGCATTTTCCAAGAATGTTGACCAAAGTCAATCTTAGGCCAAATTTCAAAGTCTAAAGCACCAAATTGCCCTAAACTCATACCGAATGCCACGGTACTCATGCCGACCATGCTAATGGCCTAATTTGTCCATTTTAGAGCTGATGGAGCCATCAAAATTCCATTTTGAGGTTGTTTTCTTGGATTTTTGACCGAAGTCAACTGTTCAAATTCCAAGAGCTCCAAAACAGAGAAACGGGCATAAAAAACCAAATGAACAATCAGGCGACCGAACTGTTAGTGTCAGCAAGTCATAAATGACTTAGGGTCTCTACAAAAAAAACTCTAAACACTGAAAAGATTGGAAAATGAAGAAAATGGCTTGGAGCTAGGGTAATTACAACAGTAGTGTTATTAATTAGTGGGTTGCATTGTAGGGTTGATTGGCAGTAGTGTTATAAAACGGTAAATGTTAGTTGCATTTTAGGGTTGCACATATAAATAAAACCAAAATTTTGCATCATATATAAGACGAATTGTATGAATTAATTTAATTATTCCTGCAAGTTTGATAAATGCTTGGTTAGTTCATAGTTTATGTGTTGGTATAAATAATTTATTTTGAATAAGATTGAATAGTATACCATCATTTTCACTGAAATATATACCATTCATGCACAAAGATGTACACCATAATTTAATTTCATAAGCAAATAAAATGATATAATTTTTCATTATTTTGTGGTGTAAATGTTGCTGTAAATTCTGTTAACAACCAAAATGGTAAAATTCTTGAATATTTTGTGGTATAAATTTCTTAAACAACTAAAATGGGATAATTCTTGATTTTGTTTGTGGTGTAAATTTATTAAACAACTAAAATGGTATAATTCTTGATTCTTTTGTGGTGAAATTGATGGTGTAAATTTCTTAAACAAATAAAATCGTATAATTCTTGATTATTTTATGGTGTAAATGATGGTGTATGTCATGCATTATGTATAAGAATGAATTGTATACCAAATTTTCTCCATCGTTCAAGACTCGACTAGTAATATTAAATAATTGATTATGTTATGGCGTTATACATTTTTGTAGGTTAATATGTGTCTAACTATTTATTGAAATGTATTGTAGAAAGGTATCTGAATTTCAAGATTGAATAAGTCATTTATGACGCAAACACCAACATGATGGCTTAACTAAGATTACGAAAAAAACTCAATTGAATGTGTTTTGTGGTGTAAAATCATAATTTGTATATGTATTATGGTGTAATTAATTGATATATTGGTGTTTCTTTGTAAAACAATACCATATATACAATACTTTGTAATTTAATTTTTTGATGAATTAAAGTTTTACTAACACTGGTAATCTTTTCATATATGTGGGTATAGTTATTTATAAATTTGATGATACCTATTGATTAATAGTCGATGATATTATGGCTTAAGGCAGTATTTAGTTGGAATATAAAACAAAAATTAATTTTATAATCATAATTTTTACTACTTGTGAAATTTAATTATTTATCGATGTAAGTAATTCATTGTGGTTAAAAAGAAATGTATACCAAATTTAATCCAGAATGTACATTATTTAATGTACTTATTTTTTAAAGTAAAATTATAAAATGGTGCTTTGAATTTAATAGTTTATGTAACATCCCAGGTATTTGAAGGTTGGGATATGATATTATAAGGTTAAGCTTTCCAAAAATGGTGTCAGTGGATTTTTAAGGCCCGTATATCGAAAGATAATTTTTTCAAGAAATTGCACAAAAGAGTAGGTGCGCTGCGCGGACTTGCTTTCCCACAGTGCAATTTTTCCCCAAGCCAAAATCTGGCTAAAAATAAATTTACGCAAATTGGCTATAAATTTCATCCCTCAAATGTGATTTACCTTTTGTTCATAAATCGCATTCCTCAAGTGCGATTTATAGGTTCAATTTTTTTTAACTGATTCAGTTTTTAAGTTGGGGTACTTTGGACTTTTTCCTACTTAGTAGTTAATGAACTTGGACATTTTTAAGACCAAATCCGAATCTATTTATTATTCAAAAAACCCCAATTTTCCATCATTCTCTCATAATTCACCAATTACAAAAATTCTCGCTCTACAAAACTCTCAAACCTCCATTGAAGAAAATCAAACAATTCTCTCAAGTTCTTCATCAAAGTTCAAGATATCTTCAAAATTCTTCTAGATTTTAGACCAAGGTATGTGGGTATTTGATTCTAGGGAACTTTCACCTATGGAGCCCTACAAATTCCCCACATTTTCAATCAACTAAAGTGTCTAGTTTTATGGGTTTTATGATCTCTATTTTAATTACATGAATTATGATTTCTAATTATGATTTTGATCCTATTTTAATATAAATTGATGATTTATGCATGGAATTGAAAAGTTTTTCTATGAATTTTACTACATTGATCTTTGGGATTCATGATATGAATTATGGGCATTTTATTACACTTCCAATTGATGTTATTTTTATGAATTATGTATGGGTTGACATAAATTATATGATCATGCATGTTTTTAAGTTAATCTCATGATTTCCAAGTCAATTGATCATGTATTCAAGTTTTCAACTTATTTTCAAGTATAAGTCATGATCATGAAATTTCAAGGGATTTTCAATGAATGTTTATGAATGACTCATGAGAGGTTTTGGATGATGTCCTAATGATGTTTCAAGCAAGTTATGAAAGAGGGTAACTTAAGAACCTAATAATGATTTTATAATAAGGGATTCGTAATGATGGAATGCCTACACCCACATTACATGAATCACTTGATAAGGAGCTATTCCTATAATTAAGTTTTATGAAATATGATTTATGAAAAGCTTATGATTTACGACAAGTACAATTTATGATATGATATGATATGCATTCCATTGAGAGTTGACCTAGCACCGAGTGGACCTTGGGATAGAGGCTCGTCCATTAATAGAGGCATGAAATCGTTAGTAGAAATCCCACTATCCCATAACTACATGCCATCATAGGAAGAAGGATCACCCGTTAGTAGAGGCTTGATTCCTTAAAAAGGGTCACCAATTAGTTGATTCTAGATTCCTTAAAAAAGGGTCACCTATTAGTTGATTCTTGATTCCTTAATAGCTTAGTGGATCTACTAGGCATCACGGTTCGTACCTTGGCAAGTATGGACCCTCTCTTTTTGATGTGTGGGGTAAACACCACACTTCATGTAATAGCTCACATGGTTTATGTCGGTTAACGGTATCTCTCATAAAGACTTATGACTCTCAAAATGACTTTTAATATCCTACATATGCATGGTCCTTATAATGTTTTAAAAGACTACTCTATCCATTACTTTTACATGATACTCTTATGATTTACTGTTCGTTGACTACTCTCATATCTACTTGTGATTTTACTACTTTAATCATGCTATTTGAAATGGCCATTTGCACAACTTAGTTTTGTTATGCATTGCATTGCCTACATACTTAGTACACTCAAATTTACTAATGCGTACTTCATTGCCTACATTATATCACAATGTAGGAACGGACGCTCCATTTCATTCCTGTGGCTAGTTAGTGTTCCATTGAAGATTTATGTGGTGAGTCCTCATGCTTCAAGGGCAAACTGAGTCTATCTTTCTTCTGTTGTCTTTTTTTTGACTATGATGATGTTTAAAGAGATTATATGTCACGTCATTAATTTTTTTGAGGGTGAGCTAGGAACATGTCCTAGTCCTCGCCTATGTAGTCAAGTAGAGTGTTGGATAAATGTGTAAGAAGTCTATGTTGTCTTGATTTTATCTAGTTATGCTATATTTTTTTGGAATTTTATGAGTTTTCTCTTATTTCTTACCTTATGTATGCTTATGATATGCTAATAGGCTTGGCTGGGTTTTTTCAAGAATCCTAATCACCGTGTCACATCTAAGTTCTAGTTTGGGTCGTGACAATTTATAATAGAAATGAAATTTGATTATATTTTGGTGTAAGTTATTCATTATGGTTGAAAAATAAATGGTCACCAATGTTAACCCAAAATGTATACCATTTAATATACTCATTCCCTTTTTTTGACTAACATATATAAAATTGAAGAGAAAATTAAAAAGAGATATGTCCATAAGAATTTAGATAAAACTGAAGAGAGAGAGAAAAAAAATCTTTTTAAATTATATCAAATTAATAAGGAATGTGTTTAATAGTAGGAATCCTACTAATTAGATAATAAATTCTCATTCTAAAAAATAGCATCCAAATCTGAAAAGTCAACAAAAAAATGTGTGTGTTTGTGTGTGAGAGAAAGAGAATATTTTTACAATAATTGTATTAGGTAAGAAAAAAAAAGAGAGAAAAAGAGATCTTTAATAAAGAAAATTCGAAAAAGTAAACAAAATAAATTATCAGTCCCACAAAATCAGTCCCCTAACCCCCAAAAAATAGATAAAAACGTGTATAACTTTAATTTAAAAAGTTGATATATTTGTAATTAAAAACTTAATGTTGTAAATAAAATAGAGTAGATTTATATTATGTACATTAATGTCTTAAACACAATATTCTATTGATTGTTCCTATAACTTATAATTTGAGGTTGCAAGCTCTTGTTTACTTTAGATCTCTAATGTTGCTTATGAGAGACCATTAGAGTGAAAGAGATAGCTAATAATTACTTGAATTAGTTCATTTAGTAGCTGAAGCTTGAAAGATTTTGGCTGAATTAAAGCCTTAGATTAATTTTTAATGTTGTCCATGTTGGGGTTTGATAAAACCCACATGATATGTGATGACTGATTGATAAATAATTGTCATTATCTCAAATCTAGCTTACCCATTGACAATCAACCGATTTTAGCAATTAGCAATACTCAACATCCACTGGAGCATACTCATATGGTTTTTCTTCTACTTGTGATTCTCTCCTCCTTTTCTCTAGAATCTGAACCCCCCCCCATGATGCCGCCAGTTGTTGCCGACCCTCCCCTTTGTCGTTGAGTCCTCCCCATCGTCACCCTTCACTATCAGTCAGTCGTCCTCCTCTTCTTGTTAAGGTTAGTATAATTAAGGTTTTTAGTTTTGATGTTTTTTTTAAAATTTGAGAAACTAGGGCTATATTAGTTAGTTTATTTCATTTAGTTGGTTGAATATATATTATTAATATTGTTAATTTGTATATGCAGTTGTGAATTAGTTAATGTTGTTGGAAAATTAATTTAGGGCTTTATTTGAATTGGTGTTTTTTGAATGAAATTGTGAATTTAGTATATTTGAGTTGACATTGAAGTATTGTTGAAGTTCGAATGTTATTAACATAGTTAGTTTCTATATTTAACGTAAATTAATGAATTGATGATTTTAGGGCTATAGTTCGAATTGAGGTTTTTTGAATTTAATTGTGAATTGGGTATTGTTTTAGTAGTAATTGAAGTGTTCTTAAAGTTAGAATATTACTAATATAGTTAGTTTATATATTTAATTGTGAATTAGTGAATGAAGATTTTAGGGCTTTAGATTGAATTGGGGGTTTTGTTTTTGAATTTGATTGTGAATTGGGTATTGTTTTAGTTGGAATTGAAGTGTTTTAGTTTTGAAGTTAAAAGATAGAACGACGAAATAATTAAAAGTTAGAAATCTTGAATTCTTGAACTTGGAAATACTTGAATATAGAATGTTTGAAAGTTGAATTTAGAAAAATATTGGGTTGTATGATTTTTGATGTTTGGAAGATTCAAAGTAATGAAGTTGAACTTTAGGATTTTTGAAGTTGAACTTAGAAATTCTTTAGGTTTCTATAAATTTTGAACTATTTAGACTAAGTAATTAGAATAACTTGATATATAATTTAATTTTAGGATACTTAAATTTAGAACTTGAACTTATAACTTATAATTTAGAACTTGAATTTAGAACTTGAACTTAGAACTTTGAACTTGAATTTTTGTTAACTTTAGAAATCTTGTTGAATTGTAGTCCTTATGATTTAATTAAGCTAATTAGAGTTAGATATTCAAAGTCATGACGTTGAACTTTAGGATTTTTGAAGTTGAAATTAGAAACTTTTTAGGTTTGTAGAAATTTTGAAATCTTTAGATTTTAGAACTAATTATAATAACTTAGATACTTGAATTTTAGGATACTTGAATTTAGAATTTCAACTTGAAGTGTAACACCCCGTGTTATTCTAGTCTAGACCGAGTTTGAGAACCATGAGAAAATTTGAGAAAAAGTGAATTGTGCCTATTTGTACGAGTTGACCTTCGACTCGTAGGAGTGACTCGTAGGGTGGACATTGGGGGTTTGAAAATGGGCCAACTCTAGAGGTTAGTTTACGACTCTATGGATGACTCATAGAGAAGTTGACGACTCGTAGAAATGATTCATAAGGTCATGGTCTAATTTCTAAAAAATACAAGCCTCAGTACTTTTGCTATGAGTCAACAGGACGACCTGTATAATGCATTGCTATTTATAGAATAGAACCATAGAAGAAGTTTAGAGACCTAGAGATGCAAGGTTTGGGGAAATTACCAGGATGAGAAGGGTCTAAGACCCTTAACACTTTCTACGAGTAGTAGAATCGACCCGTAGAATAGTGTATCGATTACAGTCCAGTTCTACGACTGGTCTTCTATGTCCCGTAGAAGTTTCTACGAGTCGTAGAACTGACCCATAGATGACATAAACCTATTTTAATGGAGGTTAGCTTGGTCTTTTCCCACACTTTCCAAACCAAAACCCTAATGTTTTGGGACTATTTTGTGCCCCTTATCAGTACCCTGAACGCCTAGAATCTCATTAACACTTAGTTTATTTGAGGGCAAAGATTGGAGAAGAGAAAGAATTTAGGGTTCAAGCGCATACTTCCACCCCTTTCAAGTTCAATTGTTCTACGAATTCCAGGTATGTAAGGCTGAACTAAAGCATGGACTTTGTTTGTCATGATCCAAATGAGGTCCTAACCGTGACACAACAATTAGGATTTCCGAAGAAACTCCAACCAAGCCTCTTAGCATATCATAAGCATACATAAGGTGAACAATAAGCGGAAACTCAAAAATGTCCAAAAGACAAATCATAACTAGAGAGAATCAAGACAACGTATAATCCTTATACATATGCCCAACATGCCTCTACATGACTACATAGGCGGGGTCTAGGACATGTTCCTAGCTCACCCTCAAAGAAAGTAATGACACAATATAGAATAGTCTTTAACCATCAACATAGTCTAAAACAATGATAAAGGAAAGAATGACTTGGGTTGCCCTCCATAACACCCCGAAAATTTCTACACCAAGACTCGAACCATTTTTCATATGTGTATAGAATCAAAATCGATGACTTCTAGTTGTATATATGAGTTATGATAAATTCTTAAGTATTTGAAGTGTATTAGATGTGTTTTAGGGTCATAAGGGATCTCTAACACCAAGCCAAGTCGAAAGAATTTCCATTGGCTAAGTCTTTGTATGAGTCCGAAATAGGGTTAACTTCAAACGCCTATATCTCCTAGTATATAATGAATTGCATGTCCCATGACCTATCCAATTAAAGGTTTTTGAGTCTTCTTTCCAAATCCACTAAGATTTCCTTATTTCAAGTTCGGAGTAAAATGTTATGATTGTTTTACTAGAGACTATCACTACAACGATTTCAAGCCTAGCGCGGCGTGCCACTATAGCGCCCAAAATCAGCTGCACTAGTTTTGGCTTTGGTGTCGGGTGCCACTATAGCACCCAAAATCAGCTACAGTAGTTTTGGCTCTGGCATTGGGCGTTACTATAGTGTATGTAGGGTTCTGAACCTGTTTTTCAGACCTTTTTTATGAAGGGCATCTTGGACAATTACCTAAACAAATATATACGGGTTTGACGTGTTTGGGGGTCATTTTTTAGTCTTTCACCTCCCCAAAACCCTAAACTTCATCCTCCTCTCTCTCAAATCATCCCCTCCAATTTTTCTCTCAAACTAAAAGGATTCAAGGATCCTCATTGAAGACCAAGAATCAAGATTTCTTAAAGTTTCACTCTAAGGTATGTGGGTTTCTTCATCCATGGGTCCTTCCATCCATGGATCCCAAAACCCTCTCCAACTATTTCCTTTTATTTAAAATATAAATTCTTTATGGGTACTTTTAATTTATCTTATTAGCATGAAATATGATTGAAATTATGATTATTAACTCAAATTGCATGAAATTGATTACTACCTATGAATGCCCAAATTTTCTATCTTGAATTTATGAATCTTCAAATGGGTATTGTTCAATCCTTCTCAAATTTCTAGGTTATGGTTCAAATTATTTATATTATGTTCAAATAAGAATATATTACAACTCAATTGCATAAATTGTTGAATTTCAAGTAATTTCCTATCTCAAGCTATTATGGATATTTGAAATGAATGGTGGGTTATTTGAAGTATTTTTTGAATTGAATCAATTGATAATGTTTATGCATAGCCCTTTTGAAAATCATGTTTGAAAGATGAATTGAATAGAACCAACGTAATTTGACTATATTTCCAATGAAAGTTTGAAGTGAAAGTTTTGACTCCAAAATGAATGATATGAATCAAATGTTTATGAAATGGGAGTCTTATGATTGATTGAATGATGAAAGGGGATTCTTAACCAAAGTAAGGTTTCAATCTGTAGCATCCCTCAAAACAAAAAAAATGCTCACAAAATATCTTAAGAATGCCTTGGGCATAGGCCACTCATTTAATGCATTACCCTTAATCTTTTTGAAAAATCTGAGTTCGGAATATCAATCAGGGGGTCAAAACCTGCGGAAAAATGGTCTCAGTGGATTTTTAAGACCCATATATTGGAAGATGAATTTTCGAGATCCATAAAACAGTAGGATCCGTGACAGGACTGCGTCGCGGACCTGGGAAGGTTTTCTGGCCAAATTGAGTTTTTCTAAAGGGCATTTTAGACCTTTCTCAAATTATTAGTTAATGAACTAGACGCTTTTAGGACCTAATTCAACTCTATAAATTAACCTAAACCTCTAATTCCATTCATTCTTCTACAATTCATCTATCAAATATTTCTCTCTCTACAAAAAGGCTCTCAAGGGTTTCCATTGAAGATTTCAAGTAAATTCTCTCAAGCTCTCCATTAGAACTCTCATGTTCTTCCAAATTATTTGGTGTTCTCACTCAAGGTATATGGGTATTGTGTTACACCCCGTACTCTGGTACCTCAGAACGCTTCTTAAGCCTCTTAAGTTTCTGGGAAGGCTCTTAAGTTTTTTTAGAAGTTGTCATGTGAGTCGGATAATCTATAAAGCTATCAAATAATTCTAAGAAAAGGAGAATGAGATACTCCATAATAGAGAAGATTGAAAATAAGGTTAGAAGAAGTTGGAAGGAGTTGGAAGCCAAGTAATGAGTCGTAGGACTTGACCTACTTGCGTAAGCTACCAATTTGGACGTCTTGCATAATTAAGCTCCTGGAGCACACGTCGAGCTTAAATAGCAAAGAATACATAGGCTTTTGAAGTGATACGAGATTACGAATCAATGAAAATGAAGCAAGCAGGTGACAAGTAGGTGACACACCTACTTGGGCTAAGTAGGTGACCCACCTACTTGGGGTAGACCCCACGCTACCATGTAGCAGCGTATGATTAGCCGCATGGTGTGAGGTGGCACCCTAGGGGGGCTGCCACGTGTCACCTCCAAAAGTGGTGTATATATTCCTAGTTGATGACTAAGGAATTCATTTTCAACATCTCTTAACTTAAGAAAAGTGAAGAAACTTAGGAGAATAGAGAGAGAGCTACGGCAGCAATACAACAAGGTAAGGCCTCCAGTTTTGATCCGTAAATTAATTATTTAAGGTATTCTATGGTGATATAGCGGTGTTTAATGACATAAAATTTATAGTTAGGGTTTCGAGGAGGTTCTCGTTTTTGTCAACAAACACATTTTTGGAATGGGACTGTTGTTAGTAATACTAGTATAAATCCTTATATAAATCTTTATTTTAAGTGATTCAAGATGTTTTGGAAAGCTATTTCATAGGTATATAACTTTTGTTTAGCCTATTAAACCCATTTTTGCTTTTATATGCTCGAAAAAAGATGATGAAGTATAGGTGAGGTGCTGCCCAAATTTCATTTTAGAAATCCTACACGGGCTGCTGTTGGTATTTTGGGCATATTATTTTGTACAAAATTATTGTAGGGGTGATTCAAACTTGAATGCGACCCTAAGAAACATGTATATAACTTTCATTGAGGCCACAAATCCTGTTTCCCCCAATTACCCCTTTGAAACTAAGCGACAATACAAGACAGTAGGCTGTCTAGAATTCATGTTTTGATAGTTTTGAGCAAGTTGTTTGGGGGTTTGTATTGTGTAATTTTGAAGTGAATTACTTGTATATATGCTTCTGGTTGTTGTTGTTGGTTGTCTTTAGTAATTAGGCAAGTAATTGGAAATTCAGATAGGGCATGTTATAGGGGAGGTGCTGTTTGATTTCCGTTAACTCCTTGACTAACTAAGGAAGTAGAGAAAACGAGCAAGGAAATGAGTTCTATGAATACTCGTGTGTAACTTAAGACGCTGAAAAGTTGAGGGTTGTTGATACTCGTATTGCTTTCATGTTAAATAGGTTCAACAGACGATGAGGTGAACACGGTAAAGAGTAATCCGTAAGAGGTATGTAAAGCCTGTCTCTCTTTTCTTTTGGGCATGTCTTAGATTTAAGTAACAAATGACATGTGTATGAAGCCTAGGGTAATTCTATTCATGAGCTCTGAACATGATTCATGATTCATAATTCGTGCTCACTTCTGAATGTTAAAACTCTTAAAGTAGTTAAGCTCCCATCCCTCAAGTCTTCTATATGCTGAAAAGTAGTGTGTGTAAAGCTAACGTTTCCTTCTTTTGGCATGTCTTCAAGTTAAGTAATGAATGATATGAGCTTGAGGGTAAATATACACATAAATGACAAGCTTAATTCATGAACCTTATTTACTTCTTAATGAAATCACTCCTGCAGTAATCGAACTAGGGCTTCTCAAGTCTTCCATATGTTAGAAAGGGATGAGTATGTGAAGCTACCCTTTCTTCTCTTTTGGCATGACTTAGATGTAATTATTATGTATAGGAAATTGGGAGTTATTCCACTCTTAAAACTCTGAATGTGGGTTAAGGCTCTTGTTCACTTCCCACTGATTAGAACTCCTGTAACAAGTTGAGTCATTACTTTTCAAGTCTTCCATGTGATAGAAAGTGGTACATGTAAAGCTTGTCTTTTCCTACTTCTAGAAAGACTAGACTATAGGTACTATAGAACATAGAGTTGGAGATAGCTCCATTTATAGATTCTGGATGTAACTCATGACTTGTACCCACTTCTAAATGATAAGGGCCTTGAAGTAGTTAAACTACGACCCTTGAGCCTACTATAGGTTGAATAGTATTGGGATGTGTAAGCTCCTATACCTAGGGGCTCTTGAACATGCTTTATGGTGATATATAAGGTATGTTTGATATGTTACAGAGTTTTACGTGCACGTATATGCATTATGATATATATGGATCGGTCCAAACGTACCTCGGCATATTTTGATACGTAAGGATCGGGCCATATGTTCCACGACATGTTGTGCTGTTTATGGATTGGGCCGTCATTTCTCGGCATTGTTACACAATATATGGATCGGGCCATCGTTCCTCGATATTGTTACATGATATACGGATCAGGCCGTCGTTCCTCGGTATTACTATATGATATACGGATCGGGCCATCGTTCCTCGTCATTATTATAAGATACGTGGATCGGGCTGTCGTTCCTCGATGTGTACTTTGTATATACATGGATTGGGATATACGTTCCACATCGCTAATGGTATATATGTTCTTATGATGACAAAATGATGTAGTTATTATATAAGTCCCCGAACGGGCCGGATACAGTACGTGATGATAGCATGTATGCCTTTATTTTATAAAATGCAGGTATGGTAGATGGCTAAATGTTATACTTGCCCCCTGCATCCCTATTTCAGCTGTTGTCTCAGTTATGATGTTTTATGCTTTATATACTCAATAAATATATCGTACTAACCCCCCTTTCCTCGGGGGGCTGCATTTCATGCCCACAGGTACAGATGTTTATTTTAGGGATCCGCCAACTTAGGGTTTCCACTCAGCTATGTCGGAAGTGCTCCACTATTATGGAGCCTAGCTTTTGGTGTTGACCTTCTAATGTATATATTTGTTTATTTAGAGGTACGACGGGGGCCCTGTCCCACCATATGTTACTGTTAATATTCTTAGAGGTCTGTAGACATGTGTGTGGGTTATAAGTGTAAGTTCTGTTCAGTTATGTCTACGTGATGTATTATAAATATCAAGATACTATGACAGCCTTGTCGGCTTACACACCCTTTCATGACAAGATACAAATGAAAGAGGCTACATGCATATGAAAATGCTATGACCCACTAGGGTTCTTATGTATAGTTCTTATATTGATTGTTACATCTGATAATTAAGAATACAGGGGTCCAGGTCGGACCCCAGTCATAGCCTACGGGGTTGGGTCGTGACATATTGATTCATGGATTCTTTCATCCATGAAGTCCAATCAATTTCTCAAGGTTTTTTATCAAATTAAAGTATGGTATTTTGTGGGTTTTGTGATCTCTATTCCAATTTCATGAATTTTGATTTAAAGTATGATTATGAGCCTATTTTGATATAAATTGATGGGTTATTGAATTAAATTGAAGAGTTTTTTCATGAATTCTCCTATTTTGATTTCTAGGATTCATGATGTAAATTAAGAGTATTTTGAATTATACTTACAAAGGATATTATCTATATGAATTATGTATGGGCTGATGTAAAGTTTATGATCATGCATGTTTTCAAGTGAATTACATGATTTTCAAAGTCAATTGATTATGCAATTGAGTTTTACTCTAAGTTCAAAGTATGAATTTCATGTAAGTTATGAAGTAAGGTGACTTAGGGCCCTATGTGGTGACCTAAGGCCTAACGATATGAATTATGCAAATATGATTATAATGATGAAAGGACAATTCTCACATTACAAGTATGTTATGAAAATGAGCTACTCTATGATTTCAAAACTATGATCATGACTATGATATATGAAATTATGATCTTATGTTATGTATGTATTCCGTGGGGTTTAACTTAGCACCGAATGGACTTAGGTGGGGTCCCTACCAAAAGCCTTAGTAGCAGTCCATGTCCTATAAACTACGTATCACCGTAGGTTGCCTTTATGGCCTAGCTAGTGGATTCAAAATAACACATGTTCATGATCAGAAGTCTACCTTGGCAAAGTAGCCTCCTCCTTCTCGATATGGGTATCATCGAATTCCATGTTATAGCTCGCATGGTCTTATTGTCGGTTATGGTTCCTATCCCACATATGTATGATCTCTTAAATATGTTATGATTTTGAAAATTTGTTTTTAAATGCTTTGGTCAATATGATTTTCTCATTACTTTACGTATTCTATCTTATCATGTGTTTTACTTGACCTTTGCATTCCATGATTTACGTTGCATATTATGCCCTCATACTTAGTACATTCCAACATACTAATGCATACTTTTTGCCTATATTATCTCATAATGTAGGGGTTGAGGTTGAAGATCCTAATCTCCACGTAACTAGTAGGTGTTCTCCATTCAACGGTGTTGTGGTGAGTCCTCATTGACCGGGGACTAGTTTCAAGTTGGTTACTGTTTCCTTTTCAAAAGACTTTTGTTTGTGTTGTATGTTGAGGGTGAGATAAGGACATGTCTTAGCCCCCGCCCATACTCATGTTTAGAGGCATCTAATTGGACATATGTTTGAGTCTATGTTGTCATAAGACATTTTCAGATTTCTATTCATGTTTTAGACTCTCTTATGATGTTTTCACTTTTATATTTCACCTTATACATGCTTATGATATGTACAAGAGGCTTGGTTGGAGACCTTCGGGGTTTCGATCACTGTGTTACGAGTAGGCCCTAGATTGGGTCGTGACATAATGTAAAAGAAAAATTCTCACATTGAATCAAATGAAAGGTTTTAATGAACTATTCCATCGAATGATGATTTTATGTTAAAGTTATATATATATATATATATATATATATATATATATATATATATATATATATATATATATATATATATATATATATTTATGTTATTATGATATTTAAATGTTATTCCATTGAGAGCTCACCTAGCACCGAGTTGGACTAGAGGTGAATACCCATATCCCTGAACTACGTGCCACCGTAGATATAAAAGGATTAGAGGCGAATACTCAAATCTCTAAGAGGTGAGTACCCAAAATATCAAAGCTTGGAGGTGAGTTCCCGAGTCTAAGAACTAGGGGTGAGCACCCGGTTCACACAATAGCTTAGTGGATCCACTTAGGCATGACAGAGTCTACCTTGGCAAGTAGTCTCCCCCTTTTCTCCAATGTATGAAACAATATTGGGACTCCATATTATAGCTCACATGATTTATGTTTGTTATCGGTCGCTGTCACAAAGGTACAAAGCTACTCTTTCAATGTTTAAGGTATTTCTTACTATGATTAATACATCTTTTACAAAGTAAAGTATGTTCTCTCACCCATGGTTTTATGACTCTCAACATGATTCAAGATCTTTATGACTTATGATTATCCATGCATTGTATGAGTTCTCTTTATAAGATTGCATTATGGTTTTAAATGACATTAGCCTTACTTTTTAATTTGCTAGCACGTATAAAAGATTTACTCATTATGTGTTCTAACGTTGATCATTACATTATTACTTTTATGTCATACATTGCATCATTCACATACTTAGTACATTTAAACGTACTAAAGCATACTTTTGCCTACATTGTCTTATAATATAGGTCTTGGTGATCACCCTACACACTCTCATGGCTAGATAGAAGACTTGTTCACTTGATTTGGTAAGTCCTCATGCTTCGAAGAATACCTATCCAGCTTATTTCTTTTCTTTCTACCCTTAGACAATGTTGTTATTTTGAGACTTTTTTTCTTGTTTGGGGAGCTAGTTGCTTGTTCTATGCCCCCCACCTATGTTAGTATGATAGAGGCATGTTTAGTCATAGAGTTGAGGAAGTCCGTTCGGACATATAACTTGAGATTTTAGTTTCATTTCTAGACTTCCATGCTCGAGATTATTCTTCCGCTTATTTTTATAATATTTTATCTTACCTTATAAATGCAATATATGCTAAGAGGCTTGGTTGGAATCCTTCGGGGTTTCGATCATCGTGTTATGATTAGGCCCTAAGTTGGGTCATGAGACCCTTGAAGCATGAGGACTCACCACACTAATCTTCAATGGAACACCAAATAGCCACGGGACGATGATGGAGAGTCCTTCTCTACATTGTGACATAATGTAGGCCAAAAATATGCATTAGTACATTTGAATTTACTAAGTATGTAGGCAATGCAATTCATAGAAAACCATGTTCGTGCAAATAACCATTTGAAATAGAATGATAGGAGAAGTAGTAAAAATTATAAGTGGTCACAAGAAGGATCAATACATAATAAACCATAAGAGTATCATATAAAGTAAAGGATAGGATTAGTCATTTAAAACATAAAAAGGACCATACATATATGGAATAGGAACCATAACCGACAATAAGATCATGCGAGCTATAACATGGAATTCTGATGTTGTCCCTACATTGGAAAAAGGGGAATCTACTTGCCAAGGTAGATTCTACCCCGCTAGGCGGGTCATAACATACGATATATGTGGATCTACTAGTTAGGCCAAAAAGGGCAATCCTATGGTGGCACGTAGTTATAGGACAAAAGACTTTATAGAAGGACCCTATATTTCGAGCCCCCACCTTAAGTCCACATTCGGTGCTAAGTCAAATTCCACGAAATACATTCATAGCACGAGAATCGTAATGGACATATATCATAGTCATGATCATAGATTTGAAATAATAGAGTAACTCATTTTCATAACATAAGTGCAATACAGGCATTGTCCTTCCACATTACAAATCATACATACATAATCATAGTTCATACTTGGAAATTTAGGGTAAAACATGAATGCTCAATTGACTTGGAAATCATGAAATTGACTTAAAAACATGCATGATCATGTACTTTCTATCGGCCCATATATAATTTATAAAGATAATATCAATTGAAAGTATAATTGAAAATACCCATAATTCACATTATGAACCCTAGAGATCAATATAGGAGAATTTATAGAAAAACTCTTCAATTCAATGCAATAACCACCAATTTATATCAAAATAGACTCATAATCATAATTTGAATCATAATTCATGCAATTGAAATAGAGATCATAAAACCCATAAAATCCTATACTTGAATTTAATAAAAAAACATGAGAAATTGATTGGGCCTCATGGATGAAAGAATCCATGAATCAATACCCACATACCTTGAGTGAGAAGACCAAGGAATTTGAAAGAATTTGAAAGTTTTGATGGAGAGCTTGAGTGAATTCCTTTGAAGTCTTCAATGGATTCCTTGAGAGCTCTTGTAGAGAGAGAAATATTTGAGTAGGTGAATTGTCGAACAATGAATGAAATTAAGGGTTTAGGGTAGTTTATAGAGTAGAAGTAGGCCCTAAAACATTCAAGTTCATTAACTAACAATCAGGAAAAATTCTAGAGTGCCCTTACTTAAAACCTGAATTCGGACAAAATTTCTTGCCCAGGTCCGCGACGCAAAGCTGCTCTTGGATAGGCCAATTTTTAGTGAATGAGACTTTGGCCAGATTTTAACTCGGGGAAAAATTATACTGAATAGGAACAAGTGGGCGACTAGGAGCTGCCGTGCACCTTACTATTTTGTGCAATTTTTGACAAAATTCATCTTTTGGTACACAAGTCCTAAAACTCCACCGAGACTATTTTTCTATAGGTTTTGACCCCCTGATCGATACTTCGGACTCGAATTTATCAAAACGAATAAGAATAATACGTTACATGAGCGGCCTATTCCCAAGGCATTCTTAAGAAACTTATGAGCATTTTGAGGAATGTTACATTGTTCCTTCTTGTGCCAATGATTGTGATAGATTCATTGTGAATGGATTAAGTCCCCATGATTGCGTTTCTTGAAAATTTCTTTCTTCAATTTAGCATGTTTTACTGATTATTGAGAAATTGATGCTTTTCTACGAACTAGTTTCTTGAACAAATGATTTGAACTACTTGTTTCATAAATCCTAATAGCCTGTTGATGGATATTGAATGTATATACTTAAGGATTGAGTCTAGAGCCTCGAATTTGTGAATGCATGATTGTGATTAGGATGTGAGCATGATGATAGTGTTGATGAACTTGATAGTCCGTGATATTTTCATAATTGAACCCAAATGAATGGTCTCAACTGAATGTTGTCATAAATAATTGTCCAAACTTCTCTTAAATAAATGATTGGGTAATTGATTGGATGAAAGGAGTGATTTGATAGAAATGATGAACTGATGAGGATCCATTTGAGACTTATTGATTTGGTTTGATTTGGATTGATTGTCTTATGAGCTTTGAGTCTTGGGAGGGGTATCGAGCACTGAATTGAAAAAGTATAAGTAATAACTCGAAATCAATAACTACGTCATCAAATATAGGAGATGACTGAACCGTTAAGTTAGATATTTCCTACTTTATTGTCATCACATGATAGGACTCGATGAGTTTTGGATCCATGATTGGTTGATTTGTTCTTACCCTGGAAAGGTATTGAACGGACGTGGCAATAAATTCGGCTTGTTGTACTCTCACTAGCTCATAAGTGATGGTTGTCGGATAAGAGAAACTCCCATATAGGCCTTGATACTACTTTGATTGGATTGGATTGGATTGTATATGATTTGCCTTTGTCTAAATCTTATTCTTGTTTAGACTTTGGACATCTTGATTGAGTTGTTCACCTTCCCAATTTGAGATCTTAGAACTGATTTGAGTCCACCTTGATGCATGTTTTATTTTGTTATATTACATACTTGTACATTTTATGTACTGACGTCCATTTGGACCTACATCATTTTATGATGCAGAGACAAGTTTTAAAGATCATCAAGTGCACCATTGAGGATTTGATTGCTTTCTCGTTGATTGGTGAGTCCTTCCCTGCATCTGGAGGATCCATATGTTTTATTCTTTCTTTGAAGTAGTTATTCTATTTTTATTCGAGGTAGTCATTAACCTGTCATTGGTACCTATTAGACAGTTGTTAGAGGCTTCATAGACTAGATTGTTGATGTTGTTGATTGTTATTGTCTTTAGGCTAGTTTTATTCATACTAGTCTTATTGATTTGATTTAGCCAGATTGTTGGCCTTTGGCCTTATATGGAGTTATTTTCTTAATGAGCTAAGTCTTCCGTTAATAGAATGTTAATTGAATGAATGTGTGAATGGTCCAAGTGGTTCACTTAGGGACTAGCAATAGTCTCTTCGTGCTGGCTACGCCTAGGGTACCCTCCTATAGTGTGACAAACTTAGTATCAGAGCACAGAGTTCACGAGTCCTAGGGTATCTATGAAGTCGTGTCTAGTAGAGTCTTTCTTATGGGTGTGTTGTGCACTACACTTATAGTCAGGAGGCTATAGGACATTAGAAAATTGTTTCACTTCTTCACACTATGAGTTCATGCTAAAGAGTTAAATCTAAAAGTTCCTTCCTAATTTGTGCGTTACACGTTCGTAGATAATGCCTCTTAAAAGTACCACCAGTCAGAGGAACGCCGCCAATGCTAAGGTCCTACAGACTGAGATGCCCCCACCATCTAGAGTGAGAACTACAGGCCAACCTGCAAGTTCTAGTGAGGCACCCGAAGAGCCTACTACTCAGTCTGCCCAATTTCATAGGCCAATTTTCAAGGAGCGATTGATATGCTCACTCAATTGGTAGCTGCCCGAAATGGTAGCTAGAGTGCACCAGCTCCTAGCTCTAGTTCTAAAGAGAAATTTTCTATCACGAGGATTACATACTTCTTGAGAATGAATCCACCAGTTTTCATGGATTCCAAGGCTGAGGAGGACACCAGAACTTTATCGATGAGATGTGGAAAATACTGAAAGCAATGCATGCTACTGAAATTGAAGGGGTTGAGTGAGTTTCCTATCAGCTCAAAGATATGGCGAATGTGTGGTATAATCAGTGGGAAGAAGGTAGAGGTGAGGATGCGTAGCCTACTCTTTGGGACGAGTTTGAGGGAGCATTCCTGGATCAGTTATTTCCCCGCGAGTTGAGGGAAGCAAAGGTGCAAGAATTTTTGAATCTGAAGTAAAGAGCGCTAACTGCGAATGAGTACAACCTTATGTTTATCCAGCTGTCTAGATATGCTCTTGATATGGTCCCAGATATGTGGTCTAAGATGAGGAAGTTTATCTTTGAATTGGAAAGACATGTAAAGAAGAAGTGCAAAGCATCATTGCTCATTTATGACATGGATATTTCTAGATTGATGGTATATGCTCAGTAGGTAAAGGATGATAAGAGGAAAGAAAAGGAAGAGAACTTGAGCAAGAAGGCAAAATTAGTTGGGCATGAGAATGAGCAGAGGCAGAGTAAGGGCAAGAAGTCCTTCTTTCAGAAAAGGTCTTCCAACTATGCTCCATCAGTGTCAAGTGCACTTGCACCAAATAACAGATATGATCAACAGGTACAGAGTCACCAGAATTCTAGATCCCAGGTTTCTCAATCCTAAGCTAGTATGGCTCAAGATTTTTAACATCTTTTTGCAAAATATCTTTAGCAGATTTACAATCTACTCTAAGCAAGAATTCTTTATTAATAAGATCATCTTAGAATTTAGTAATGCAGAGTACTATGGCTAAAACTTCTTTTTTGATTGTACTATAATTTTTTTGTGCAGAATTCCAAATTCCAGATGTGTATCGAACTAATTGCTCTGGTGATGCTGGGGATTTTCTTTTGGCAGTTTTTCGTGTGTGTTAGCCCACAGATGTTTTAGGTGCCGAGGGTCCGGGTTGAATTTTCTTGGATTCTTCCATAGTAGCATCTGTAACGACCTAGGGAAAGACCTCAGTAGCCGCGGCGGTGCTTTAGAGGGGTTTAGGAGCATTTTATTGGAAATGAAATAGGAATTAGGCTATTTTGCCAGTTTTTCGTATGTTAGCCCACAGATATTTTAGGTGCCGGGGGTCCAGGTCAAATTTTCTTGGATTCTTCCATTGTAGCATCCGTAAAGACCTAGGTAACAACTTCAGTAGCCCCGGAGGCACTTTAGAGGGGTTTAGGAGCATTTTATTAGCGACATAATAGGAATTAGGCAATTTTGCCAATTTTTCGTGTGTGTTAACCTACTAATTTTTTAGGTGCCTAGGGTCTGGGTCGAATTTTCTTGGATTCTTCCAACCAAGCCTCTTGTACATATTATAAGCATACATAAGGTAAAGTAAAAGCGAAAATATCATAAGAGAGTCTAAATCATGAATAATGAATGAAGAATGTCAAATGACAAAATAGACTCGAAACAATTATCCAACTAGATGCCTCTACACATGAGTATGGGCGGGGGCTAAGACATGTTCCAAGCTCACCCTCAATATGCAACATAACAAAAGTCTTTGAAACGATAACCAACTCGATGACTAGTCATCGATAAATGAGGACTCACCACAAACACCGCCGGATAGAAAAGCTTAACTAGCTACGTGGACGAATATGATCTTCAACCTCAAACCCTACATTATGAGACAAAATAGGAAAAAAGTATGCATTAGTACGTTGGAATGTACTAAGTATGTAGGCAATGCACTGCATAGAAAACCATGTTTGTACAAATGACCATTTTAAATAGCATGATAGGAGAAGTAGTAAAAAAATCAAGTAGTCTTTAATAAGGATCAATGCATAATAAACCATAAGAGTATCATATAAAGTAAAAGATAGGATTAGTCATTTAGAACATGAAAAGGACCATACATTTGTGGGATAGGAACCATAATCGACAATAAGACCATGCGAGCTATAACATGGAATCCCAATGTTGCCCCTACATTGGAGGAAAGGTTGAGACTACTTTTCAAGGTAGACTCCAACACGCCTAAGTGGATCCACTAAGCGATTATGTGAACCGGGTACTCACCCCTAGTTCTTAGACACTCGAATACTCACCTCCAAGCCTTGATATTTCGGATACTCACCTCTTAGAGATTTGAGTATTTGCCTCTAATCCCTTTGTTCCTATGGTGGCACGTAGTTATGCGACAAGAGACTTTATATAAGGACCCCATATTTCGAGTCCTAACCTCAAGTCCACATTCGGTGCTAAGTCAAATCTCATAGAATACATACATAGCATAGAAATCATAATTTCAAGAGTTCTTCTCTCTCTCTCTTCTTCTTCCTCTCCAAATCCTCCTCCAACAAGAAGAGTTCCAAGAGCTTCAAGGTTTGAGTTCTCCATTGAAGACCCAGCCACAAGGTTTTCTTCAAGTCTTCACTAAGGTATGTAAGGCTATCCAAAACATGGGTTGAGTCCACCCATGTGCCCTACCCTTGCTTTGAGGTTAGATGTCCATAAAAATGGAGTTTCTTGGTATGGTTTAGGTTTGAATGAGTTTTGTCCCCTATTTATTTGATGCTATATGTGTTGATGTTGTTGAGCTAAGAAGTTCCTAAAACCTTCATATTAGTATGAGTTGATAGAGATGACCTGTTATTATGTTTTGTTGATCTCTTTAGCCATGTGATTATGTTGCTTAAGTCAATTTCCTTAAATGTGTTATTCTACTTGTGTTGTTGAGATAAAGTCATAGAGTTGTGATGAGTCTTGAGGAGATGTCATAAATGCTTATCTAAATGAGGCTTGATTGAGTTAATTGGAGGATAGAATTGACGAGTGGATGAGGTCCTAAATGGAACTTGTCATTATGACTTAATTGAGTTGAAATGAGAATAGAGTTGATGAGTTGGCAATGTCCCACATGAAACTAGCCGTGAGGGCTTGTTTGAGATGATTGGAGGGAGTCTTATGAGCATAGAGTCATGGGAGTAGTATCGAGCACCGAGGCGGGCGAGAGTATAGTCCGTACTCAAACCCCAGGAACTACGCCGCCAACGTAGGTAGGGATGGAACCATTAAAGTCAGATGCTCCCCATGGGATCGAACCGTTAAAGTCGGATGTTTCCCATTTATTTGTCCTGAAATGATAAGACTTGACTAATCGATGGTATCCATCATTAGGGAGGCGTTCATGCCCTGGAAAGGTATGGACGGATGTGGCAACAACGTCTGATTATTGTACTATCACCGGCTCATAGGTGATGGTTGTCGGATAAGAGAAACTCCCATTTAGGTCTTGATAGTGCTCCGAGTCAGTTGAGTTGAGTGGCTTATGAGTTAGTCCCGTCTAAACTATTCTTGTTAGACTTAGGACACTTGAGTGAGTTGTTATGTATGTATAAGTTGAGACCCTGAGTTGATGTTGATGTTTCCTTGATGTTTGTTTCATCCGGCCATTTTACATACTCGTACATTCCATGTACTGACGCCATTTGGCTTGCATCATTTCATGATGCAGAGACAGATACTAGAGATCATCAACCGGCGCTCCGTTGAAGATCCACATACACTGCCAGCTAGTTGAGGAGTCCTCCTAGTTTCCGGAGGATGTTGAACTTTATTGTATAGTTTTGTTGTAGTTTCCTTTATTTTGATTTCTTGGTAGCCATGGGCTTGTCATTGACACCTCCTAGACTTTGATAGAGGCTTCATAGACTAGAGTGTGGGGAGGTTGAACTGTTATTTTGAGGAGTCCCATTATACTTATTTTGTTGAGTTAAACATGTTTGGCCTTCGGCCCCCATATTGTAAATAGCATGTTATAATTAAGCCTTCATTTGAGCCTATATGACTGAATGACGGAATGATTGAGTTAGGTAGTTCGCTTGACGGTCAGAAATGGCTTTCAAGTGCCAGTCACGTCTAGGGTACCCTCCCGGAGCGTGACAGAAAGAATCCATGAATCAATACTCACATACCTTAAGTGAGAACACCAAATAATTTGGAAGAACTTGAGAGTTTTTGATGAAGAGCTTGAGTGAATTTACTTGAAGTCTTCAATGGAGTCATTGAGAGTCTTTTGTGGAGAGAGAAATATTTGAGTAGGTGAATTGTAGAAGATTGAATAGAATTAGAGGTTTAGGTTACTTTATAGAGTTGAATTAGGTCCTGAAAACGTCTAAGTTAATTAGCTAACAATTTGGAAAAAGTCTAAAATGCCCTTACTAAAAATCCAACTTGGCCAGAAAACCCGTGCCATATCCGCTACGCGAACTTGGCGCGAACCTTTCTGTTTTGTGCAGTTTCTTGAGAAATCTATCTTTCAATCTACGGGTCCTAAAAATTCACCGAGACTATTTTCCTACAGGTTTTGACCCCTTGATCAATATTCTAAACTCGGATTTTCCAAAAAGATTAAGGATAATGCATTACATGAGCGACCTATTCCCAAGGTATTCTTAAGGTACTTGTGAGCATTTTGAGGGATGTAACAGAGGCCCATAGCTCAAGGTATTCCATCCATCGAGGTTCTACAAAGATGTACCACAACTTGAGAGAAGTATACTAGTGGAGTAGAATGAAGAGAGATATAGTAGAGTTTTTGTCCACGTGCCCGAACTGCTAACAAGTCAAAGTTGAGAACCAAAGGCCTTGTGGAGTGGCTTAGAATATAGAAATTCCAGAATGGAAGTGGGAGATGATCAACATGAACTTCCTAAGAAGTTTACCGCGATCCCACAAGCATCGTGACTCTATTTGGGTGATTATGGATAGGATGACCAAATCATCCCATTTCGTACTTGTTAAGACTACGAACACTGTAGGGGACTACACCAGATTGTGCCTTTGAGTGATTGTCAGACTTCTTGGGGTTCCTTTGTCTATCATCTTAGATAAGGGAGCTTAATTCAATGCTCAGTTTTAGAAGTCGTTTCAGAAAGGTTTGGGTTAAAGAGTGAACCTTAATACTGCTTTTCATCCATAGACAGACGACCAGGCAGAACATACAATTCAGACTTTGGAGGATTTGTTGAGGGAATGTGTTATTGACTTCAAGGGTAATTGGGATGATCACTTACCTCTTATTTAATTTTCATAAAATAACAACTTCCATTCAAGTATTCAAATAACTCCTTATGAAGCTCTGTATGGGAGGAGATGTAGTGTAAGACCCTGTAAGTCGAAAGGTTGGAACCAAGGAGAAAAGTCTCAAAATTTTGAATCCATCCATGTGAATGAGTCCCTCTATGGCTCTTAGGGATTTCTACATCTTGTAGAGGAGAGTCGTAGAGTGACCCTTCGAGCAAAAGTTGAAGTTTCCCTAAGGCCAAAATGATGACTTGATAGGATGGCTCGTAGAAAAAATGATGGGTCATAAGAACCACATGTCCTAAAACTTCAAAGACTAGTATATTAGCACATTTTTAAGATGATAGGTCGTAAACATTGGTCGTTCACAACTTCAGAGACTTCTTAGACCTGCAGGACAAGTCTCTTAGACGACTCGTCAACACTTAGACGACCCGTAGGAACCCATTCGTAGACTTAAAATTTGAGATTTAATGAAGGGCAATTGTGTCTTTTTTCAAAATTCAGTTCAATGAACCCAAACACTTTTATGGCCAAGTTCAAAGTCTATAAATACTCTATTCTTCAAAATCCCCTCCTATTCAATTCATTCTCTCAAAATTCCCAAGGCAACAACTCTCAAATTCTCTCAAGGTTTCTCTCCAAATTCAAGCTAGGATTTCCAGATTTCTTTAAGGTTTTTTCTCAATTCTAAGTGATTTCAAGCAAGGTATGTGGGGATTGATTCATGGTCCCTTTTCACCCATGAAGTCTCAAAGATTTCTCAAGTTTTCATTCAATTTATAATTGATTATGAATCCTAGTTTTGATTAATTGCATTAGGCTGATTTGATTTCATTTTTAATTATTATCAACGATATTTATATGTATGTTCTTATATGAATTGCATGATTTCAAGTTGTATTATAGATGCCCATGCAAAATGCTATAATTTCATGGTATGATTATGAAGTAAAGATGATTTTATGAGATAATCATGAGTTAAATGATTTATAAAAATAGTTTTTAATGAGTTACAGATGAGATTATGATTTTAAAGTTAAAGATTGAGATGATGATCAGAGTTAAGATCACTAGATGTTTTGAGATAGTGATAAGGACAATTCTCACCGAAGTTATAGATTCTTATGAAGCATCACGTTAGATGAGATATTCCTAACATGTTTTAAAGATGGATTGATAGACAGTTACTATATTTTCCTACTATGTTATGATTATGTTTTATGAGTTTTCATTGGGATATTTACTAACCACCGAGAGGACTTCTAGGTGGGGTTCGGTCGGATAATGCATTGACCAAGAGTTGCTTATGTTTTAAATTGCTTCTAAGCTACACTCATGTTCACTATGATTGGTCATGCATCTTATGGCATATTGATACGTTCTTTTACTTGTTTATGCATACCTCACATGCTTAGTACATTCAAACGTACTAACGCATATTTTTCCTACATTGTCTCATAATGTAGGGACAGACGACACTCACGACTACCCCACTCGTGGCTAAAATTTTTGCTAGATTTCAAAAACGTTGGTGAGTCCTCATTCTATCGCGGACAAGACTTTTATTCATGTTAATATTGTTTACACTTTCTTCTATTGTTAGGGTGATCTAGGAGTTTGTCCTAAGCCCCCGTCAAAGATTAGACTAGAGGCATGCTTAGACGATATTCATTGGTGTAGTCTGGATTGGACATTGATAGAGTTGATTTCCCTTAGTCCCATTCCCCACCTAATGATTACTTTTACTCACCTTTATATTGTTCTTTACCTTACATATGCGATGTATACTAAGATGGCTTATGGTTAGGGTCCCTCGCATCCCAATCACTGTATTACGACTAGGTCCTAGGTCGGGTTGTGACAAACTTGGTATCAGAGCACAAGGTTTATAAGAGTCTTAGGGAGTCTAACATGCCACATTAAGTAGAATCTTATTCATTGGTGTAAAGCGTGCCATATCCATGAATAGGAGGCTACAAAACGTCTTAGGAAAAACCTCACTCCTTTCATGATCTATGTCGTGCGGTATAGTAGTTAAGTCATTTCCCTCTAACGCTTGTTATTTGCAATTTTCAGAATATGCCTCCGCGAAGATGCCCCCTAGAAGAAACGTGGTTGAAGAGGAGCAACAAGCTCCGAATGGCCCTATGAATGATCAAGTTTCCAATGCCGAGTTCCGAGTGGCTTTTCAAGTACTTTCTCAAGCCATTACGGCTCAAGTAAATCATGAGGTGGTTGCTCTTGTGAATCCAAATACTAGTACGGCAGTAACAAGAGTTCGTGACTTTATGAGGATGAATCCTCTGGAGTTTTGGGGTTCTAAAGTTGATGAGGATTCCCAAGAGTTTGTCGATAGCATCTATAAGATTGTTAAGATCATGGGGATTAGCCCAATTGAATGTGTAGAGTTGGCTACGTACCAATTGAGGAGTGTTGCTCAAAGTTGGTTTGATGAATGAAAAAGTGAGAGGCCTAAAGAGGCGAAGCCTGTGACTTGGGATGAGTTTAAAGGGGTGTTTCTTTATCATTTTGTCCCACTAGAATTGAGGAAGGACAAGGTGAAAGAGTTCATTAACCTTAAGCAAGGTGGTATGAGTGTGAGAGAGTATGCCCTCAAGTTTGCTCAATTGTCAGAATATGCTCTATTCGTGGTTGCCGACTCAAGAGCTCATATGAGCAAGTTTACATTGGGTGTGTTGGACATGGTTGCAACAGAATGAAAAACGGCGATGTTGATTCGGGAGATGGATATATCCATACTGATGACCTATGCGGAGCAAGTAGAAAGTGAGAAGCTAAAGGTGAAGAATAGGGTGTCTAAGAGGCCAATAACCAATGATAGTGAATTCTCTCATGCTAAGTCCGAAAGTGGTGGACGTCTTCATTTTTGCCAAAAATACTCTAGCCAAGGGTCTTCTAATGTCACTACTCCAAGGTTTGACAAAAATAGGGTGTCCAACCCTAAACCTCAAGGGGGTGCTCCTATAGGCCAAGTTACTCCCGCATGTAAGAAGTGTGGTAGGAATCACAAGGGTGAATGTCTAGCCGGGTTGAATGTGTGCTACCACTGTGGAAAGCCGGGTCATCATGCTAAGGAATGAAGGTTCAAGGATGCTCTTCCTCAAGGTAAAGTTGCTCAAGGTGGCCAATTGCAATCAAAGGGTGGTCAACGCAATAATAGGTTTTATTCTCTCCATGGTAGGCAAGAGGTGGAGGAGACTCCTGATGTTGTCAACGTTATTTTATGAGTCTTTCAGTATGATGTTTATGCTTTGCTAGATCCGGGTGCAAATTTATCTTTTGTTTGCCC